>NC_139940.1:17209138-17316638 GCF_963454915.1 Gymnoscopelus microlampas
TTGTGTGTAATGGTGAGCTGCAGGGTGTTGTATCCTGGGGATACGGTTGTGCTGAGAAGGGCAACCCTGGTGTCTACGCTAAGGTACAGTATGCCTCAAACGTCTTATATGAGTTGTTTATTCATAGAATAGAGACATGCCATTCATAAAATCAAAGATCTTGCCAGAGTGATTCAATTCAATTCAAAAAGCTGTATTCATACCTGAGAGGCATTTTGGAGCCTTGCAAAGTAGAATGATAAACAATACACAAAGGACAGTACAAACACTGTGCATAAGAAAACAATATATTTAGTACAATACGTTGTACCGTACACATAATAAAGACCTTGAACCATAACAATACAAAACACAACTATACCCTATAAATATAGGTCAAAAGCCAAGCTGAGCATTATGTTAAATCTTTTCTGTCTCCATTTTCAGGTGTGCCTGTTCAACGACTGGCTGGAGCAAACCATGGCCAGCTCCTAAGTCTGATCCTACCTCCTTTAGGACTATCTTACAACTACCATCACCTCGGCCGTCATACCTCAAACACTCTACCTCCAGTATTGCCATCTCACTTTATTTTTGCATCTTGCATAATAAAGTCTTTCAGACTTAAATGTACTTTGTTGGGACTGTTTTCATTGTGTTTCTACTTCCCAAATAAATGATTGTCTCCCGTTTATAATATATTATAATAGTAAATTGGAATGTGGAAAAAGCTGTGCACCGTTTCCATGTATATTTCAGGATTTAACCACGTATAACCTTGTTGTCAGCTTGTAGATCTGCTTAGGTAAATGCCCAGAATGGGCCTGCTTGGTTTCACTATAGCAGCATTTTCTTTAACATCTAGAGAAAAACGTGATAGCATATACAGTATGAAGCTACATAAAACAGTTTCAGAGTTGTGACTTTGTTTGGAACAATATTGGACATCGGACTAAATGCATGGCACCCAAGCAACGCCCACCACCAGCCCTGAGCCCTTCACCATGCTCTTACACCTAACCCCTTTACTTCCCTTTAAATAGACAAGATTCACTCGCCTCCGTGACTGGGTCTCATTGTACTGCTCGCCTTGTGGCTTCCCTGACATTGCCACAACTGTCAGTCAATTAACGGTCTGCAAAGTATATAGGGTTTAAGTGGTTATGGAACAAAGCATATAAGGCATGGTAAAGTTTTGGTTTTACGGATGTGGAGAATATGTATAATTAAATGTAATTATGCTTTATGATACAAGTGTTATGACCCGTGTGTGTGACCCAAACACACAGCAAGGAGGAGGCAATAAAGTGTTAAAGCCCACCCGGGCAAGTTTATTAACAGCAGGTTAATGAACTATTAGACTGAGAGAACGAGCCCCATCCATGGTCTCGAAGGGCGGGTCCAAACCCAGGCGCCCGGAGCAGTGCGGCGCCTCCTATTGCTTCACCAATCTATGTCCCCGCCTGAAAAGTCATGTTTTCAATACTCATTTTCAGATGTAAATGATCTCTGATAGATCTATAAATATGTATTTATCAATCTAATAAAGATATATTTCATTTATATGTGCTTATTCATATTTGCTAGCCAGCCTGCCTCTTGTGTGTCAGTTTGGTTGAACTTCCAAGGTCCCTCAGGCCTTCGTTTATGTCTGACTAGACCATACCCGGTCGACGCATCCGTGGGGGGATATGCACACATGATCTGGCAACCCGGGAGGCAGTTCGTCCCATAGCTGGGCAGCCTGTAACCATGGCGACAGTGTTGTACACATAAACGCTAATAAGAAGCTGAGATTTGATGAAATTGAAAAACTTCACAGTTAAGTTGAGATGGTAATGGTCAATGGCTGTGTGCAAAATCAGAGCAATTGGTCCAGCCACTGAGGAGAACCGGGTAGCTTCACCTACTCCCACTACAGACCCACTACAGACAGAGGTTACTAGAATTATAGTAGGATGGGCTCGATCTGGTATGTCAACAATAGATAACAGGTTAATATCGGATTGTTTACAGTTTTGATGTCATGATGAACTTGGGTGGCAGGCAAATGAAGCAAGATGGCCACAGCTGACGCTCACGTGATGACGGAAGGCGTTAACCCACGTTATGTGTGTAAAACTATGTATCTCTGTTTAAAACTTCAGAAGAATATATCTGGAACCATGCTTTTTTTTCTCCGACGCTTGTAAGATCTCTTCTCTGGAATAAACCCAAATACTATTATAACCAGAAGTTTCCTCCGTTTATTGATGTAATTAATTAATATACTGTCTGATAGATATGGACCGGTATACACTACGGAAAAATAAAGCTATCAATCTCAATCAAGCTAAGAGTGATTGATTAGAATAACCAGTCTTTTTTTTTTTTTGCTTTTAGATTTTTCATTATGTAGATAGTTCATGGTTGAACCCGTCCCTTACCGAATGTGTTTCTGTCAAAGCTGGCTCTTGCCATTACAAATAAAGGGGAAGGGAGACCAAGGTATAAAAGGAATAACAAATGTTTATTAAATAATCAAAGCTAACACAAGCAATTAAAGCATGAATTAAATGGAATAATAGAGCAGATCAAACATGGGCAACTGGCGGCCCGGGGGCCACATGCGGCCCCGACCTTCACTTAATGCAGCCCGCAGGTTAATATCAGAATACTGATACAGTATACGGTATTATTTCAGCTGTTACAATTCAAGTGTAGTTCAAGTAGAACTTTGAGAAGGTACAACCCAGGTAAAATAATGTGTCATTATAAAAATAAATAAAAGATATATGATTAGCAGTCCACTTCTTTCTGTTGGTACGGATGGCTTCACGTTGCAGCGTTCACAGTGATCCGTGGTACAGTGATCCGTTCCGGGGAACGGTACTCAACGTTCACACTATCACAACATCTGCCAAGTGGTCCGGGGTGCGCACCCGGAACCATAGTCTGAATCAGGCCGTCCAATGTTAACACTATAGACTAGAGTGGGGCTTCACAGTTTCTCTCTGTTGTTTTCAGACGAGCCCTCCATCGGCGTCTCCAGTCATCTCGATTCTCCATAAATCATGTCCGACACGTTTGTGCTTTCCGCACATGTAGACCTTTAGCCCTTATCTTATTCAGAGCTACAAATTAAAGTGCAATTTGTGAATAGAAAAAGTGGTCTACGCCCAGTTTCAGTTGTTTTACCACCATTAACATCCATGAAAAATGTCGGTCTTGATTCAAGCCTGGCCACAGTAGGCCTACTGAAACCGTTCTTTTAAAAATGTATTAAGACCTACTCTTAACAGTTGATTCTGGTATTACTGCTGTCCTAGTGCTAGATTTGACCAAAGCCTTTGACACGATCGACCATAGAATGTTATCAGATGCTGTGTTGTATAGCACTTTGGTTGGCCTCGTCATTGTAAAAAGTGCTCTACATAAAATTTGAGTTAAGTTGAGTTGAGTTGACGTATTGTGAGCTTGTAGATTGGCTATGTTTTGGTGAAGAGTTTTGGTGTTGAGGGGAAAAAAGAGCCGACCAAGTAGAGCTGACCCCTGTCAACTAAGTATTATTTATAGAGGGTTTAAGTGGTTAAATTCTGGCAAATGATGCAGATTGTACACATTAATTTGCTATAATAATGTAATATGAATGGGAGACAATCATATATTTGGGGAGTAAAACACAATGAAAACAGTCACAACAAAGTCAATTTTAAGTCTGAAATACTTTATTATGCAAGATGAAAAAAATACTGGAGGTAGAGTGTTTGAGGTATGACGGCTGAGGTGATGGTAGTTGTAACATAGGCATACAGAGGTAGGATCAGACTTAAGAGCTGGCCATGGTTTGCTCCAGCCAGTCGTTGAACAGGCACACCTGAAAATGGACAAAGAAAGGTTTAGCATATACTCAGCTTGGCGTTTGATAGATATTCAAGCCTCCTGTTGGTGCAGGGAAAGGTAGCTTTAGTTCCGGGTTACCCTGTTCATTACTGCACGTAGGTACGTTTCTGATTATTCTCACCAGTAGGTGTGCCACCCATTGTAATGTCTGTTTGTTGTTAGAGTAGGGAGGTTTATGTTTGTCTATGATTAGGTTAGCTCTTTACTTTATTTAGGTAGTTCCTTTTCCCTGTGTTTGTTAAGTTGGCTTTATAGCACTTTGTATTATTCATCAGCTCTATGCACTTAAAAGTAAAAACAGTCCATTCACTCGTCCATCCGTTTCTGTTCAAATCTGTCTTTGGGTATTTGCTATTGTCCCTTATCCCCTAGACTAGGGGTCTTCAACGTTTTCAGGTCAAGGACCCCCTAGTTGAGAGAGAGATGAAGCCCCCCCCCCCCCCCCCACTACATATTGTATACAATTGTGTTTTAGATTGGACTTTTTTTGTTTAATAGGTCGGCCCTTTTTTCCCCTCTACACCTATACCTCTTTGCCAAAAAATAGGCGATCTACAAGCCGATCTACAAGCCGATCTACGCCTCGCGTTGTGAGCTTGTAGATCGGCTATTTTTGGCTAAGGTTCTCCTCAGAAAAAGGGATGCTAGGGTTCAAAAGAATCATATCACACAAAGATTTGGCGGACCCCCTGTAGTCACTCTGAGGACCCCCTATGGGTCCCAGACCCCCTGTTGAAGACCCTGTCATAGGGTACAGTTGTGTATAGTATTGTTATGATTCAAGGTGCCAGGGTTTTATTTCTCATGCTTATAATACTGTACAGCTGTTGCAACAGGTAGTAATTTTGTATTTAGAGCTTCCTCAACATTGTGAATATGTATAACTCTAACACTAATTCTAGATACACCTCAAAAACATATTAGCTCTTGCAAGTTCCTTGATTTTATGAATGGCATGTCTCTATTCTATGAATAAAGATACACAACTCATAAATAAGACGTTTGAGACATACTGTACCTTGGCATAGACACCAGGGTTGCCCTTCTCAGCACAACCGTATCCCCAGGACACAACACCCTGCAGCTCACCATTACACACGACAGGGCCACCAGAGTCACCCTGAGAGAGAGAGAGAGAGAGAGAGAGAGAGAGAGAGAGAGACAAAGTGGAACAAGACATAAATTCATTTCTCAATACAATTCAACATCAAGACCATCAATATTGTGAAAGGAAAGACCACTAGGCTGACACACTGCTTTACTATTCAGATGCATTGGTGGAGAAGGAAGACCTCTGCAGGTGAACCTTGTTGACTACAGTACCTGGCAAGAGTCCTTGCCTCCCTCCAGGAATCCAGCACAGAACATGGCGTCAGTGATCATGCCAGGGTAGGCATTGTCACAGTCATCAAAAGACAGGATGGGAAGGTCCAGGCACTGCAGCTTGTCACTGTCATCATCTGTGGGGGTACATAGTACAGGTCAAAGTGGAAATGGTTAAAAACAACAGAGGAAAAGTAAATCGTAATCAATGCTTTGTAAAAGCGTAAATTGCAATAAGGATGAATTATGATTATATTTGGTTTTCATGTCAATGTTTCTAAAGCAGATTATTATGAAGATGATGAAGAGTAAAGAAGAGGGATCTTTCACTCGCGTTTTTTCCCCCGTTCTGAATTCCCATAGACGTGTTTAATATCGCGTCAAAAAAGATCTGTGTTCCAAAAATAAACAAATGATCCCGGCGATTTTACTCTTATGGATATGAAGCATCAACTGACGGTGAGAAAACGCTTATGTTACTTCGGCCGAATTAGTTACATTTTCGCCAGAAACGGACTGTATCAAATATGAGTGACTGACTATGAACGAGTGACGCCAGGACTTCTGTACTCTATGGAGAGATTTTTAAACAGGTGCTATACTCACAGTAGCTCTGGGTGTTGCCCCAGCCAGAGACTAAGCACATGGTGCCAGCGGGGGCACAGGAAGTGGGCAGAGCCACAGCCTGCACATACTTGTTGAGGGTGGCGGGCTTGCTCAGCTTGATCAGCATAATGTCATTGTTGATGTTGTAGGAGCTGTAGTTGGGGTGACGGATGACACGGGAAGAAGAGATCCACTGCTCGGTACCCTCATCAACCTCGATGTGGTGCTCGCCAAGACGAACCTGAACGCGGCTGGAAAAGAGAGGGAGGGGTGAGAAAGTTTAAGCTCAGGTTAGAGCTCCTCTCCACTTAGTATGTTATCTTAATCAATAAGTACGTTGAGTACATGAGTATGTTATGTATGATAGAATATAACTAGCACATCTGCAGTGTTTGCAGGTTGTCTCCCTTTTAGAATGTTTTACCCTACTACAAATTAACAAACAATAGAAACATAAAAACACGAAAATAATGCATTTAATGCAAAGGGTAAGGATGATTTTACACAAATGCAAACTGTATTATAACTACATATAATTAATAAATTAACTGTTTATATTACAAAATAAAATTTGCAAATGACAGTATTTGTAGAAATATTGGTGACAAGAAAGAGACAGGGGAGTATTAATCAGTTGGGGCAGCGTGGGCGGGGTATCAAGGCCATTGTGGCCTCAGGACGTATCAGGGGCCATGGCCTTCATGGCCTGTATGAAATTCCTGCCCTGGATTGTATATTTTGTACTAATAATTGATGGTGTTTTTATTGTGATTTTACTCTTCTATGATTGAATCTTACTGTATACGTCTAATGCCCTTTATCTGTAACTTAAACTGCCATGCTGTCTCTGGTGCCTGGATTCCTCCGTGGGATCAACAGTTTCCAAAATCAAAATAAAATACAACCTAGACAAAACATTTAATAACATATAAAATATAAAATCAAATAAGAAATATCAAGTGTTGTCTTACGACTTGTAGCAGTGAGCAGCAGACACAACCCAGTTCTCGTTGACCAGGGAGCCACCACAGAAGTGGTAGCCAGAGTTCAGAGACACCGTATGGGGCTGGGAGTGTTTCTCACACTCATATCCTCCGACGATCTTGTCCTCCTCTGCAACTGTAAACCGCACATGGAATACATTATTAGATATTTTTTCCTCCATAAACAGAAGGGATGTCTAAACAGTTAGAAACCAGTTGAACATACAAATAAGTCACTTAAATATGTTAGGTAAGTGTCTCTAGGATTTAGGCCTATACTCACAAGCAGCTCCGATGAGCAGAATGAAAACCAGAGACCTCATGGTTGCTGTGTGATCCTGTCGATGTGAGGACTTCACCTGGACCCCTGGTTTATATGGAGAGGACAGTCCCTCCCTACAGCGGTCAGTCCCTACAGTGGTCAGTCCCTCCTGGACACTCCCCACACACTTGGTGGACCAATCAGGATGATCAGATAAAATGACATTCAACAGTTGTACTGACTAGACCAAAATGTGTTGCTCCTGTAAATAATTTGTATAATTTGATGATGGTTTTTAAAGAAATGAATAGTCACTTCAGCCATTTCTGAAATAAACTATACATGCACATACAACTGAAATACATTCCTAGAAATGTGTGCATTCTTACTACTTAGCTCTACCCTGAAGAAGGCAGTTGCATCTGCCGAAACGTTGTTTTGTATCTATTTCTCTGCGTTCATAACCTTTCTGTCTCTTGAAGACTAATTACAAGGACTGATGTGCATAGTAATCCTGACATCACAATTCATATACTTTATCCCCTAATGGCAGGAACTGGCATCCTGGTAGCTACTTTGTTTGGATTAACACATTTGATTATGCAATTATTACATTTTGATGTGAACAATTGCATATTATGTAGTAAAATGAACAGATATGACATGATTGGACTGTTCAGTGGATCGTAGCAGTGGGTACACAGTGTTCTGGATTAGTCTTGCTTTTGGAAAATGATGCAATTTGTTTTCTTTCTAACCTTGACATGCATGGAGCCATGAGTGGAGTTCTGCAGATGGCCTGGTTCTCACACACACACATATACACACACACACACACACAAATGCACGCACGCACGCACGCGCGCACATGCACATGCACACACACACACACGCACCCGCACGCGCACGCGCACGCGCACACACACACACACACACACACACACACACACACACACACACACACACACGCACGCACGCACGCACGCACGCGCGCACATGCACACACGTACGTACTGTAGTTTGAGTGTTATTGAAATATAGTGATGGGTAAAAAAATAAAGAAAAGTATTTATGTCTTTTTTAAAAGTGATTTTCTTTGGTTAAAATAAGTGTTAAATAGCTCTATCTTCTGATAGTAGTCATTGCTATAGAGTGTTTGTTCAGTAAAAGGAGTCTCCTTGTCTCTCCAGCTCTTTATAAAACAGAAAATGCATTTTCGTTTCAGTTTCAGTTTCATTTCAATTTTATCCAATCAGGATAGAGAACTCAATCAGGATATAGATTAAACAAGTGAAATTGGAAGTGATGACACTAAGAAATGAGCAGGCAAAATTGGAACTGGAACACTCTATAGCAATGATTACTATCAGAATATAGTGCTTTAACCTTTTAACAAAATACTTTTTGTTTTAATCAAAAAATATCACTTACCCTACCTTTAAGTTACAATAGAGTGCAGAATTATTATGAGAACCTGTAACTGTAACTGAATTGTGCATTTTCAATCAATTCAATAGTTAACTAGAAAAAGTGCTCCTCGGAGCACAGGTCTCCGTCAGGTCAGGTTCGTTATTGTGGCCTCCTGGTGGCGCTATAATAGGCCAATGTGAAAAGGGCGCCATTTCTTCTTAGGCTTTTCACGGCAATCGGACTGCATTCATGATTTGAGCCATTTTGTTCCAAAAATGTGTTTTGCTAAATTAGACCTGCTGGTGGCGCTATAACAGGCCAATGTGAAATGGGTGGCATTTCTTCCTCGGCCTAATGGGAATTTGCGTGTGAAATTTCACGGGAATTGCAAGCTGCATTCATAATTTGAGGCATTTTGTTCAAAATGGACCAATCCTGCAAACTTTGGAAGCCAACCTTAGGGAATCAGGATGGAATATGGGAAATCGGACAGATCCGGGTTGATTATATGACTATAGAGATACTGTGTACCAATTTGCATGACGTTTGGATAAAATCTGTAGGAGTAATAAAATTGGTTTTGCACAAATCGGCCTCCTGGTGGCGCTATAACAGGCCCATGTGAAAGATTTGGGGCAGAGGTTCTGAATTTGCATACCGGGAGTGTGAGTGCACAGTTTCGCAGCGAGCGGGCCAGCGGTGCCGGAGATTAGCTGCTAACACACAGAGTGGACACACACACGGACGGACGGACGGACGGACAGGGGGTAAAACATACTCTCTCGCCAGGCCGAAACAAAGATTCTGTCCCTGGATGTTTAGAATATGATTATATGTTATGCAATATTTATTTTTTATTGTAAGCTTATTTTACTAAGTCAAATAAATGTGTCAAAAACACAAAATTGTTCACAGCATCAAACTGTACCCGTGATGCAGAATATCCAAGACCATTTGCAATGCTTGCTAGCTCAAATGTGTTAATCGAAAGTATATGAAGAGTTAATTGAAATGTGAGTTCCTGCCATTACGGAATAAAGTATATTAATTGTTATGTCTAAGAATGCACACAGTTATTAATAAATCAGATTATTTACAGAAGCAACACGTTTTGATTATGTCAGTACAACTGTTTAATCTAATTGTATCTGATCATCCTGATTGGTCCACCAAGTGTGTGGGGAGTGTCCTGGGGGACTGACCACTGTAGGGACTGACCACTGTAGGGAGGGACTGACCACTGTAGGGAGGGACTGACCACTCCATATAAACCAGGGGTCCAGGTGAAGTCCTCTCATCCACAGAATCACACAGCAACCATGAGGTCTCTGGTCTTCATTCTGCTCATCGGAGCTGCTTGTGAGTATAGGCCTACATCCTAAATACTTACCTTTTTACCTAGACATATAAGTAATTTCTGTTCAACTGGTTTCTAACTGTTTTGACGTCCCTTCTGTTTATGGATGACAAAATATCTAATAATGTATTCCATGTGTGTTTACAGTTGCAGAGGAGGACAAGATCGTCGGAGGATATGAGTGTGAGAAACACTCCCAGCCCCATCAGGTGTCTCTGAACTCTGGCTACCACTTCTGTGGTGGCTCCCTGGTCAACGAGAACTGGGTTGTGTCTGCTGCTCACTGCTACAAGTCGTAAGGAAACCCTTGATATATTTATAACCATAGTCTGGATCAAATTTTGATTAACTGGTGAAAACCTCAATCAGGAAAACATTTTGTGCTCATGAGCTTTTGGTGGTACTACTTGTCTACCAGTCTTCCATTTAGACCATGGGTCTAAATGGAAGAGAAGGGAGTCTACCTGCAACCACTTAATATGTGCTAGTTACATTATATTAACATAGTCAACCATACTTATTAATTCAAATATATTTTTTACTCATTAAATGAGAAAATAAGTACTAAGTGGAGAGGAACTCTAACCTGAGCCTAAACTTTCTCACGCCTCCCTCTCTTTTCCAGCCGCGTTCAGGTTCGTCTTGGCGAGCACCACATCGAGGTTGATGAGGGTACCGAGCAGTGGATCTCCTCCTCCCGTGTCATCCGTCACCCCAACTACAGCTCCTACAACATCAACAATGACATCATGCTGATCAAGCTGAGCAAGCCCGCCACCATCAACCAGTATGTGCAGGCTGTGGCTCTGCCCACTTCCTGTGCCCCCGCTGGCACCATGTGCTTAGTCTCTGGCTGGGGCAACACCCAGAGCTACTGTGAGTATAGCACCTGTTTAAAAAGTTAAGCTCAGTTACGGTGAACCTGAGAAAAAGTACATCTAAATGGCCTGATCTCTCCATTGTGTTTGTCTGTGGGTGTGTGGGTGTGTGGGTGTGTGGGTGTGTGCGTGCGTGCGTGCGTGCGTGCGTGCGTGCGTGCGTGTGTGTGCGTGTCTGTTTCATTGTTTTCAACCATTTCCACTTTGACGTGTCTCTACCACAGATGATGACAGTGACAAGCTGCAGTGCCTGGACCTTCCCATCCTGTCTTATGAGGACTGTGACAACGCCTACCCTGGCATGATCACTGATGCCATGTTCTGTGCTGGATACCTGGAGGGAGGCAAGGACTCTTGCCAGGTACTGTAGTCAACAAGGTTCACCTGCAGATTCACCAAGGTCCACCAATGTATCTGAATAGTAAAGCAGTGTGTTAGAACTGCCTATTGGTCATTCCTTTTATAGTATTGATGGTCTTGATGTTGAATTGTATTGAGAAATGAATGTATGTCTTGTTTCACTTTCCTCCTCTTTTTCTTGTCTCTCTCTCTCTCTCTCTCTCTCTCTCTCTCCCTCTCTTTCTCTCCCTCAGGGTGACTCTGGTGGCCCTGTTGTGTGTAATGGTGAGCTGCAGGGTGTTGTATCCTGGGGATACGGTTGTGCTGAGAAGGGCAACCCTGGTGTCTACGCTAAGGTACAGTACCTCAAACGTCTTATCTAGTTTTTTATTCATAGAATAGAGAATTCAATTCAATTCAATTCAATTCAATTCAATTCAATTCAATTCAATTCAATTCATGTAAAAAGCTTTATTCATACCTGAGAGGTAATTTGGAGCCTTGCATAGTAGTATGATAAACAATACACCACGGTCAGTACAAACACTGTGCATAAGGAAACAATATTTTTAGTACTATACGCTTTTCCGTACACATCCTCCTATAATTCTACAAAGCTCTGTGTGTGCGGTGTGCGTGTGGTGAGCCCAAAAACTCTGCCCGGTTCTCCTCAGTGGCTGGAGAAATTGCTCTGCATTTGCACACAGACATTCACCATTACCATGTGCACGGAACAGCGAAGCCCGTTTTTCGCTTTCCCCAAATATCAGCTGTTTATTAGCGTTTTTGTGTTCGCTGGCTCCCGGGTTGCCAAATCATGTACGTCAAACAAGCGTGGGTGCTCATATCCCCCCACGGGTGTGGTCTAGTAATAATAAAGACCTTGAACCAAAACAATACAAAACACAACTATACCTTATACATACAGTATAGGTCAAAAGCCAAGCTGAGCATATACTAAATCTTTTCTGTCTCCATGTTCAGGTGTGCCTGTTCAACGACTGGTTGGAGCAAACCATGGCCAGCTCCTAAGTCTAATCCTACCTCCTTTAGGACTATCTTACAACTACCGTCACCTCAGCCGTCATACCTCAAACACTCTACCTCCAGTATTGCCATCACACTTTATTTTTTCATCTTGCATAATAAAGTCTTTCAGACATAAATGTAACTTTGTTGGGACTGTTTTCATTGTGTTTCTACTTCCCAAATAAATTCTTGTCTCCCGTATATCTCTGCTGTCCAGCGCGAACCTGCTAAATCCAAAACGCTTATTGTTCAGGAAACGAAAAAACAAAATATACGTTTTTCAGAAAATGAAGAAAACCTTATATTTTTTAAAACAAAGCAATACTGCCTCATCAAAGTTGGTATGGTGACTGTATATATTGTGAGATACTTGCATGTGTCATTATATTATCAACACTTTACACAAATTGCAGGTAAATCAACACTTTACCCAGCGCGAGTGGAGTTAGTAGTTTCAGACGAGCAGAAATCAAGCTGAAGTGGATTTAGGTGTCCAGACAACAGTAGCTCCACTCGCTGTTTAGGGAGAGGTTTCAAAAGGGTACAAATTCCCTAAAGCTACTGTAACAATGGATCTCCAAGCCCACAATGCATCACAACAACATGTGAATTAATGCCCTGATGCTTCATGACACTTATTATATAGGCCTACAATAATAAACAGGACTTTAAATATCACAATAACTTCTGCAAAAAGGTACTAGGACTAGCGCGACAGAAATGCTATGAACGCCTTTCTTCTTGTCACATTGCTCTCCTCATTAAACACTTCATAGATTTTAGAAATATAATTACTTGTTTTCATAACATTAGCATCAGTGCTAAGTTTCATGAACAGGTACACTGCATAGTTTTAACAGACTACGGGGAGTCTGTTTACGTGTTCCTCCTCCTCGTTGACTGCGCAGCGCGCTCTGCTAATACTGTGAAATAGCACCACTGTAGAGGAGAGGGGGGAGTTGTTTGTTTTTGACAGACAGTTTGAGGATCCAATGGATTTGGGAGTTTTCGTCTGAGGCGCTTTTTAATACTTTTCATTGGTTCAAATGTTTAGATTTTTTACACAGACGTAAAGGGTGTTGATTTATGAAAAAAAAAAAGACGAAAATGGATTTAGCTGGTTTGTCCTGGAGTATGATAAACAATACACCACGGTCAGTACAACACTGTGCATAAGGAAACAATATTTTTAGTACAATACGCTTTACGGTGCACATCCTCCTATAATTCTACAAAGCTCTGTGTGTGCGGTGTGCGTGCGGTGAGCCCAAAAACTCTGCCCGGTTCTCCTCAGTGGCTGGAGCAATTGCTCTGCATTTGCACACAGACATTCACCATTACCATGTGCACGGACAGCTTTCCCCAAATATCAGCTGTTTATTAGAGCTTTTGTGTTCGCTGGCTCCCGGGTTGCGAAATCATGTGCGTCAAACAAGTGTGGGTGCTCATATCCTCCCACGGGTAATGTCTAGTAATAATAAAGACCTTGAACCATAACAATACAAAACACAACTATACCCTATAAATATAGGTCAAAATCCAAACTGTGCATATACTAGATCTTTTCTGTCTCCATTTTCAGGTGTGCCTGTTCAACGACTGGCTGGAGCAAACCATGGCCAGCTCCTAAGTCTGATCATACCTCCTGTAGGACTATCTTATTACAACTACCGTCACCTCAGCTCACCTTCCCAAAGAAATGATTGTCTCCCGTTTATATTATAATAGTAAATTGGAATGTGCAAAAAGCTGTGCACTATTTCCACGTTCATTTCAGGATTTAACCACTTAAACCGTCTATACTTGTTGTCAGCTTGTAGATCTGCTTAGGTGAATGCCCAGAATGGGCCTGCATGGTTTCACTATAGCAGCATTTACTTTAACATCCAGAGAAAAACGTGATAGCCTATACAGTATGAAGCTACATAAAACAGTTTCAGAGTTGTGACTTCACTGTTTGTGCCCATTGCACTTTGGAACAAGTGGACATCGGACTAATGGCATGGCACCGAAGCAACGCCCACCACCAGCCCTGAGCCCTTCACCATGCTCTTACACCTAACTTCTTTACTTCCCTTTAAGTAAACAAGATTCACTCGCCTCTGTGACTGGGTTTCATTGTACTGCTCGCCTTGTGGCTTCCCTGACATTGCCACAACTGTCAGTCAATTAAAGGTCTGCAAAGTATATAGGTTTTAAGTGGTTATGGAACAAAGCATATAAGGCATGGTAAGGTTTTGGTTTCAAGGATGTGGAAAATATGTATAATTAAATTTAATTATGTTTTATAATGAAAGGTCCTTTTTGAGTTACCACACTGCCCCAAACCACCCTCACATTAATATGTTATCTCGTATACACTCTTCTTGTTTTACTTGTCGTAAACATCTTCAGTCAATGCCCTGGGAGTTATATGTGGTGTGTGGTGAAAAATACTTGAAAAGTCATACAAAAACAATTAAGGCACTAGAGCAACTTGGACAGTTATTTTTAGGGTGCAAAGTAAGACGTTTTGATGTCAATACATCTTTGTCAGGTCATCATGCATTGATGTTGTTCCAGTGTGTGACGGTGGCCAGGTTGTCACATGTGACTTGCCACTTCTTTCTAGAATGCTGGCACTCTTTACTCTTTCTCAATAAATAAATAAATAACAATACACACTAAACTCACAATAATAAAATATCAGTTGCACAATAAAGTGCGGGGTGCGTAATTACTGTGAGAATAATAATGATTGTCAAATACTGCAAGACTACGCCACCCTTTTGTTTAAGGTAGGGTCCTCTGTAACACTTTCTTAGGCTATTCACAGGTTTGAGTTTACCCAGGTAAGTATAACACTTTTGAATGAGAACAACACTTTATAAAATATCCCTCGGAGAAAACTGGACGGAAACAGGTTTGTATAAAAAGGTAATTAATTTTATTGTCCTAATACAACGGCATCTATAAGCCATAAAACAATGAAAAGCATAAACAAAAATATAACACTAAACACTAAAACCCTCAACCTCCTATGGCGCCCGCTAACTAACTAAAATACACAATCACAGGAACTCAACAACAAGGCTTAAAACACAGGGCTTGTGCAAATTTAGCAAATAAATATAAATATAGCATAAAGTGCCTACTTCTACTGAACCAGTAAAGTGACAGGTGCTGATTTAAAGTGCTAAATACTCATCACGGTTTGAATGCAAAAGGTGGGGAATGTCCTTATATGGGTGTAATGGATCGGGGGTTTAGGCCAGGAATCTCTGCCTCTTCAGTTCTTCGTATGCGCTGCCTGCAATTATAGAAACTAGAACCAGTTCATCTGTTCAATGTAACTTCACATGGGAGGTTTAGGACCGTGGTTTTATAAAGGTAACGTTGCATAGGAAGGTACTTACACGCACGCCAGACTTAACGTCTGGCTATGAGTGTGTAGAGCGCGCAACGTTATCGCCACTGGCCGTCTCCTCTGCTCCTTGGTTCGGTTCGTCTCCTTTTCCTCCCCGTCGCTCTCGTCTACCGCTGCGGCTTCTTGTCACTGGAAGCGGGCACGTCTCAGCTCACCGTCCGCTGCTTGTGGCTTGGTGCGTCTGGCTGTATCCTTGTTCTCCACCTTTGCTCCGTGGCTCTCCTATACCTGTGCACAACCTGCTCCCTCGGCTGTCACCTTCACACTGCCCTGTGTGCCTGTCTCTCTGCTGTCCAAATGCCCGCGCCCACTTTTGAACAGTGTGGACCACACCCTATCCTACTCCCATTCGCTCTGCCAACAGCGTGACCTGGGGACATTGGCTGGCTGGAGTCACACGGTCAAAGTCATGCAGCCTATCATGGGGTTCATTGTCAAGTGTCTCAGGGACCGTGGGGAAATATATTGCCAGGTTAAAACGTTCAGTGAGAGATTACATAGGATACATATAAGATGATGGTTATTTTCAGTGCATTATACAGGTTTTTACGCATCAATAAAATAGTACAAAATTTATTTTCATCACTGGTTTTTGACCCTGTCACAAGTGCCTTCATTCTTTTTGCTGTTATGTGTCCTGCTCCTGTGATGCGCCCGAACAGCCTGAACCTGAGGTGTGGTGGAACTCCCTTTGTACCAGAAAAGTCATGTTTTCAATACTCATTTCCAGTTGTAAATGATCTCAATTAAGCTAAGAGTGATTGATTAGAATAGCCAGTCTTTTTTTTGCTTTTAGATTTTTCAGTATGTAGATCATTCATGGTTGAACCATGGTCCCTTACTGAGTTTCTGTCAAAGCTGGCTCTTGCCATGACAAATAAAGGGGAAGGGAGACCAAGGTATAAAAGGAATAACACATGTTTATTAAATGATCAAAGTTAACACAACCAATTAAACCATGAATTAAATGGAACTAGAAAAAGTGCTCCTCGGAGCACAGGTCTCCGCCAGGTCAGGTAGGTTATTGTGCCGTGCGTGTGGCGCTATAATAGCGAAAAGGCCAATGTGAAAAGGGTGCCATTTCTTCTTATAGTCCGGGAGTCATGGGGCTTAATGTGGTTTCGTCCGTTAAAGTTTTTTTCTCAACTGATTCTTGCTGCTGGGGGTCCCCTCTTAAGGATTCAAGAGGGTGCCCGGTGAAATCCCTTGGGCATTTTTTTCATATTATTTACTGTGCATAACATGTCATAAATCAACATTTTTAATGGATTTTGGTGCTTCGGGTGTGAAAGAGTTAATATCTATGAAATGTTCTAATGTGAAATCAAAAAATACAATTTTACACATCCACGTTGATAAACACTGTAGAAATCAAATTTGATGCGCTAAATCAATATTTTTGCATAAAATGCCATAAAAAAAACATTTTTTTTGTTTTGGGCATTTAAGGGTTAATGACTAAAAGATGGCCTTAAAGGGTTAATATGCATTCATCCAAAAGGAAACATGACCAGTTCCACTATTAGACTTCGTAGAAAGCAGATCTGATGCATTTGATTTGATTTCTGTGCATGTTCTATTTCACAATATCACAGTTCAAAGATTAAGTTGTTCTGGGAATGAAGGGGTTAATATTTAAAAGTTTACAAATATTAGATCTAATGCACTGTACACATCCACTTACATGGATACACACTGTAGAAAGCACATTTTAAGCAATTAGATCAAGTATTTTGCATGAAATACCATAGAAGTCTATTTTGGGTGAATTTTTAGTGTTTTGGGCATTACGGGGTTAATAATAAAAAATGCCCAAGGGATTTCACTGGGCACCCTCTTGAATCCTTAAGAGGGGACCCCCAGCAGCAAGAATCCGTTGAGAAAAAAACTTTAACCGACGAAACCACGTTCAGCCAAAAATCACCCTTTGACTCCCGGACTATAGACGGGTTTCATGTTTGTAAACATTGAGAGGATATGACCGCGCAGAGGAGGGGGTAAGCCTATGGGTGCGTTTGGAAATTACGCACCGGAGCACACTCGCCTATTAGTTTGTATTGGCCAGTGCGCTCACTGCCGCTCAGGGCTGTATTTTTGAACGCGCCTTCCACCCCCAGGCATGCGCAGATTGCGCATTCTGCTCTGTGATGACGTCGCTCGGAAACCCGTCTTTTAGGCCTTGCACGGCAATCGGACACTGCATTCATGATTTGAGGCATTTTGTTCCAACATGTGTTTTTCTAAATTAGAGCTGCTGGTGGCGCTATAACAGGCCAAAGTTAAAAGGGATTTGAGGCATTTTGTTCAAAACGGAGCACTGCTGCAAACTTTGGCAGCCATTTTTGGGCAATCAGGATGGAATATGAAAAATCTGAAACACCTGTTTTGTTTAATGACTATAGAGATACTGTGTACCGATTTGCGTGATGTTTGCACAAAATCTATAGGAGTACTGTAAAAAAATGTGTTTTGCAAAAAGCAGCCTCCTGGTGGTGCTATAGGGAGGGTGTGTGCACAGTTTTGCAGCGGCCGGGCCAACAGTGCCGGAGATTAGCTGTTCACAGACAGACACACGGACGGACGGCCACACGAATAGACAGACAGGGTGCAAAACATACTCTCGCCATGCCTTCGAGACAATAATAGAGCATACAGAGCCTATGATGTGTGGAGTCAGACGGTGCGCACTAGGAAACACGGAAAGGACCCAAATGCAGGAGGCGGAAACCAGGAGTTGTAGAAATAAAACTTTACTTGGCAAAAGGAGCAACACAGGTACACCTGAACACCTCGCATAGAGGGAACTGTGACCCGGAACAGAGGGAGAACACAGACAGTAAACACAGGGCCACTCCGCATCGTGACATAAGGTTATAAAACCGCACCTGGCTACACATAGGAAGTCCATTAAATACCCAAGCAGTCATTAGGCCAACAGCTTGCAGATGGGCGCACAGGCGGATTCAGTCTCACAATCAAGGAACACAAGGGGGGGCGGGGAAGGGCCGAGCAGAGGACAGGCCCAAGATGTGACAGGGTCATCTGTTTCTCTCTCTATGTTGTCTTCAGACGAGCCCTCCCTCTAACCTGACTAGCCAGATGAGGGCGGTATTACACAAAGTTGTGTCGCAAGCTTCTTCCATTTGACGGTGTCAGGTTACCCTCCCTCGGCGTCTCCAGTCATCTAGATTCTCCATAAATCTGGCCGATACGTTTGTGCTTTCCGCACAAGCATCTTTCTTTCTTTCTTCTCACTTGAAATTATTTTCTTTCTAGTTTGAAGTAGAAAGCTATATACTGTAACTTGCATTCACATTTTAATTTCACATGTAGGCCTTTATCTTATTCAGAGCTACAAATAAGTGCAATTTGAGAATATCCTACAATTCTTAGATCATTAAGGCAAAACTAAGGCCAAGACACACTCTGTTACACTATACTGTAGTTACTGTAGGAAAGTAAGTAAGTCATACAAAATTAATGAAGGAGTTGCTCTTGATGTACAGAACAGTTTGGACAAATGATTCTCAACATTTTTATGTGTTATCAATGTTAATTGAACTCAAATGAAACTGTTGTATATTTCATGAACAGTACATACAAATTGTCGGATATTTCAAACTGAATCATGAAGATGTATTTACCTACTGTCTCTAAGTGTATCAAGTGAAATCTTAGTCTACACTACGTTAATCCTGACCCATTTGTTGTCTAGAGAAGAGGTGGCTGCAAGCATGGAGCTCAGGGGTGTGAATTGTAATTAACATCTCTTCTATTGTAACTACAGTATATACAATGTCAGCTGTAACTTTTATTTGTGTGCTACTCCAAGGCCGTGAGGCTGCTGGTGGGAGCTGCGGCTCCAATGGTTGTTAATCTGTTTTTATCAAATAAATTGACCGCAAGTTATCTGACTGGAGTGACGCTCCAAACCTTTCCTCAAACAAGGTCTAAGAATCCTTTTATAGAACTCTGGAACATTTTACTAAGTATAGTATGGCGTAGTTGACGAGGATTTTTTTCTACAAAAGTGTAGTGGTCAGTAGAACGTTTACCACAACATGTTGTGGTAAACAACAAGTCAGAACAAGTCAGTGGAACATATACTACAGAACCAAAGAGTCTATTTGGTTCCATTTGTTTACTCTCAGAGGTACAGCAACAGCACAGACCAAGGTTCTGTGTAGTTTATCTTCTAAACTTTAGGATAGCATCATATTTATTTTTCCTCACAAATGACAAGTGATCCGCTAAAACATATTTTCTCAAAATGGACATACATTTTTATAACGAAACCTTTAAAATAATGTATTTGTTGATGATGTATTTGTTGGTGGTAAGGTGTCACAAACATATTGAACTGATGGTATCTGTCCTGCTTTTGACACCTACCAATGAGTAACGACATAATGTGAACAATACATCTGTTGCAGTAAAGATTATTACAAGATAATACTGGCCTCTTGGCATCAACATTCAGTATGCCTGCCAATTCCAGCTAGTCAGCACCTGCCAATATTTTTAAATTATGCTATTATTCAACCAATCAGGGTGGGAGCCTAGCAGAGCAGGGTTGTGGGTTTTAAACCAGGGGTCCAGGTGAAGTCCACTCATCGACAGAATCACACAGCAACCATGATGTCTCTGATCTTTATTCTGCTCATCGGAGCTGCTTGTGAGTATGAAATACTTCCACAGCTGTCCTTTCACTCTTTGCAAGCCAGGCCTTGCAAAACCTGGCAGTTCACTATACCCTTTTTACATGATGGGAGAACATCAATATAATGATATTACTGAAATCGTCTGCTTATAGAATTGCACATGTATTAGGCCACAGGCATTTCTGAGCATTTCTGTTGCAAATGCTTGTAAATTAACATCATGAATCTGTTTTTCAGTTG
The DNA here is from genome assembly GCF_963454915.1 of Gymnoscopelus microlampas. Lineage (NCBI taxonomy): Eukaryota > Metazoa > Chordata > Actinopteri > Myctophiformes > Myctophidae > Gymnoscopelus > Gymnoscopelus microlampas. The sequence goes on from NC_139940.1 coordinate 17,229,494, forward strand.
CGGAGGATGACAAGATCGTCGGAGGGTATGAGTGTGAGCCCTACTCGGAGCCCCATCAGGTGTCTCTGAATGTTGGCTACCACTTCTGTGGTGGCTCCCTGGTCAACGAGAACTGGGTTGTGTCTGCTGCTCACTGCTACCAGTCGTAAGAGATATTCCCAGTGTCGGGACCATATCAGCTGAACAAATGGGAAAATAGTTATTTCCTTCAGCAATTCCTCCCCTCACTCAGCCTCTTTTGCATAACTGTAGATAGAAAAAAACCCCTCATACAAGCATGTTTAATAAACAATCTATGAATGTAAATGTGTGACTTCAACACGTCCTACGCTTCTTGACCAGATTCTCTCTAATCCCTACAGCCGCATTGAGGTGCGTCTTGGCGAGCACCACATCAAGGTTGATGAGGGTACCGAGCAGTGGATCTCCTCCTCTAGCGTCATCCGCCACCCAGGATACAACTCCTGGAGCCTCGAAAACGATGTCATGCTGATCAAGCTGAAGATGCCTGCCACCCTCAACCAGTATGTGCAGGCTGTGGCTCTGCCCACTACCTGTGCCCCCGCTGGCACCATGTGTAGAGTGTCTGGCTGGGGCAACACCATGAGCTCCAGTGAGTATAGCACCCGGGTGACAAATCTTTGGAGCAACTAGTTTTCATAAAAGTTATAATAATAATAATAATAATAATAATAATAATAATAAATACGTATTATTATTATTACACTTATTATTATTATTATTATTATTATTATTAATAATAATAATATTGTATGTATTGCATTAATATAGCTCTTTCTTAACAATGTTACAAAGTGTTATACAATAAATAGAAACAGAAAAGCATGTTTTTTTTTTGTTTGCATTTTTAAAATATATCTAAAAGTGGTTAGTGAGCTACAGTAGCCAACCTCAGTTCCTCTGGCAGGCTGTTCAGAGTCTAGGGACCTTGATGGCAAAGGGCCAGTCACCCCTGGTCACCAGCCTACACTTATAGGAACCAGTAGAGCTGAGCCAGAGGACCTCAGCCTACAGACAGGCACATAGAGTTGTAGCAACTCAACACTAGGTGGCTACCATGTAGAGCGTTAAACGTTAACATGGCTTCTATGACTAGAAGCCATGGGGAACGCTGAGAATCATCTGTTTAAGAAGTGATGAATTGGGGCTCCACAAACTACGCTGCTATGTTTACAGATCACGTGTTAAACTACAGTATTTGCCATATTTTGTTTTAATACATGTCCCTTCTCCATACCACCTTCTACTATTAGCTGCTGACAGGGACAAGCTGCAATGCCTGGACATTCCCATCCTGTCTGATGAGGACTGTGAGAATTCCTATCCTGGCATGATCGACCAGACCATGTTCTGTGCTGGATACCTGGAGGGAGGCAAGGACTCTTGCCAGGTACGCAGTTCATTAGCTCCCTATACGATACACCCTTTTCAGCAGACATTTAAATGTGTGAACACAGTTGACGGTAATAAGATTAATTGTGGTGGTGTTTTCATTTAGTTGTCACTGTGTGCCAGCATGGACAGCTCCTGTACAGATAACATAAAATTGGTCCTCATTGCTTACCCTTTTCTTCCCCCTCTCTCTCTCTCTCTCAGGGGGACTCTGGTGGCCCTGTCGTGTGTAACAATGAACTGCATGGTATCGTGTCCTGGGGATACGGATGTGCTGAGAAGAACCACCCTGGTGTCTATGCCAAGGTATGGCTCAAACATCTTATATATCTATATAGTGTTCCAATTTATTCAAAGAATAGAGACATTTCATTTGTCATGTATTTATTTATTTTGTATGTTCAATTTAAGTAAAATTATGTACCAGACGGCATTTGACACACTACTCCAGATACTGTTATTGATACAGGTTGATATAGTAGATGTGTTAACATTTCCTATTGTCTCATCTCCAGGTTTGCGTGGCCACAGAGTGGCTGCATGAAACCATGGCCAGCAACTAGGTTTGATACCAGCTTTCAGCCTCCAGATCAGTCACACAGCTCTCCAACACGGGCTGTCCATGGAGTGTCTTTAAGATTTGGGTTTAATATTTGAATAAAAAAAAACTTTTTTTAATCAAGTATTCCCTCTGCTGTGCTCTTTTATTTGTGGACCATGGACCATGAAATAAATAACATCAATAAAGTATCATGGATAATGTACATGTACAGGTACTTTTTCATTAAATCATATAACGACCATGAGACTTATCATTTTGTATTATATTCCTAGTCTTTAATAAACAATGAACTGATATTAAAAAGCAAAGGTCATCTGCAAAATAATGTGCATTCCCAGCAACACATACTGTACAGTACAGAACAGTACAGTATTGTAAGTACACAGTACAATATATTATAGAGGGTTAATTTGGTCCAGTTTTACACTCCATGTTAAATGAACACTCCAGGTTTTATTGTGTAGTTGTTAGTGCAGTGGTTGAGATCCTATAAGGCCTTTCCTGACAATGTTTTCTTTCCTGTGTCCACCATGATGTTCCCCTCTCATCTTCCCATTGTAATGTATGAATAAAGAACCAAGTGGACTGAAATTACCCTATCATCACACTAAATAAAAAAATAAACATGAACGACACTTACAATAGGCCTACCATGACCTTTCCCATGCCACATGGGGACATCAATGCCACATGATGTCCTGCCTCTGCCTGACAACATTATAAAACAAGACTAAATGGCTGGGCGGTGTATGAAACGTTGGGGAAGCTGCTGCTCTCCTAACTTAGCTTCAGCGTATCTTACCTCCAGAGTCCCGTAACTTCATCATGAATGTATACTTGTATTGTATGTATCTACTATGTCTGTTATTCATGTTTTTATGGGCCCCCTCCAAAATGAGATGCTGCATCTCAAGGGGATATCCCTTCAATACAAATCTGAAATTAGTCAGTGATGTTCAGGTTTTTGCGTTATCCCAGTAGACAAGAGTTTCATCACGCCAATTTAATAGACTGGATCCAAGGGTCAGAGATAATATGTACTCGACCAAGCAGCACCAGCCCGGCACTGTCAAATGTAAATACAAAAAAAAGCAACTTTAGCAAGGGACAATTTCAAGGGACAATTTCCAGTCCAACTCACCTAAAAACAGGCCAATCCACCAACAAAACGTATACGTAAACCAATATATTACTTATGCAATCTGCACCTACAGGACACAAGTAAAGTAGGACAACTTGGAACCCTCAGAAACTCGCCCTTGCCCCCCCCCCCTCCCTTCTCTCTCTTCTCTTTCTTTTCTGGAACAATAAAAACGATGGAGCTTGCACAAAAACAAATTGTTTTACACCTGTAAATCTTACATCTGTGATGTGACAATAAATGATGTGTGATTCTGATTCTGATTCTGATTCTGCATGCACGCACACACACACACTTTACTGTGAACTAGGGGACCAGACAAATAACATGAATGTGTTTTTGAACTCTACTGTGACACTAAGTAACACTAACATGACAGCATAACTGTACCTGTACCATTAACACTACAAAAATAAGCACAAGCACTGAGTGAACATTTCCAGTAGACTCCAAATCGGGGATCAGTGTGAGAAGCAGCATATTAACCCAAACATATATTGTACTACTGCAAAGCCACGCACAGCATTTTTCTGTAATAAAGTCACCTGCTTGTAGAACCGGTGTCTGGCATGAAAAATGGATCGGATACAACAAGTGACGTGACGACGAACATTAATGAGACGGTCAGAACCATCAAACTCAAAACTGCCTGCTAAAAATGTATACAGTACATAAATTGTTTTCCCTTTTCTCCCAATTTAGTCAATGCCAATTTTCAAATTTACTCATACACGTCTGTCACTGCTTACTGCGTATGTCAACTTATGGACTTATACAAACTCAAGGCTCTACCAGTCTACCATATTTCAATATTTCAATTCTGCCAGAGCCCTTGACAAAGGCTGTGTACGCAGAGGCCTTAGGGCTGGAGCTGCTGGTTCCCAGGCACTGCTCAGTGGCAGATGGGTTATATACTGTACAGAGGACAACTTCTGGGTATAATATACATATTATGTAACTTGGCAAAATAAAGTTTCTTAACCACATGAACCCTAGTATCCCTAGCCTGAGCATATCAGGATAGGTGAAGATTCTGCAAAAAATAGCAGATTTACATGCTCTTGTACATCTAGAGCTTGTACTTGTAGGTAAGGTTTTTATGGCGAAGAGATTTCTTATAGATGGGAAAAAAGCAGGGTCAATAAAGTATATGATTTAAGTGGTTAAGTGACAGAAATGGACAACTACCTAACCAATGAAAATAATGTGTTACATGTTAGAACAAAAATAACAGTAACAGAGTGTGTGAGATCACTATTTGATGCAGTTTACAATACCTACATGATTGTTCCGTTTTAATATTTTGCAAAACAATGTGATATTTGAACAATGTTATCCAGTGTTGTTAAGTTTAAGACATATATAAAGTCTATCGTCTAATAAAGTAGTATGTAGTGTTTGAATTCTACTATTCTACTATACTAATACTTAAACTTCAGCTTCGCTAATATTTCAATGCGGTACTGTATGAGAACTAGCCATCTGTGTCTGAAAGATTTCACATAGTTCTAGAATCTAAATATAGAGGTGTCCCCGAATGTCCAAAGCACCTGTTTGGCCTGACACCAGAGGACTGTTTCATTAAAAATACAGTTTATTTTTCCAGCACTATCCCCTAAAACTAGATAAGCTGGCTATTTTAACTTGAGTCATGAAAGGTCAAAACACACACACACACACACACACACACACACACACACACACACACACACACACACACACACACACACACACACACACACACACACACACACACACACACACACACACACACACACACACACACTATATTATATATGTTGAACACATTTCCCACAAAAGCAGTACGTTTTACATCCTATCGTACAAAACAACTGTGGTGTTGTTCTCCTGTGGCTTAAAAGTATTTGTCAAAAATCCTTGTTTTTTTCTATGAAGTGTGGTTTTCACATACTTTTGTGAATAAAAGATCTAACTTCAGCATCCTGCAGGTGATTGGCTCTCTGCTGACCAATGAGGACAGCTGAAGAACAGGGCAGCTTCACCTGACTGTGTACAGTATATAAACCAGGGGTCCAGGTGAAGTTCTCTCATCGACAGGATCACACAGCAACCATGATTTCTCTGGTCTTCATTCTGCTCATCGGAGCCGCTTGTGAGTATCAGGGTTATGTAGTTAACTAAAACTAATGAAATTACAAAAACTAGAAATGAGAAAAACCAAAAACATATTCATGAACTGAAATAAAAACAAAAACAAGGCTTTACAAAAACATAATGATAACTAACTGAAACGGCATTGTGTGTATATATCCTTAATTTTGGTAATTGTAATTATCCAATATTTTTCATAAAAAATAAGGAAAATAGCTGATTACGTTAAGTTCACAACATGTCACGATGAGACGTGTTGAGTTTGGAGATGTGCTATTTTAACTATTTATCTGCCCCTGACTAGCCCATATTACCACAATTATTAAAACGAACTGAAATTTTAAGTCAAAATGAAACAAAAATAAAATAAAATAAAAACTATAATAACCTTGTGAGTATACTGTTCCGTTATGCATGTGCCACCCACTTAGAGCTTTGTCCACACATGGATTTCTTGGTGGTCAGTGTTTACCAAATTGGCTGAAATACTTGAAAATTGTGGTGCAACACTTATTTTACAATTGGCCAGACACAAACAATTCAAATGAACTTCCACTTCAATGGGAAGATTGAATGAAGGATAGAGCATTGAAAATGAATTAAACTAAATAACTATGCTTTTTAATTCATGCAAAACTTGAAAGGGTTCAATCTTATTTAAACTGATTCCCTGTGTGTGTTTGTAGTTGCGGAGGAGGACAAGATTGTCGGAGGATATGAGTGTGAGGCACACTCCCAGCCCCATACGGTGTCTCTGAACTCTGGCTACCACTTCTGTGGTGGCTCCCTGGTCAACGAGAACTGGGTTGTGTCTGCTGCTCACTGCTACAAGTCGTAAGACAACCCTTAAAACATTTTTGACAGTATTAAAGATATGAGTAAGATTTTCATGGGGGGAAAAAAATATGAATAGACTAATTAAAGAAAAATCTCTCTCAATCATAACTCATGACCCACTAGAAGTGTGTGTTGGTGTTAGCTACAGAGACCCTTCCCTCTACCAGTATTTTTCTTATTTTACCTTGTTAGCATTTATAGAAGTCAAGGTGAGAAGTTATGTACTGTTCCACGTTAAGATCAAGTTCCACAAGAGCCTTCTCTCCTGTATCTCCAAGCTAATTTAACCCATACCCATCTTTCTTTTCCAGCCGCGTTCAGGTTCGTCTTGGCGAGCACCACATCAAGGTCAACGAGAATACCGAGCAGTTCATCTCCTCCTCTCGTGTCATCCGTCACCCCAAATACAGCTCCTACAACATCAACAATGACATCATGCTGATCAAGCTGAGCACACCCGCCACCCTCAACCAGTATGTGCAGGCTGTGGCTCTGCCCATTTCCTGCGCTGCCGCTGGCACCATGTGCTTAGTCTCTGGCTGGGGCAACACCATGAGCTGTGAGTAAATCATCCTTCTGGGAGGCAAATCTAAAAAGAATACAATTTTCAGAAAATGGTTCAGGATTTTTTTTCAAGATTTAAATATATATATTTATATCAATTTGCATTGATTTTATCAGACATAATAGACAAGTACATCAACAATAAATAGATAATTAATGAATTAGCCTATCATGAGTATTAGTGGGTAAGTACCACAATTAACTATAGTATATAGTTGAACTATAGTGAAAAGATTGTTAATCACAAATGTTGCATCTTTACCGTTTCTGTCATTCTAACCACTTTCCCCCCCAAATGTGTTTGACTCGCAGCTGTTAGCGGCGACAAGCTGCAGTGCCTGGACCTTCCCATCCTCTCTCACGAGGACTGTGACAACGCCTACCCTGGCATGATCACCGACGCCATGTTCTGCGCTGGATACCTGGAGGGAGGCAAGGACTCTTGCCAGGTATGTAATTAACATAATAATAAGGTACCTCTGTCATCATTTAGATATCTAAATATCGTCCCACTGTGGCTAATTTTCACGTCCCTCCTCTCAGGGTGACTCTGGTGGCCCGGTTGTGTGTAACGGTGAGCTGCAGGGTGTTGTGTCCTGGGGATACGGTTGTGCTGAGAGGGACCACCCTGGTGTCTACGCCAAGGTACAGTAGGCCTCAAACATGAGTTTGTTTTTCTGTGTTTATCTTTATACATACAAGTCAAAGTAAGACATGTCATTCATAAAAGCAAGGAATCTGCATAGCTAAACAGCAGCAGCTGCTATAGCGAATCTGAGAAAAGACACAAAAATCTATCTTTTTGGCCAAAAGTACTCTATTTTGTGAAATCTAAACTCTTGTCCTGACCTTATGGGACTCCAAGTGCAAAAAGTATTTTCCACACTTGATTCAATTCATAAATCCTATAATGTCAACAATACAGACTACATTGCCCTGTCCTTTACAAAAACCTGTAATGATTAATGTGAAACAGCAGATATAGCTACTAGATGTTCAGGCCGGGACCGGACCTTGTGTTTCCCAGGCGACCTCTCTAACCACTCAGCTACGGCTTAGAGACTATTATTTCATCCATCCCCAATGTTTAGGAAGCTATAAATACAAGACTTTCACTGCCTGCAAGCAACATTGCAACAGCTGTAATGCATGTAACAATAAAACCCTGGAACCTTGAGCCATAACAGTGCAATACACAACTATAGACTTCCATATAAATATGTAAGACAATTTGAGTATTATTGTGCCAAATCTTTCTGTCTCCATTTTCAGGTGTGCCTGTTCAACGACTGGCTGGAGCAAACCATGGCCACCTACTAAGTGATCTCGATCATTGATCATTCCAGTCCAATTAATGCACTTTATCATCATGTGATGTGCGTGTTCCATCCTTTGTACAGGAAAATAAATAATTTGAACTTTATCTATGAAGTCTATTTTATTTTTCTTCGTTTAAATAATGATTCAGATTTGGTCTGAGCTGTTTTAAATTAATGTGTACTTTTTTAATATTCTAAAACAATGGTTCACACTTCACATAGTGGAGTCCATGAGAGGCATCCAGGGGGTCCCCAGCAAAATGTTTAATAATGTATACTAATAAGGTTTAATTTCTGCTTAACAATGACAATTGGTTTCAGTCACTCTAAACTGTTATCACTGCAGAATTCTGTATTAAAACTAATCTAACAACAATAATCTTCTCTTATGGGGGTCCCTGGCATAAAATATTTTCAAATGGGGGTCCAAGATCACGCCCTTGCCCTTCTGTAATAAAGTCACCTTCTTGTAGAACCGGTGTCTGGCATGAAAAATGGATCACAAACATTAACTCTCTCAGTGCCACACAACGAGATATCCCAAGTTTTTTCTGAATGCCCTCAGTGCCAAGAACGAAAAATCCCGAAAAAAAAAAAAATATATTCTTTGGGAAAAAAAAATTCAGAACCCAAGCTATCATTATCTGAAGATTTGCAGCTCCATCCACTCCTTGTTTAACTTATAACTGAAAAAGGCTGTATCTCGCTTCCTAAGCACTTTTTTTTAACTTTGAACCACCAAACTCAAAACTGCCTGTTAAAAATGTATATATAGTTTTTCTTATACCCTTTTCTTTTTTCCCCCCAATTTAGTCAATGCCAATTTCCAAATTTTCCCATACACGTCTGTCACTGCTTACTGCGTATGTCAACTTATAGACTTATACAACCTCAAGGCTCAACCATATTTCAATATTGCAGTTCTGTATCTCCTCTCCAGAGCCCTTGACAAAAACTGTGTAGGCACAGGCCTTAGGGCTGGAGCCTCTGGTTACCACAGCTCAGTGCCCACTGCTCCTAAAATGGGATATATACTGTACAGAGGACAACTTCTGGGTATATGTAAATGTACTTGGCAAAATACAATTTCATAACCGCAGGAACCCTAGGGAGTGTGCGTTATTCATTCAGGAGGGGGGTATAGTGCTGATGTGATTCGTTTTTTTCCTTCCCTCCCCCCCGACCTACACATATTTTTACGTGACCCCCCCTGAGTGGCTGCAGGAAAATGCATGATATATGCCACATAGGAGAAAATAAAACGAATGCTGATCGTTTATTATAGGCGAATTAGCGACTGTCGGGGGTCCATTTGGTTCCAATATGTGCTCTCTTGGGATTACAAAAACACCCCAAACGAAAGAGAGATTGAGCAACTATTTTTCATATTATATGCAAGAGAAATGCTTCATATCAGCATGACTGCATCAAATAACCAAAGTAGAAAGAATAGTTAAAGAGGCTAACCACAGAGTGCAAAGTATAGCCTACAGTCAAACAACCCAAAATGCGACACCTCTGACAACCACAATAAAGTGATCAGATACTGGCATGAAATGTTATATGAGATACAAAAAAACAATCCAACCTATTTAAAAAACTATAGCTGGCGCTATGCACGCACTCTCTCTCTCTCTCTCTCTCTCTCTCTCTCTCTCTCTCGTCAGTGAGGTAATGGGACATTAATATCTCACATGAGTAGCAAGTAGGCCTACTTCGAGTTTGAATCAGAGCACTAAGCAGTAAAAAGAAACCAGGCTTGGTGACGTGAGTGAGGCTAATAAAACCCGCCAGATATGTTAAAAACAAGCCAAACTTTAATGTGCCCGCCCACAGCTATTTTTTCCTGCCCAATGAGTTTAAAAATCACCCCAATCTGGCAACACTGTCTCTCTCCTGTTTACTGCGTCCGCGGAAGTGGGAGATACCAAGTCAAGTCACCATACAGGGTTAACTTCATATAGATAGGCGAGTATTAACATATGAAAAAAAAAAAAAAAAAAGCATTTTTAAAATAAAAAAATCAACAAATTACGTAAAGTTGCATGACTCCCCTTAGGGCCAAAATAAAAAAAACATGGCCCACCCAGTGCTCCAAAAACAATCATTAATTGGATAACATATCCAATGTGTTCAGTGTTGTAGTGCTACTTTTAGAAGTGGGGGAGCGTACATGCATGCGCATTCACGTGCGGAAACATTGTGACAGCGCACCTTGGCCAATATGAACACATTACATTTGTTATGAATAGCATTAAAAATGTGAATAACATCAATAAATATGAATGACAAAAAGTGTACATGTGAGCCTATATGCATCGCAATAAGTGCATGTATTTTTGCCTGGCAAAAAAACGTGTTTTGATGTGAATAGTTTGAACGTCGGATTGTTTTTCTAGTGATTGATAAGGTTACAATATAGCAGGATATTATTGTATGTCTTCCATACACAGCCTATAACTATCTCCATGGCGGGAGGAAAAGTTGGTTCCCTCCCATCAGGGATGTGCTGTGGATTTTTGAGCTAGTGGAGCTAGCACGCATGTGCACATAGCCGCTCAGCTCAGTGCTAGTTGAAATAGGGTATTCAACATATGTGATGGAAAACCAGTTTTTAGCGGTGCCAGCCGCTCTACATTTGACCGTGTCTGTGTGTCCGTCCGTCCGTATGTTTGCGGATGGCAAAGATGCAACACATGCGGCACTTCAAGAAATGCACACAAATACACCCACACACACACACACACACACACACACACACACACACACACATCGCCGGTCTTCCTCATTTTTGTCTGACAGTCAGAGGCGCGTTCATGTGGAGAATTATTTGTCTAGGGGAAAAAGAGATGCAACATAAAGTGGGAGTGAAACCCTGTTTTAATTAGAATTTAATATATATTTACATGAACTTAAATAGACTTTAACACGTGTGCGCGGGCAGGGGTGATGGCCTCCATAAGATGAATCTGAGGGCGGAACACACACGCGTTGAATGATGAACTATATGTAAAAACGTCAGAGGCTTGATATGTTTGACATTTCAAATCCGTAATAACTCAACGTGTATTGTTAGAAGGATGCATTCCAGATAATTAAAGGAGTGCTGCATTCATCCCTAGGTATGTGCAGAAACCGGTTTATAATTTCATGGTACAGCAAAGTGCATGAAGTTCATGCACGCATGTTCGTTTCATGCACGCATGTTCGTTTCATGCACGCATGTTCGTTTCATGCACGCATGTTCGTGTCATGCAGCATGACGCGAACATCCACGTGCCATGCACAGCCACGTGCCAACAACACGTGCTGACGTGCCGTACAGCACGCTAAGTTACATTTCTTTGATAAGACTTTCTGAGGCTCTCTCTCTCCCTCTCTCTCTCCCCCTCTCCCTCTCTCTCTCTGTGCCAGGAGATAATAAAACACCTTTCTATCTACTCAGATAACGCCCAATACAAATTCATTAATATTAATATATAACAGTTTTGTTTCATTAACATTAATATATAACAGTCTTATGCAAACGTTAAAATGTAAATTAGATAGCATTTTATTTAGACAAATGCCAGGTCATTGTTGACCTGGCATCCTACTGTAAGTGTGTGTATAGTTTCAATGTACATATTTTTTTTATATTATTATAATGTTTAGACTGATGATAGGTTATTGGTTTATCTATGATCCTAGATTGCTGAGGCACTACACTATGCATTTGATGTATTACCTTGAGTTTATCTTGCTTACTGTAAATCACGTCTGCTAAATGCCAACATTGTAATTTGGCTTTTGTAATTTACACTGTGTCCTAGTTATTTGTGTTTGTGAAATAGCCTTATAATAATAGGCTACGGGGGGGTTCTCCTTCCATTCCGACATCTCGCCACTCCGACTAGTGGCTTCCGCGTGCGGTTAGGGTTAGGGTTAGGGTTAGGTATAGGGTTCGTCAACGTCGGAAAGGCAACATGTCGGAAAGGCGAAATGCACCCGGCTACGGGTGGGGGGGGGGGCACCAGGTAAAATGCTGCCTAGGGCACCAAATTCCTCAGGACCAGCACTGAGTACAGCTGTACAAACAAAAAAACAAAAACAAAACATAGTTGACCCTATTGTAAAGTAATCTGTCGGGGTTATCAAATGAATGCAGTTTTAACATAATTCAGCACGGTTTCAAGAGATAACATTAACACACCAAGAGGTAACATTAACTTGAATCAAACAGCAAGTGAGATACTATACTACTTCAAACACACACACACACACACATTTGAAATATGTATTTATGTCCACATAAACAGAAGTACAAGATGTACAAAGGACATAAACACTCCTCCAAATTGAGCAGCTTCCTATAATAGCTGATATTGAGCAGTACCTTGCTAATTGTTTAGCCCTCCTTTTGGAGAGGCCCGGCCATTTGAAGGCCCCTCACAACCAACTTGTGTATGTGCCCTAGGTTACCAAAGATAAAAAACAAAAGTTTACATCTGTAGCGTAGCTGAGAGATGGTCTGCTCTAGCTGATGATCTTTTAGCACTTTGGAACACCTCCCTATGGTTTTCAATAACAACAATGACATCAGGGGTGCTGAAATGTTAGAGAACACATAATCCTCACTACACAGGCTAAACATGCTCGGCTTCACAGTAGAATGCTTATACAGCATGATGGAGGACCTAAAAATAGAAGATATATTACAAGAGCTTTACAAAGATAACAGCAAAAGAAAAAATACACAAAAGACAATGTAAAGATTAAAAACAATGCAGAAAACCATGCAGAGATGCACATGAACTAGACTAGGGCTGGGCATTAAAAGCTAATCTATAGAGGTGGGTTTTAAGGAGGGATTTAGACAGACTCAGTGAGCCTGATCTCTAGGGGCAGGGCATTCCAAAGGGTAGGGGCTGTGAAAGCGAAGGCCATAAGACCTTTTGCATTTAACAGACCCTTTGGAATGTCCAGGAGTGCTTGGTTAGAGGATCTCAGACTACATGTAGGCACATATGGGGGGAGTAGGTCCAAGATATAGGCTGGGGCAAGACCTAGCCTGGCCTTACAAGTAGTGAGTAAGATTTTGTAACTAATTCTAAATTCAACTGGGAGCCAATGGAGGGATGCTAGAATGGGTGTGATATGATCAATTTTTTTTGTACCAGTTAAGAGACGGGCCGCAGCATTTTGAACCAGCTGAAGGCTGATTTTTTGGAGAGGCGGGTGTAGAGAGAATTACAGTAGTCTAACCGCGAGAAGATGAAGGCATGAACAACTTTTTCTAGGTCGGCGATGGTCAGGAATGATTTCATTTTTGCTATATTTCTAAGGTGATAAAATGATGATTGAACGACCTTTTTAACATGCTGTTGGAAGTTGAGGTCTGGGTCAATGGTGACACCGAGGTTTCTAACCGTGGCTTTGAGGTTTGGAACTAGTGGGCCGAGGTTGTTTTCAATCTGGGCTCTGGCGAGGTGGGAGCTGAACACCAGAACCTCTGATTTGTTCTCGTTCAGCTGAAGGAAGTTGTTAGACATCCAGTTTTTGATGTCGGTAATGCAATTATGTAGGGTGGCCAGACTGTCTTTGTTGTCCGGAGTTATTAGTAAGTAAAGCTGTGTATCGTCAGCATAGCAATGAAATTTAATATTGTAGCTACGGATTATGTCGCCTAAAGGGAGCATATAGAGGGAAAAGACGATAGGGCCGAGAATTGAGCCCTGGGGGACCCCACAGTGTAAGGGGGCTAGGGATAATGACACTTCCCCAATGGTGACTGAAAAATGTCTGCCACTTAAATAGGACTTGAACCATCGGAGATGCCCACAACAGTCTCCAGGCGGCTAATGAGGACTGCATGGTCGATGGTGTCGAAAGCAGCCGTTAAATCCAGTAAGACGAGGATGGAGCAGCTACCCGAGCCGGCAGACAACAGAAGGTCGTTGGATACTTTCAGGAGTGCTGTTTCTGTGCTATGCATGGGGCGAAAACCTGACTGAAATTTCTCGAAAGTGTTATTGTTACTGAGGTGCGTTAGTAATTGGTTAAAACATTTTTTTCAAGAACCTTAGATAAAAAAGGGAGTTTGGAAATGGGCCTATAGCTGCTCGTAGAAGAGGGATCTAAATTTGGTTTCTTTAGGAGAGCAGTTTTAAAAAAGGCAGGAACAGACCCGGAGGCTAGGGAGGTGTTAACTAGCGATAAAATGTGGGGACCAACAGAAGGAAGAATCTCCTTCAAAAGTCGGGTAGGAACGATGTCTAGGTTACAGGATGAAGACTTCATGTGGGAGATGGTTGAGAGGAGGGTTTCTATGGAAATTAATTCAAAAGAGGGGAACAGAACGTTTGGGGGACCATGAGAGTTGGAGATAAGCGCGGGGGGTTGCGTGTTTGTCATCTGTGATCTGATTAAATAAATCTTTTCGGTGAAAAAGGTTAAAAATTGTCAGGAGAGGATGGCATGTCAAGGTTTTGGGGAGCACCAACAACGCGTATTGATATCAGATCCCCTATTCTGTCGCTGCCGGAGAATGCACTCGCTCCTTCTGCAGAAGTGGACAACTACCAACCAATGATAATAATGTGTTAAACGTACATCTCGGGTCATTACAGATGGAATTTGACTATGTTAATACTCGCTAATTTACATATTACAACAGAAATAACAGTAAGTGTGTGTGAGAGCAGTATTTGTTGCAGTTTACTATACCTACAATCCAGGTATTGTTCGGTTTTACTTTTTTGCACAACAATGTGATATTTGAACAATGTTATCCAGTGTTGTTAAGACTGTATAAAATAAAGTCTATAATCTAATACAGTATGTAGTATTTAAATTCTACTATATACTAACATTTTAACTTCAGCTTCACTAACATTTCCATGAACTAGCCATCTGTGTCTCAAAGATTTCACATAGTTCTAGAATCTAAACATAGAGGTGTCCAAAGCACCTGTTTGGCCTGACACCAGAGGACTGTTTCATTAAAAACAACAGTTTATTTTTCCAGCACTATCCCCAAAAACGAGATAAGCCGACTATTTTAACTTGAGTCATGAAAGGTCAACACACACACACACACACACACACACACACACACACACACACACACACACACACGCAAGCAGCACGCACGCAAGCATGCATGCACGCACGCCAAACTCACTCACTCACTCACTCACACACACACACACACACACACACACACACACACACACACACACACACACACACACACACACACACACACACACACACACACACACACACACACACACACACACACAATATTATTATGTTCAACACATTTTTACAAGGTAGATTATGAAATATCTATTATTATTTACATTTGTGGCCCACTAAAGCATTATGTTTTACATCCTATCGTAGAAGAAAACTGTGGTGTTGTTCTCCAATGGCTTGTAGAGCTGTAAAAGTATTTGTCAAAAATCATTGTCTTTTCTATGAAGTGTGGCTTTCACATAATTATGGGAATAAAAGATCTAACTTCAGCATCCTGCAGGTGATTGGCTCTTTGCTGACCAATGAGGACAGCTGGAGAACAGGGCAGCTTCACCTGCAGCTGGAGAACAGGGCAGCTTCACCTGACTGTGTATATAAACTAGGGGTCCAGGTGAAGTACTCTCATCGACAGGATCACACAGCAACCATGATTTCTCTGGTCTTCGTTCTGCTCATCGGAGCCGCTTGTGAGTATCAGGGTTATGTAGTTAACTAAAACTACTGGAGAAAAAAAAAGTATTTTTCTTAAAAAATAGGGAAAATAGCCGATCTACAAGCTCACAACATGTCATGAAGAGACGTGTTGTGAGTTTGGAGATATGCTATTTTCACAATTTTTCTGAGCTTTTTGAATCTTGCCCCTGACTAGCCCATATTACAACTATTATTAAAACTACTGTAACTGAAATTTAAAACATGAAGTCAAAATGAAATAAAATAAAAAATACATTCAGAATTATAATAACCTTGTGAGTATACAGTTCCGTTTTGCATGTGCTGGACATCCGCTTAGAGCTTTGTCCACACATGGATTTCTTAGTGGTCAATGTTTACCAAATTGGCTGAAATACTTGAAAATAGTGGTGCAACACTTATGTTACTTTTGGCCAGACACAAACAATTCAAATGAAAACCTAAACTTCCACTTCAATGGAAAGATTGAAGGAAGGATAGAGCATCGCAAATTAATTAAACTAAATAGCTATGCTTTTTAATTCATGCAAAACTTGAAAGGGTTCAATCTTATTTAAACTCATTCCCGGTGTGTGTTTTTAGTTGCGGAGGAGGACAAGATCGTCGGAGGATATGAGTGTGAGGCACACTCCCAGCCCCATACGGTGTCTCTGAACTCTGGCTACCACTTCTGTGGTGGCTCCCTGGTCAATGAGAACTGGGTTGTGTCTGCCGCTCACTGCTACAAGTCGTAAGATAACCCTTAAAACATTTTTGACAGTATTAAAGATATGAGTAAGATTTTCATGGGGGAAAAAAACTATGAATAGACTAATCCAAAAAGAATCTCTCTCAATCAGAACTCATGACCCACTAGAAGTGTCTGCTGGTGTTTATAGCTACAGAGACCCTTCCCTCTAGCAGTATCTTTCTTATTTTACCTTGTACATTTATGGGAGTCAAGGTGAGAAGTTATGTACTGTTCCACGTTAAGATCAAGTTCCACAAGAGCCTTCTCTCCTGTATCTCCAAGCTAATTTAACCCATACCCATCTTTCTTTTCCAGCCGCGTCCAGGTTCGTCTTGGCGAGCACCACATCAAGGTCAACGAGAATACCGAGCAGTTCATCTCCTCCTCTCGTGTCATCCGTCACCCCAAATACAGCTCCTACAACATCAACAATGACATCATGCTGATCAAGCTGAGCACACCCGCCACCCTCAACGAGTTTGTGCAGGCTGTGGCTCTGCCCATTTCCTGCGCTGCCGCTGGCACCATGTGCTTAGTCTCTGGCTGGGGCAACACCATGAGCTGTGAGTAGCCTAAATCATCCTTCTGGGAGGCAAATCTAAACAATATATAATTTCCAGAAAATGGTTCAAGATTTTTTTTTAAAGATTAAAATATATATATAAATATAAATGTTTATTGATTTTATCAGACATAACAGACAAGTACAACAATATAACAAGAAAACAAACAAACACAGGACTATAATAAACGTGCTTCCAAATTATTGACTTAATTAACCTATCATGATTTGTGGTACCACAATTAACAATTATAGTGAAAAGATTGTTCATCACAAATGTTGCATCTTTACCCTTTCTGTCATTCTAACCACTTTCCACCCCAAATGTGTTTGACTCGCAGCCGTTAGCGGCGACAAGCTGCAGTGCCTGGACCTTCCCATCCTCTCTCACGAGGACTGTGACAACGCCTACCCTGGCATGATCACCGACGCCATGTTCTGCGCTGGATACCTGGAGGGAGGCAAGGACTCTTGCCAGGTATGCTATTAACATTTCCCGTACTAATGTAATGATAAGGTACCTCTGTCGTCATTGTTCATCATTTAGATATCTAATCATCGTCCCACTGTGGCTAATTTTCACGTCCCTCCTCTCAGGGTGACTCTGGTGGCCCCGTTGTGTGTAACGGTGAGCTGCAGGGTGTTGTGTCCTGGGGATACGGTTGTGCTGAGAGGGACCACCCTGGTGTCTACGCCAAGGTACAGTATAACTCAAACATCTTATCTTATTTGTCTTTATACATACAAGTAAAAGTCAGGACTTTGCATAGCTAAACAGCAGCAGCTGCTATAGCGAATCTGAGAAAAGACATATTTGAGGTCTATCGTTTTGGCCACCAAAAGAACTGTGAAATCTAAGCTCTTGTCCTGACCTTATGAGACACCAAGTGCGAAAAGTATTTCCACGCTTGATTCAATTATTTACAAAAACCTGTAATGATAAATGCAAAATAGCAAATATAGCTACCAGATGTTCAGGCCGGTAACCAGCTTTCACATATAGATTTTCAGGCCGCTTTGCGGGGACCTTGTGTTTCCCAGGCGACCTCTCTAACCACTCAGCTACGGCTATGGGACGGCTATTATTTCATCCATCCACAATATTCAGGAAGCTATAAATACAAGACTTTCACTGCCTGCATGCAAGCAACATTGCAACAGCTGTAATGCATGTGACAATAACACCCTGGAACCTTGAGCCATAACAGTGCAATACACAACTATAGCCTTCCCTATAAATATGTAAGACAATCTGAGTATTATTGTGCTAAATCTTTCTGTCTCCATTTTCAGGTGTGCCTGTTCAACGACTGGCTGGAGCAAACCATGGCCACCTACTAAGTGATTCCGATCATTAATCATTCTCCATTCCAATTAATGCACTTTATCATCATGTGATGTGCGTGTTCCATCCTTTGTACAGGAAAATAAATCATTTGAACTTTATCTGTGAAGTCTATTTTATTTTTCTTTGTTTAAATAATGATTCAGATTTGGTCTGAGATGTTTTAAATGAATGTGTACTTTTTTAATATTCTAAAACAATGGTTCACATAGTGGGGTCCATGAGAGGCATCCAGGGGGTCCCCAGCAAAATGTTAATAATGTTTATCATTAATGTTTAATGTCCGCTAAACAATGACAATTTCAGTCTCTAAACTGTTATCACTACAGAATTTGGTTTAAATCTAATCTAACAACAATAATCTTCTCTTATTGGGGTCCCTGGCTTAAAATATTTTCAAATGGGGGTCCAATATCTAATACATATAAATTTGTGGTCCTTGACACGAAAATGTTTGAGAACCAGTGTTCTAAAAGATGTGATTCAAGGTCAACATTTAATGGTTTATAGTGAAAACAACATTACAAAAAATACGTATTTGTATAATGTTTTACCTTAAAGATTCAGGTTAATTATTTGCTGTTACCAATCATGAATATTGTTTGTACAGTAATACTTAAGAGATGCAACATATATGCACACTATGTGACACACATCACAAACAAAGACCTGAACTCTCTTCTTCTCCTGGTTTCTACAATAGTTGCCTAGTCATTTTATTATACATTTCAACCCTCTTTTTTTATAACCCTCTTTTAACCCTCTAAGAGCCGAATTTCTATAAAAGGCTGTGCTCACAGTTGATATCATATTGAGGGTAGCTTTTTAGCACACAGTAGGCTAAATGGAGTATAGCTATGTTGAATAATATAGGGCCCAAATGGATTTGAATGATCATACAGTATATTCCAATACTATATGCAATACCACCAAAAGCTTGGTAGGCCTACCTGTAACATTTCAGTGTTATACTTTCAGTGTTATATTTTCACTTTTAATTGAAAGCTGCTGCACTCGTAACTTAGCTTCAGCATATCTTACTCGCGAGTCCCGTAACTTCATCATGCATGTATCTGTATACTTGTATTGTATGTATCTATGTGTGATATTCATGTTTTTATGAGACCCCCTCGAAAATGAGATGCTGCATCTCAAGGGGCTAATACAAATCTGAAATCTGAAATTAGTCAGTGATGCTCAGGTTTTTGTGTTATCCCAGTAGACTAGAGGTTTCATCACGCCAATTTAATAGACTGGATCCAAGGGTCAGAGATATGTACTCGCAAGCAGCACCTGCCCCACTGTGAAATGCAAAAAAAACATTTTTTTTTAGCAAAGGACAATTTCCAGTCCAACTACAGCCTAAAAACAGGCCAATCCACAAAAAAAATGCCCAAAACGTATATTGCCATAAAACCAATTAACTATATGACTTACACATTTTGCACCTACAGTACAGGACACACGTAAAGTGGAATCCTCAGAAACAATTCCATTGAGAACAGCAATAACAATAAGGACAATATACAATAAACACCAACAAACACCTACAATCCAGTACAGTAAAGAGTAAATGTGACTTAATTAATAAATAGCATTAGGTGGTAAACAAGGAACTTATGTCTCTCTCTTTCTCGCTCTCATTTACAAACACACGCACGCACGCACGCACACACACACACGCACGCCCTTGCCCCCCCCCCCTTCTCTCTCTTTTCTGGAAACAATCAAAACAATGGAGCTTGTGGTATGTGATATTTGAACAATGTTATCCAGTGTTGTTAAGACTGTATAAAATAAAGTCTATGTCTAATACAGTACTGTATGTAGTGTTTAAATTCTACTGTATATAGTGTATACTAATACTTAAACTTCTGCTTCACTAATATTTCCATGCTGTACTGTATGAGAACTAACCATCTGTGTCTCAAAGATTTCACATAGTTCTAACCTAAATATAGAGGTGTCCCTGAATGTCCAAATAACCTGTTCTGCCTGACACCAGGGGAAGATAAGATAACTTGGACTGTTTCATTAAAAATACAGTTTATTTTTCCAGCACTATCCCCTAAAACTAGATAAGCCGTCTATTTTAACTTGAGTCATGTAAGGTCCACACACACACACACACACACACACACACACACACACACACACACACACACACACACACACACACACACACACACACACACACACACACACACACACACACACATTTTATATTATATCCTACTACAATTCTAGTAACCTCACGGGTGGTAGCTGTCTTGTGTCTTGGGTGGACTCTTGATCAAACTGCGCATGCGTCGTTGCCAGGTTTCGCGAGAGAAACAAGCAGCAAGGTCTATGAAAACAAGGCCAAACGAAACGAACCCTACAAGCAACGAGGTCTATGAAAAGAAGGCCAAACGAAGCGCCTTCACACATATACCTTGCCTCTTGGAAACCAGCCGATCTACAAGCTCACAACGCGTCCCCACACCCACCTGCACTTTCACAACCAACGCCAAAACACAATACCACCAATATTGGGGGGCGAGTAGCATCGTGCCTCCGTGGTGTGTGTGTGTGGGTGGGGGGGAGATGATCGCCCGTGTGTGTTCGTGACGGGCCACGGCTTAAAATACTGGACTCTGTGATAGAACCAATTTCCCTCTATGGTTGTGAGATCTGTGGACCATTAGCAAACCATGACCTTGAAAAATGGGATAAACACCAAACCGAGACCCTACACACAGAATTCTGCAAATCCATTCTCCGTACCCAGCAAAAAACACCAAATAATGCATGCAGGGCAGAACTAGGACGATACCCACTCATAATCAAAATAAAAAAGAGAGCACTTAAGTTCTACAACCACCTAAAAGAAAGCGACCTAGATGCACTCCATAACAAAGCACTCACACACAGCGAAACTCTAGAGAGATGCCCCCTCAGCCAGCTGGCCATGGAACTCCGGGCACAAACACAAACAGAGCCACGAGATAGAAAACCCATCGGACCAAACAAAATTATAAAACAGTAAAAGGAAAACTACCTGACACATTGGAAAGAAGCAACACAAAAGCAGAGTAAACTAGAATGCTATCTGGCCCTCAACAGAGAATACGCAGTGGCAGAATACCTGAGCACCGTGACCGACCCAAAACAAAGAAAAATCTTAACTAGGTACAGACTCAGTGAGCACAGCCTTGCGATCGAGAAAGGTCGTCACAGGCAGACCTGTATCCCGAGAGAAGACAGACTATGCACCCACTGCACACAAAAGGAAGTGGAAACCGAGCTACACTTCCTAACCGTCTGTCCATTGTACCAAGACATCAGAGACACATACTTCCCACAGATTACAACCACACACAGAGATTTTGAAAACATGACCAATGACAAAAAACTCCCATATCTGCTGGGCGAAGTACAACAATGTGCAAACACAGCAGCAAGATTCGTGAGTTGCTGTGATAGGAGAAGGATATCGAACGGAACACAACCACCCTAAAGACTAATCATTGTGTATATTCCTGCACTATACCTGCACCCAGTGATCTTGGTACATAGAAATTGATCTATTGAAAATTCTGACTTTGAAATGTAAATTTTTTGTTTTGATTGTATTGCTGTATTGTTGTATTGTGCTTTTTGCTTTGGCAATGTAAACGTATGTTTTCTCATGCCAATAAAGCCCTTTGAATTGAATTGTGTGTGTTTGTGCGCGTGTGTGTGTGTGTGTTGGCGACGGCCGACGGGGTGTTTGTGTGTGTTCTGTGCCTCCACGACGGGATGTGCGTGTGTGTGTGTGTGTACACACTACTACACAGTACAAACTCACTTTCGATCCCTGATAAACTGTCTGTTCTCAGCGCATAAGCCAAACTGCACACTTTGGGTGCTCATATCCCCCTACGGGTATGGTCTAGTACGTATAACACATATCAAACAAGGTAGATTATGAAACATGTAACTATTATCATTTACATTTGTGGCCCACAAAAGCATTACGATTTACCTCCTATCGTAAAAGAAAACTGTGGTGTTGTTCTCCAATGGCTTGTAGAGTTGTAAAAGTGTGCGTGCGTGTGTGTGTGCGTGCGTGTTTATAAATAAGAGCGAGAAAGAGAGACATAAGTTCCTTGTTTACCGCACATTTACTGTACTGGATTGTAGGTGTTTTTTGCATATTGTCCTTATTGTTATTGTTATTGCTAGTCTGAATGGAATTGTTTCTGAGGGTTCCAAGTTGCCGTACTTTACTTGTGTCCTGTAGGTGCAGATTGCATAATTCATATGGTTAATTGGTTTTATGGCAATAAACGTTTTAGGCTGTTTTTTGGGTGGATTGGCCTGTTTTTAGGCTGTAGGTGAACTGGAAATTGTCCCTTGCTACTACTCTGTAACAAGTAAAAGTCCGGAATTGAAAATGTACTTGAGTAAAAGTACAAAAGTATTGGCATCAAAATTTACTTAAAGTACCAAAAGTGAAAGTATTCATTATGCAGAATGTCCCATTTCAAGTTTTCAAATGTATAAAAATCTTTTGAAAATAGCGAAATCTACAAGCTCACAATGCAACACAATGCGACACATTGTGAGCTTGTTGATGGGCTATTTTCAAATGGCCGAAATGTATGTAGGGCTGAAGTGGTTAATTTATGTTTTGTAATAATAATCAAAATCTACAAAGTAACTAGTAACTTAAATGTTCAAATAAATGTAGTAGAGTAAAACTACAATATTTGGATCAGAGATGTAGTGGAGTAGAAGTTAAAGTATTGGAAATTGGAAATACTCAAGTAAAGTACAAATGCCTCAAAATTGTACTTAAGTACAGTACTTAAGTAAATGTACTTAGTTACTTTCCACCACTGATGAAACCTCTAGTCTACAGGGATAACAAAACATCCTGAACATCACTGACTGATTTCAGATTTTTATTGAAGGGATAGCCCCTTGAGATGCAGCATCTAATTTTCGAGGGGGACTCATAAAAACATGTTTTCACATAATTCTGGGAATAAAATATCTAACTTCAGCATC
Source organism: Gymnoscopelus microlampas (assembly GCF_963454915.1). Classification (NCBI taxonomy): domain Eukaryota; kingdom Metazoa; phylum Chordata; class Actinopteri; order Myctophiformes; family Myctophidae; genus Gymnoscopelus; species Gymnoscopelus microlampas. The sequence continues at coordinate 17,252,847 of NC_139940.1, forward strand.
CTGCAGGTGATTGGCTCTCTGCTGACCAATGAGGACAGCTGGAGAACAGGGCAGCTCACCTGACTGTGTATATAAACCAGGGGTCCAGGTGAACTACTCTCATCGACAGGATCACACAGCAACCATGATTTCTCTGGTCTTTATTCTGCTCATCGGAGCCGCTTGTGAGTATCAGGGTTATGTAGTTAACTAAAACTTGAAATTACAAAAACTAGAATTGAGAAAAAACTAAAAAATATTAGTTAACTGAAAAAAAACAAAAAAAAACAAGGCTTTACAAAAACAAAACGATAACTAACTGAAGCGGCATTGTGGGTTTAAAAAACTAATAAAAACTAAAATCATGTATCCATAATTTTGGTATTTGTAATTATCCAATATTTTTCTTTAAAAATAGGGAAAATAGCTGGTCTACAAGCTCACAACTTGTCACAATGAGACGTGTTGTGAGTTTTCTAGATATGCTATTTTCAGGCTTTTTGAATCTTGCCCCTGACTAGCCCATATTACAACTATTATTAAAATATATAATAATAACAATGAAAAAAATCAAAAGAATCAAAACTATAATAACCTTGGTGAGTATACTGTTCCGTTATGCATGTGCTGGACACCCACTTAGAGATTTGTCCACACATAGATTTCTTAGTGGTCAGTGTTAACCAAATTGGCTGAAATACTTGAAAATTGTGGTGCAACACTTATTTTACTTTTGGCCACACACAAATAATTCAAAAGAAATCCTAAACTTCCACTTCAATGGGAAGATTGAAAGAATAAGGATAGAGCATTGAAAAATAATTAAACTAAATAACTATGCTTTTTAATTCATGCAAAACTTGAAAGGGTTCAATCTTATTTAAACTGATTCCCTGTGTGTGTTTGTAGTTGCGGAGGAGGACAAGATCGTCGGAGGATATGAGTGTGAGGCACACTCCCAGCCCCATACAGTGTCTCTGAACTCTGGCTACCACTTCTGTGGTGGCTCCCTGGTCAACGAGAACTGGGTTGTGTCTGCTGCTCACTGCTACAAGTCGTAAGACAACCCTTAAAACATTTTTGACAGTATTAAAGATGAGTAAGATTTAAAAAAAAACTATGAATAGACTCATTCAAAAATAATCTCTCTCAATCATCACTCATGACCCACTCGCAGTGTGTGCTGGTGTTTATAGCTACTTTCCTCTACCAGTATTTTTCTTATTTTACCTTGTTAGGGACATTTATGGGAGCCACTGTGAGAAGTTATACTGTTCCACATATGGCTTAAGATAAAGTTGATTGATTGATTGAAATTTTTATTAGGCAAAAGAATGTAAGACAACACAGTTACATTTATAATACTTTTGTCTAAAAGGTCCGACCAAAAAAGTCCTTACGGACTTGTTTCCGTTGGCGTCCTTGAATTAATTTCATAGACATATATAGTAGCAACCAAACAGAAAAAATACCACTATGTACAAAAAAAAAGCATGAAAAATAAAAGATATATACAAAAAAGGGGAGGGGGGTCGTCTGTCTACCGGGAAACTGGTACTACCTCCTCTTGTGGCCTCCAGAAAGGTGAGTTTTTAGGGCTGTTTCAAATGAGCCGAGCGAACTGCATTTTTTGAGGGATGGGGTTAGACTATTACATACCTTGGTGGCCGTGCTGTAGAAGGAGAATTTGCCCATGTTTGTTTTATGGGTGGGTGGTACCAGATTGTTGTTTACGCTCCCTTTAGTTTTGTGACTGTGGGTGTCACTAATTTTTTGGAGGTATTTAGACGGTATAGTGGGCAAGTTCCACAAGAGCCTTCTTTCCTGTATCTCCAAGCTAATTTAACCCATACCCATCTTTCTTTTCCAGCCGCGTTCAGGTTCGTCTTGGCGAGCACCACATCAAGGTCAACGAGAATACCGAGCAGTTCATCTCCTCCTCTCGTGTCATCCGTCACCCCAAATACAGCTCCTACAACATCAACAATGACATCATGTTGATCAAGCTGAGCACACCCGCCACCCTCAACGAGTTTGTGCAGGCTGTGGCTCTGCCCATTTCCTGCGCTGCCGCTGGCACCATGTGCTTAGTCTCTGGCTGGGGCAACACCATGAGCTGTGAGTAAATCATCCCTCTGGGAGGCAAATCAAAAAAATATATAATTCCCAGAAAATGGTTCAGGATTTTTTGAAAAAGATTACAAAATATATATATATACTGTATGAAATAGTATGGATTTGTCTGACAGACAAGTACATCAACAATAGACACAAGACATAACAAGCAAACAGACAAACACCAGACTATAATGCATAATAAACATGCTTCCACATTCATTACTTAATTAACCTATCATGATAATTAGTGGTAAGTACCACAATTAACAATTATAGTAAAAAGATTGTTAATCACAAATGTTGCATCCTTATCCTTTCTGTCATTCTAACCACTTTCCACCCCAAATGTGTGTGACTCGCAGCCGTTAGCGGCGACAAGCTGCAGTGCCTGGACCTTCCCATCCTCTCTCACGAGGACTGTGACAACGCCTACCCTGGCATGATCACCGACGCCATGTTCTGCGCTGGATACCTGGAGGGAGGCAAGGACTCTTGCCAGGTATGTAATTAACATAATAATAATAATGTACCTCTGTCATCATTTAGATATCTAAATATCCTCCCACTGTGGCTAATTTTCACGTCCCTCCTCTCAGGGTGACTCTGGTGGCCCCGTTGTGTGTAACGGTGAGCTGCAGGGTGTTGTGTCCTGGGGATACGGTTGTGCAGAGAGGGACCACCCTGGTGTCTACGCCAAGGTACAGTAGGCCTCAAACATCTTATTTATGAGTTTGTGTTTTTCTGTGTTTATCTTTATACATACAAGTCAAAGTCATTCATAAAAGCAAGGACTCTGCATAGCAAAACAGCACCAGCTGCTATAGCGAATCTGAGAAAAGACACAAAAGTCTATCTTTTTGGCCACCAAAAGTACTGTGAAATCTAAACTCTTGTCCTGACCTTATGGGACTCCAAGTGGCGAAAAGTATTTTCCACACTTGATTCAATTAATAAATGCTATAATGTCAACAATACAGACTACATTGCCCTGTCCTTTACAAAAAACCTGTATGATAAATGTGAAACAGCAGATGTAGCTACTGGATGTTCAGGCCGGTACCTTGTGTTTCCCAGGCGACCTCTCTAACCACTCAGCTACGGCTGAGAGACTATTATTTCATCCATCCACAATGTTCAGGAAGCTATAAATACAAGACTTTCACTGCCTGCAAGCAACATTGCAACAGCTGTGCATGTAACAATAAAACCCTGGAACCTTGAGCCATAACAGTGCAATACACAACTATAGCCTACCCTATAAATATGTAAGACAATCTGAGTAATATTGTGCTAAATCTTTCTGTCTCCATTTTCAGGTGTGCCTGTTCAACGACTGGCTGGAGCAAACCATGGCTACCTACTAAGTGATCCCGATCATTAATCATTCTCCAGTCCAATTAATGCACTTGTGCGTGTTCCATCCTTTGTACTGGAAAATAAATAATTTGAACTTTATCTGTGAAGTCTATTTTATTTTTCTTCGTTTAAATAATGTATGATTCAGATTTGGTCTGAGATGTTTTAAATTAATGTGTACTTCTTTTTAATATTCTAAAACAATGGTTCACATAGTGGGGTCCATGAGAGGCATCCAGGGGTCCCCAGCAAAATGTGTAATAATGTATATTAATAATGTTTAATTTCTTCTTTACAATGACAATTGGTTTCAGTCTCTAAACTGTTATCACAACAGAATTCTGTATTAAATCTAATCTAACAACAATAATCTTCTCTTATGGGGGTCCGCGTCCATGGCATAAAATGCTTTCAGATGGGGGTCCAAGATCTAATCCTATATATAATTAACGAAATGTCAGTTTGTCTGTCTGTCTGTCTGTCTGTCTGTCTGTCTGACGTGCTTGGTTCTCCTCAGTGGCTGAAGAAATTGCACATGGCCATTCATCATTAGCAAATGCCCAAATTCAAGCTGTTTATTAGCGTTTTTATGTAAAAGAATGTCGACATAATAAGGATAAGGATAATTCCTTTTAACAGGTCGTTCATGAAAGTCCTTGCGGTCTTGTTTCCAATGAGAACCTGTGAGCAATTAGGGGTTAAGAGTCTTGCTCAGGGACAAATTTCATTTCATCGACACATATGCTGACCTGGCCTGGAATCGAACCTGGGGCAACCAGGGCCTCTGGCTCCCTAGGCGGGCTCACTAACCATTCAGCTATGGCCGCCCCCCAAATGGTAATGGACATGGTAACGGCCCCACGAGCTATGGGTTGGCCCCTCGAGCGATGGGATGAATGATCAAACTGCGCATGCGTTGAATCCACAGACCCACTCTGTTAGACTGTTGCCGTCTGGCACAAATGGGGGTGGCAGTGGCTCAGGGGTAGAGTGGCCGGGTAGAGTGAACTGGAAACCGCAATATTCCCATTTCGATCCCGGACTGGGGGGCTCCCCCAGAGTTAGTGTCGAAGTGTCCTTGAGCAAGACGCTGAACCCCTAATTGCTCCCGATGAGCAGGTTGGTGCCTTGCATGGTTTCTTCCGCCATCGGTGTATAGACTAGGTCAGTTTTCCAAAAATCTTAACCCCGAAGGCAAATCGTGTTAATTTATGACACACATGTTTTTTAGGGGTATTAAGGTGTGCTGAATCCAAATCTGCTGTGTGTAAAGCTCAAAAATGGCCGCTAAGCCCTCAAAATGGACCATTTAAACATGGCGGCCGCCACTATGCTGAAACATAATAAAACACTATATGTTTGATTAAGCAAGGTAGAAAATAGACTCAAATGTGCTTTTTTATGTTTACATATATGGGGAATACAATGAAATATTCTGATATAAGATCAATTGTGAAGGAACCACTTTTATATAATTTATATTGTGAAAATTGGCCTCTTTGGTAATGAATAATGTTTTTTAATTTGTTTTTTTTGGGTTGTTATTGAATAATTGCTTTAAGATGTATAATTGCCTTAATTTGTGTTTCTGACTTGTATTTGCAGGCAGCAGACACATGGACTTAGTCCCAGTCATCCTCAGTGTTCTGGCATGTGTTGCCAAGTTTCTTGCAATTACACGCTTCAATGCACTCCATACGTACTTTCCTGCAGCCACAGCGTTGGCTGACACATCCCTTTGTGCAACTGCATGACGTGATCTCCCTGCATGCTTTTGGCATAGGTGGCAGAGAAAGCAGCCGTGGCACCAACTGACCATTCAGGTGCATCCATCCCATTTCGGTCACTGGAGGAAGATTAGGATGTGGCAAATGTGCTTGGTTCCAGACAAGAGCTTATATTGGGAACGCATGATGTGACTTTGCTGCATCTGAGGTTGGTGGCAGAGTCTCTTGTGTACAACCTATACAAAACAACTTGACTCTTGCTTCATTGCATGTATCAACTTTAGGCACACCGTATATCTTACAGATGAATTTCTCTGTTGATCTCGCTATGTCTACTGTGAGAGGGCCTTTTCCAAGCCCAATGAGATCTGTGTGATGTTGCTGGAACACCTGCCAGGCTGTTTTCTTACCGTGGCCACTGAACTGAGACACGCTGTCACAACCAGTGACAGCATGGAAGGCAAGTAGTGTGTCAACTTGATCAGCAGAAAGCAACATGCGAATTTCATGTACTGGAAGATACTTTGGAGCCTTTGATGTCCCAGCTTTCATGTAGAGACGCTTACATTGCATTCTGTCATAGTGTGCCAGAAGTAGAAGAAGCACATCTGTATCTCGTGCTGACACAACTAGTGTTTCCATTTGAGCATTGATGCAATGCAAAATCAGTCGTGTGTCAGCTTCCTCGTGGTCAGCACCCCCCTGATACAATGATGGTTAGATTATTTGGGCTGTGTTTGATCAGATGGTTTGAAAGCAATAGAGCAAGGTCTGCTTTATTTTCCTCAAGTGCCATGAAGCTAGACCAGTCTGGTGGAAGAGGAACGGACTCGTTCTCTATTTTACGACGTATTGGTCGGTGGCGCTGCTTGCGTTTAATCCTTGTACCTGCTTTGATTGTTAGCTCTTGATACCTGTCAAAGACTACATCAATCCTCTGGCAATGTTCTCCCATTTTAAAAACAGCTCCAGCAAACATGTTGGCATATTCACCAAATGTTCTAATGCCAGGTTGCTTTCCTAGTGCCATCACGAGTGCTTGGCCATCAATGAGCGGAATCATCAAGTGTAACTTTTGCAGGGGTTTGGACTTGTTCTGTCAGTATGTTTACTAGCACATATTTGTTTGTGGAATGTAGACTACCATTAGTTGTCGCCAAAGATAATGGGATGGTCATGAGTTCATGTGTAAGAATGTTTTCAAGGTTTACCTGGCGCCCTGCTCTGTAAGCTGTAATGAGCCTTTCCTGCATACCCCTTTCCTGCCATGACATGTTGTGCAGCATTAGCTCCCAAGAGATCACACCCTACCCATAGCTCACTCAGGCCAGAATCAGCCATGTGTCATCCTACAGGCACGTGCACACATAGACATCAAAGGGGGCTCAAGACCCTGCCCTTTTACGTGTCTTGTCCTCAAAAAGTGTCCTCTCTCCATACCATGGTCTGCAGCATTTACTATGGTGAAAGAAATGTAAATGCCCGCTTTCCATGTGATACCCGAAGGCAGAATTCAAAAGAATTGCCGTTTCCAAACTCTCCTGAACTTCAATGCAGCGTTAATGTTGAAAGAAATGCCCTCTGAGTAGAAATCCATGCCATATGTCACATCTCTTACTTAATAACTGCAAATATCACTTTGATAGCCATGAATTCTACTGGATTGAATGTGACAAATTCTTTCATGACTGTATAAATGTTACGTCCCTAATAGGTGGTGTAGATTAGAGGACAAGGGACTAACTAATACCCAATGACAGATTTGAATAGAAATGGATGGATGAGTGAATTGAGTGTTTTACTTTTAAGGGCTAAAGCCAACTCAACAAACACAGGGAAAAGGAACTACCCCAAAAAAGTAAATAGCTAACAAAGACAAACACAAACCTCCCTACTTTAACAACAAACAGAAATTACAATGGGTGGCACACCTCTATACTGGTGAGAATAAACAGAAACTTAAAGGTTTCATGACGTTCAGTTTTACCACACATTAAAAGTCTTTGTCATGGTCCTTCAAACGTGTATAAAAGGTTTTAACAAAACATTCCACTCCATTTATCCATGGAAGGTGTTTTTCTCTTACATTTCTAAAGCCTTTTCAACTGCAATGAAAAAATAACCAACCGGTGTTGAATGCTTATTGAATGATGACTCCATGGACTGGACCTGGGAATGAATGTGTGAGCGGCTGTGGCTCAGGAGGTAGAGCAGGACGTCCAACGATCCGTGGGTCGGCGGTTAGAATCTCGGCTCCTCCTGTCCACATGTCGAAGTGTCCTTGGGCAAGACACTGATCCCTACATTGCCTCCAATGTGTCGCTCGGCGCTAGCTTGCCACCATTGGTGACTGAATGTGGGAAGTGAGGACGCTGGCGTTGACTGTTCGCTGCTTCACCTCCCAATGTATGAAAGAATGAACCATTGTAAAGTGCTTTGAGTAAGTTTGAGTTTGAGAAACATAGTGTTAATTTAAAATGAGATATTCCTCCATATCTGGCTAGAAATGTCAAAAGAATTTTGCCGGCGACCTAAGTCGCCAGACTGATCTGGCCTTTTGGACAGTTCAGCCCCTGCCCCTCTAACTTTCTCTGCACGTCCCTGTCATCCTATTATACCAAGAAAGTTCATGGCAATATGAAGGCCTCCAAGGCAAGGTATAAGCACCTCCTGGTATTCCTCTACTGACCACTTCAGCTCCATCAATTTTGGATACAGTGCCTCATCCACAGTCAGAACAACATGCTGCTGTTCCATTGCTTTGGCAACATGGATCACTCGCTTTACGACTGTGTTCAATGTATCGAGTTCAGATGCGTACCCAACTGTAGTTTTCTCAGGGTTAACTGTGTGTGTGTGTGTGATGAAGGCCATGTCAGCAGTATGTGCTTTCTGTGCTGCAGGACATTCTTCAGGTGATTGTGGATGGCCCACAACAACCTACCTGACCTGGCGGAGACCTGTGCTCCGAGGAGCACTTTTTCTAGTTTTCTTATCTTTTTAGCCTATAATGACATGCCCAAAATTGGGATGTCGGGGTTAAAGTGGTAGCTATACTTTCGAAAACCTGGAAACTGGGAAGTTATCCACTGTATACTGGCAAGTTGCAGTCCTGAGACAGGTATTACATGTGGCATCATGGTCCAAGTATATTCTATGTTTGGGATTTCAATAAGTGGGTCTCATCAGTACTGACAGTGCTTCCATCTTACATTGCAGAAGCAAAAGGGCCATACTTGAGGACAGGAAGAGATTAAGTTCTACCAGCTACACTAGTTTTCAACTTTGTGTGTGTTGACAAAGTGCCAACTTTAATAGTTGTGGTTTCCATAGGTGAGGTGAACAGGTACTGTGAGTGATTAATGAAGGGCATGACAGGATTGAAAGGAATGCAGTGTCACAATAGTTTGATGCAAAGGTGCCTAACTTTGATCAGAGGTGAGGTTCCTCCTTTGCCTCGGTGCTCCTTCTCAACAGATGACATGCCTTCTGTTTTTGCTCTTTTCCTGCACCATTTTTCACTGTGGTCACTCACATTACCGCTGACTTTAATTGTTTCATTGTCTGACACACCTCATACACAATTAATCCATTGTCTTAAAAAATAAAAATACTATAGTATCCCACTAAGGATTGAACAGATGTTTTGACATTTTGAGGGAATCTTGTTGTCCTCACATGATGCAATCATGTACGGGTCCAACATACAATACCACAAATATCCTGCAACATATTAATGAGAATGTCATCCCGACACTTTATAGTCACCAAAATTATTCAAATATTTTTTTTAAAGATTCAATTGTATATTTTAGAATATGTTTTCACATTATAATGAAAAATGTGTATGTATATTGTTCTTTAAAAACAAAAAGGGAAAAAAGTCTTGCCACGGACATGTTTGTCCATGTACGGACATGTTGATGACCCCTGGTTCAGAAGGAGCTATTTGCTACCAAGGCAAAGGAGGGTAGAACTGGACAATTAAAGCTGGTTGTTGTTAGTTGAGAGAAAGTGTTTCAAAGTGTCCGATAATTACAATAACAACTATAAATATAGCTGCAAGCAGCGATAATACGGGGCCAGTGATTGCAGAGAGAAGAAAGAAAGAAGCAATGATAAATAATATGCACAATAAGCCATAGAAACATAGAAGACTGAACTTGAGAGAAAGAAAACCATGCAATTAACAAATGAGCATTTTAAACCCTCACTAACCTTAACTTCAGTAAAACTATGCCTACCCCTAACCTCAAGAAATACTATGCGTAAGCCTAAGAATGCTCCGGACTCATAGGCAGCCTTTTTTCTCATTGAGCTAGATATATGGCCCCTCTGACAGTGTCTGTTGACATCTATGAATCTTTCCGTCCCTGATGGACCAAGACTTTGTTTTGCTAACAACTCTAGATCACTGGTTCACAAACCATTTACCAATAAAGAAATTGTATGTCTCCTCGGAACCGAAACTTCCGAAAGTAGCCGATCTACAAGCTCACAAAACGTTGCTATCTGAAAAGTTGTGAGATTGTAGATCGGCTATTTTCACAATGAAGTATGTCATACATTGAAAAAACATACTCTCAAATAAGCATTTCATGTTATCTTTATCAATCGCACATGAATTTAATGATACAGTCATGTTGTTTGCATTGCACTTTAAAAGAAGTCTGCATGAAGTGAGCCTTGAACCGGCGGCCTTGCGGTTGTCAGGCAGACGCTTAAGCGAGAAACCATTGGACCGACAGACCTGAACTGGTGAAAAAGCAGCTCAAACAGATGATACAGTTTCACGCAAATAGCTGAAAAATCCTGGGTTTAAGTGTTTTCAAACTGCTCAAAATTGCGGAAAATCTAAGGGCGGAGCTTACTGGTCAACGTGATAGATGTGTTCCTCATGAGTCAAGGCACATGTGTAAGCATACTTACTGGCCAACGTGATAGATGTGTTCCTCATGAGTCAAGGCACATGTGTAAGCATATTTTCACAATGAAGTATGTCATACATTGAAAAAAGATACTCTCAAATAAGCGTTTCATGTTATCTGTACCATTTGCACATGTATCCATTGATACCGTCATATTGTTTGCAATTCAACTTAAATCAAATCTGCATTAAGTGAGGCTTGAACTGGAGACCTTGAGATTGTAAGGCACTAGCTTAAGCAAGAAGACATTGGACCAACAGACAAGGACCTGTGAAAAAGGAGATCACACAGATGATACAGTTTCACGCAAATAGCTGAAAAATCCTGGGTTTAAGTGTTTTTCAAACTGCTCAAAATTGCGGATAATCTAAGGGCGGAGCTTACTGGTCAACGTGATAGATGTGTTCCTCATGAGTCAAGGCACATGTGTAAGCAGGTTTAATGGCTGTCGGCCAAACGAGGCATGACTTTTGCCTGTTTAAAGGAGACACACCATGAATTTCACTTTTTTTTTTTTTTTGTTGGGCTCCCCAGTGTCTCTTGTACCCCAAAAAAAATATTTTTTTAACATTTAGTCATTCGTTCTCATTTCAGAGATTTTCAGAATGGGCGTGTCTGAACAGGCCATCTCAGAATGGCATGTTTGCTTACATCACGAAACATTCTGCCCATGTATTTTGACAGACAGAATTGCTCAGTAGCACCCCTCTGCCCAACAGGACGTTTTGGTATTGCAGCTGAAAGTGCTTTATAAGCCTGAGAGAATTGACTTGGGATGAGTATATCTGAGTGTTGATTTAGGCTCAAACCTTTTGAAAATGGTTTGAGGGACATACACCATATGATATTAAATATCATTTTTTTTTTTTAAATTCATGGTGTGTCTCCTTTAAAGTTTGCATTTAAAAAAAATTGCTATAGCGCCCCTGTTTGACCGATTGAAGTAAGATTGGCTTCAGTGATATTTGGAATGACCCTCTACATTACTGCAAATTTTCAAAGAAATGTGAGTCTGCATGTATTTGTTAGGGGCAGATGAATAATTGTCATAAAACTGTAATATTCATTGGCTCATTAAAGCTTAACTTTTTTCCGCCCCCAACGTTTTGTCGGCAGAGGTGCAAAGTTCATGTGTAAAACGTTTCGTGCAGATTACTCAAAAATCCCAGGAGGAGATGTTTTTCATATAATTAAAATGGTGGGAGATCTAAAGGTCAGAGGTCAAAAGTCAGAGGGTGAAAGTTGTTCAGTATGAGGAGACGCATATGTGAATCTAAGTTTCATGGCCGTAGGTCAAACAGGGCATGAGTTGTACCTGTTCAAAGTTGGCATTTTCAATTGAGTGCTATAGCGCCACCTTTTGACGAAAGATTGTGAGATTTATTTCTTGATAGTTCATGACCATCTATCATATGGCCGAGTTTCGTAAAAAGCGTATGCATGGTTCAGCCAGAAGAAGAAGTGACAGAATAATGGCATTATAAAAACAGGGCCATGCTGGCAGCCTGGCCCCGTAATGATGACAGGCAATTTAGCGTAATGTATCACTTGTTCATGTGTTTTTATCAAAGGGGACTCATTGAGGTGTTATAAATGAGCATGGAGGTATGAGTGCCTGTTTTTTTAGTTGTACAATACTGTGTCTGTGCATGAAAGCATGTTGTTGAAGGTTGTGTATGCTCTCATGCAATGCCAAGACGGTCAAAACAAATACCTGATGATTGATTGGATGATAAGATACGATTTACAGCTTTATCTCCTCTGAAACCAAACAACCAGTCTCTGCAGTCAGGCTCATGACCTGCCTTGAGGACATCAAGTGTTGCATGACAGTGATGGCACACACCTTTATACAGCTGAATGAAGGAAAGGTGCACAACAATATTCTGTCACCTCTTTGCCACAGAAAGAAGTTGTACACTGGCCCGGATGGTTGGCGTACAGTCTGGGCACCTAGGCTGGTAATCCCAACGACCTTTGCTATGTGTCACCCCCCCATCTCACTCCCCATTTCCTGTCAGTCTACTGTTACTATCAATAAAGGCAGAAAAAACCCAAAGAAATATCTTTCTTTTTTACCAGGTGCTCGAAGAGCGCCTGAGTCTACAAACAGTCAGACTAATCATCATCATTCGACACCTAGTCGACACCTAGTCGCCACCTATTCATCATTGGCTGTCATAAATATGCAAATTAGGCATTTAGTCCATGAGTCAGAGCCCCAAAATTGAGCCAGATATTGAATATTCCCTTGTTAAAAACCTTTGACTCCAACATCTTAACAAAATGAAATAAGTATGTTGACTCTGGCTTTGTCCAATGTACCAATGTTGATTCTTATGCAAATTTGGGCATATCTTCCTAATGCCTGATTTGCATATTTAAATATAAAATTTCAGAAAACTTGTAATACGATAAATCATTGTCTTCATGTAAGTAATCAACTCAGGAAGTTTCATTATGATAACTCTTTTTTAAATTTTGTCATTTTTTCACCTGTCATGTACGTATGGTGAAAATAACAAAATGTGTGATAACCATGAAAAAGCTACTCCTGTGGAGAGGTTATCATATGTTTATTTACTCGTATTGACCCTATGAACAATTTAATATAGGTTTGGTTTTGCCCACTCTTTCGATAATCATTGCTCAATTTTGGGGCTCTGGCTCATGGACTAACAGAGAGAGAGAGAGAGAGAGAGAGAGAGAGAGAGAGAGAGAGAGAGAGAGAGAGAGAGAGAGAGAGAGTGTGTATGGGCATGCGTTCATGCGTGAGTAGTTAATCTTTGGTCGACCAGTGTCATATGTCTTGTGCACACTGCTGACAGCAGGTCAAATCTGTGCTTCTCTTACGGCTGTATAGCTATGGTGGAGAGGGTCCTCACTTCTAAGTACCTTGGAGTTCACATTTTGGAGGACTTTTGGAGGAAGTGGACTACTAACACCTGTAACATCTTAGAGCTGCACTATGTAACTTTCCTCTTCTACGCAGGATTTGAACCCGGTTTCCTGCGCAAGTGCTGACATTTTTACCATTGAGCTAATAGAGCCTGCCTGCTTGCTCAGGGGATAAATTGAATCTTGACCATCAGGTCAAAATTCGTGTCAGATCCTGTGTCTGGGTGAGACATGACCTTTGACACGATCTAAATGTCTCAATAGAATAGCAGGGAGACAAAATACAACCACCCCAATTATATAGGTTATATTGTATTAACATACTCTACCATACAGATTGTATAAGTTATATTGTATTAACATACTCTACCATACAGATTGTATAAGTTATATTCTATTAACACATCGGGTGCCAGCATTTTTTCATAATAACTTACCGTGGGTGCCAGCATTCTCCCCATTGACTGCGCTTTGCTGTTTAAAGTTTCCGCGTGCGTTACAAGCAAATCCACGCATAAAAAAGCATCGATTCATGTTCTGCCATGAGCCTGGCTACAGCCTGAAACCATAACATTCCCCTCACGGGTTACAACGGGGGGGGATCGCGCATCGCGCATGACCGGTTTTCCCCACAGGAAACAGATTCGGAGATATAGGCGTTTCAAAGTAGGAAATAGACAGGAAGCGGATGGGGGAAAAACATTTTTTCCGGTGAGCGATCTGGCACTTCCTTCGCAGGATTACAATGGGTGCTCCCAGAGCTGCTCTAGCCCCGCCCGCGCGGAGAAAAACTGAAAAAAAACAAAAAGACTGAAATCACGGTTCAGACCGTGTTCGGCACCGAAGCTTCGGAACCGCCACTATGAAAACACACGGTTCAGACCGTGTTTGGCACCCGATGTGTTAACATACTCTACCATACAGATTGTATAAGTTATATTGTATTAACATACTCTACCATACAGATTGTATAAATTATATTGTATTAACATACTCTACCATACAGATTGTATAAGTTATATTGTATTAACATACTCTACCATACAGATTGTATAAGTTATATTGTATTAACATACTCTACCATACAGATTGTATAAGTTATATTGTATTAACATACTCTACCATACAGATTAGACAAAATGACATGCCTTTATTTCCTCAGTCAGGCGCTGTGGTGAAACTTAAAGGCAGAATCACACATCACACCAAGGTGTTTCACATTGGGTTTAAGAAGTGTGGACAGGTTTCAAAGGCCGTTGGTATTCCCTGTGATGGTGTGACAGTGAGGGAGCCAAACAGGACAAGTTCCAACTTGCCTTCATTCAGCTGTATAAAGGTGTGTGACATCACTGCCATGCAACACTTGATGTCCTCAAAGCAGGTCATGAGCCTGACTGCAGAGACAGGACTGGTTGTTTGGTTTCAGGGGAGATAAAGCTGTAGATCTTATCATATCGTCTAATCAATCATCAGGTATTTGTTTTGACTCTCAAGTTTTCTTTAACAATTGCACATGCATTGATGCAGTCATGTTGTTTGCAATGCACTTTAAATTAAGCCTGCATGAAGAAAGCCTTGAACCGGCGACCTTGCGGTTGACAGGCAGATGCTGTAGAGAGAAGCCATTGGACCGACAGACCTAAACCGGTGAAAAAGGAGCTCACACAGTTTTCACGCAAAAATACATGCTATAGTGCCCCCCTTCGGCCAATTGGAGTAAGATTGGTTTCAGTGATATTTGGAATGACCCTCTACATTACTGCACATTTTCAAAGAAATGTGAGTCTGCATGTATGTGTTAGGGGCAGACAAATCATTTTCATAAAACTGTAATATTTAAAACCTATCTCCTCCTGGGACTTTTGAGTAATCTGCACAAAACTCTTTACACATGAACTTTGGACCTCTGCCGACAAAACGTTAGTAGCGGATTTTCCATAAGTGAAGAAATGCAGAAGTTAGGAGCCAATGACTGTTTTTCATATAATTCAAAATGGTGGGAGATCTAAAGGTCAGAGGTCAAACGCCAGAGGGTGAAAGTTGTTCAGCATGAGGAGACGCATATGTGTATCGAAGTTTTGTTGCTCTAGGTCAAACAGGGCATGAGTTGTACCTGTTCAAAGTTGCCATTTTCAATTGAGTGATATAGCGCCACCTTTGGACGAAAGATTGTGAGAATTATTTCTTGATCGTTTTTCATGACCATCTACCATATGGCCGAGTTTCGTAAAAAGCGACAGCACGGTTCAGCCAGAACTGCGAAAAGTGGCAGAAGAAGAATTGGAAGAATACAGGGAATAATGAAACAGGTCCAGAGCTGAGCTCTGGCCCCGTAATAACACTCTACAATCATAATCCATGGTAACCCTCCATCCACAGCCTAAGACCGCCTCCAACCTAAAAGTTAGCTCACCTCTGATCAAAGTCAGGTGCCTTCGCATTAAACTATTGTGACACTGCATTCGGAATCCTGGCACGCCTCTCATTATGTACATATCTCTTTTGTCTCTCAAGTTAGCTTGTTCCAGTGTTCCATTGGCATTTTATCCTTCACGTTTCCGTGAGAAGCAAATCAAGCTTGTAGGGTGTGTCTTTTTGTGAATGCCTTGTACTTAATGGAATCCACCAGCTACCGTACCTCGCTAAACCAAATGTTTTAGCTGGTAGAACTTGATCTCCTTCTGTTCTCAAGTAATACTGTCTTTTGAAAAGCCAGCAATCTCTATTAGCCATAACTATACGCACCCACTCACCTTTGCAGCTAAGTGGCCTTTTGAGGTTGAAGTACTGTCTGTACTGATGAAACTCAATTATTATTATCCAAAATAATTAGGATGTGTTGGTCGTTAAGTGGCTCAGTATTTAATGCAGACATACTATTGTTTTAAAATATGCAGCACATTGGAAGGCCATTAGTATACATTTAGGGCTAGGCCACTGTGTTTTTGGTACGATGATTATTTTGCATGTCTGTGGCAAAAATGAAATATTAATGAAAATGTCCATCACAAGCTGCCATGGTGATGACCCCTGTTTGTTATGCAGAAAAAAATAGTTTTGCCCCCAACCAAATAAGGTTCAAGGTCTCACTCTCAGGAGTCATGTGACAATGACCATCAAACAGGGTTTTGATTCTTCATATTGTTTGGCTGTAATTGCAAAGATTTGTGGGCAGAGCCTATTATTTACCAAGAAGTAAGAACACCATATAACACATCCAATCATCCTCAAATTTGAATCGCAAATGAAACGCTTTCACTTCTGCCCATATGCAAAAAGTTGTACCTTCTGTCAAGTAGTGTTTATTTTGTCAACTAAAACTATGACGAAAAATGTTCGTCGACTACCGTTTTTCACTGACGAAAACAGAACAAAAACTAAATAAAAACTAAGCTATGATGACTAAAACTTAGACTAAATATATTGACAATTTAGTTAACAAATAAAAACTAGACTAAAATGTTAGTGAGGGACTAGTGGAGAAGAGATCCTAAAAGACAAGTGATTTTGTGCTTGGTTGCGCTCTGAAAATAGCAGATCTACAAGCTCACAACGCGTTGCAGTGTGAGCTTGTAGATCTGCTATTTTCAGTATGCAACCAAGTGTAAAATCAGCCATTACGACGCCATCAAGGCACCGCCAAAATACATTTTAGTCTACTAAATCAACTGTAGATTTAGTCGACTATAATTTTAGGATATTTAGTCGACTAAAACTAACAGTAAAACATTTCAGTTGTCAGGATCTGCATTGCATGTGTTGTTTGGAAGTGTGTTCTTGAATCTTATTTTGAAGTATGGTCTTGTGTTAACTGTCTGTTGAGTTTACCTGTGTCCTGTTATCCTTGTGTGTATTTAAGCCCTGTTTGGGCGTGTTGATTTGTTGGATTATTGTGCTTGTAACCTGAGTTTCCCAGTCTGTTCATGTATGCTCTGTCTTCCACTTAAATATTCCGACTTCCTTGCATTTGGGTCCTACTAGAAAAACGCCCTGACATGACTAAAATATGACTAAAACTAAATGGAATTTGATTCAAAAGACTATGACTAAAACTGAATCAAAATGTGCTGTCAAAATCAACACTACTGTCCAGCTTCCTCCTGTCCTGACAGCTGAACTCCACTAGTGAGACAGCCCTGGGTAGTCCAGCCTGGTGGAGATCTGCGCTTCGAGAAGCACGCTTTTATATCCATAAAAGCGTGCTTTTATGGAATGCTGATTTTTCTGTACATATACTGTATAACCTAATACATAAATAAATATAGAGCACTAAGAGAAGTATATGCTGATACCACATAAACAGCTGTAGCACCTATTGACATAACATTCATACCTGGATATTTAGCAAGCAGGAAGTTCAAAAACAAAATACAAACTGTCAGGCAGTCAAAGGGATATTTCACTTTTTAAAAAATAAACTCAGGCTATGTGAGCCCCCCCCCCCCCAGACAGTTTTTACGTTGTTTGATTCAGTATTTAGATATTTGATATTAATCTTATCTGACACGCCCCCTTCCTATACAAACCCATTATAACTTCAAACTCCATTTTTAACATGTTAGATTCATCAAAAACACCCGTCCTTGGTTCTGGTGATTCACCCTGCCCTCCTAATACGTGAGGGGGCCATGTTTTTTCGATTACTTTTTTCACTTCTTTTATTTCATTTTGCTATTGTATATTTTTTTCCCCAAAAAAAATTAAAAACTAGAACAAGTGCTCCTCGCAGCACAGGTCTCCGCCAGGTCAGGTAGGTAATTATGGGCCAGCAATGTTCAGAATTCGCCAATGAGGATGGAATATAAAAAATCTGACGGAACCATCTTGATCACCTGACTATAGAGATAATGTGCACCGATTTGCATGATGTTTGGACACAATTTGTATGAGTAATATAAAAAAGAAAAGTGTTGCAAAAATCGGCCTCCTGGTAGCGCTACAATAGGGCAATGTGAAAAGGGTGTAATTTGTTCCTCAATGTAGTGCGAATGTGCGTGTTAAGTTTCACCGCAATCGGACGCTGCGTTCATGATTTGCGGCATTTTGTTCAAAACGGGCCCCTCCTTAGATGTACATTTTAGCCAATCAGGATGGAATGTGAAACATCAAACAGATCCGTCTTGATCACATGACTATAGAGATCATGTGTACCGATTTGCGTGAAATTTGGATAGAATCTGACGGCTTAACACATTGAGTGCCAGAGGTTTATTAAAATATTATACGTTCAGTGCCTGCATTTCTTCCATCCACTTACGTTATACGTTTCGTGCTGTAGAAGCCCTGACGCGGAAGTGCATGTAAACAAAGCATGCGTGCGAGACGGCGGAGGGTCCCGACTAACGCCTGGAACAATAATATTTCCAACGCGATCCTCCATTGCAGCGTGGTCGCCGATCGAAAACGGCTCGCTTCCACCACGTTAAAAAGAAATGGAGATATTAAGCTTTTAGTCAAGGAGATAACATTGGAAACGCCGACCGGAAGGATTTTTGACATGGAGCCACATCCAGCCTCTCCTTCTCAGAAACTCCTTGGGTGATCCCAAAGTTTCGTTTTAGCGCCCCACGTGGGCCCCTCGTATAAAAATAGAATTGGGTCAAACACAGTCCAGACCGTTTTCGGCACTTCTCGTTTGGATTCTCAACGGTCCGGACCGTTTATGGCACTCGATGTGTTAATATCAAAACATGTGTTTTACATAAGTCGGCCTCCTGGTGGCGCTATAAAAGGAAAATGTGAAAAATGCTGGGCAAAGGTTTTTCCTTGGCCTCTAGAGAGTGTGCATACAAAGTTTTACACAGATCGTGCAGTTATAGGTAAAAACACAAATCGGCCTGTTATAGCGCCACCATGAGGCTGATTTGAAAAAAGTGGCATTTCTTCCTCGGCATAGTGGAAATGTGCGTGCAAGATTTCACAGAAATTGCATGCTGTGTTCATAATTTGAGGCATTTTGTTCAAAACGGAGTACTCCTGCAAACTTTGGAAGGCAATTTTAGCCAATCAGGATGGAATATGAAAAATCTGAAAGACCTGTTTCGTTTAATGACTATAGAGATACTGTGTACCGATTTTCATGATGTTTGGACAAAATCCAAACTAGAAAAAGTGCTCCTCGGAGCACAGGTCTCCGCCAGGTCAGGTACGTTATTGTGGCCTCCTGGTGGCGCTATAATAGGCCAATGTGAAAAGGGTGCCCGTTTCTTCTTAGGCCTTTCACGGCAATGGGACACTGCATTCATGATTTGAGGCATTTTGTTCCAAAAATGTGTTTTGCTAAATTAGACCTGCTGGTGGCGCTGGCCAATGTGAAAGGGGTGGCATTTCTTCCTCAGCCTAGTGGGAATGTGCGTGTGAAATTTCACGGAAATCGCAAGATTGAGTGAGGCATTTTGTTCAAAACGGAGCAATCCTGCAAATTTTGTAAGCCAACCTTAGCCAATCAGGATGGAATATGGGAAATCGGACAGATCCGTGTTCATCACATGACTATAGAGATACTGTGTACCGATTTGCATGAAGTTTGGATAAAATCTGTAGGAGTAATATTAAAAAAATGGTTTTGCACAAATCAGCCTCCTGGTGGCGCTATAACAGGCCCATGTGAAAAATTTGGGGCAGAGGTTCTGAATTGGCATCCAGGGAGTGTGTGTGCACAATTTCGCAGCGACCGGGCCAACGGTGCCAGAGATTAGCTGTCCACAGACGGACGGACGGACACACACACGGACGGACGGACAGGGGGTAAAACATACTCTCTCGCTATGTCTTTCGGCCTGGCGGAGACAATGAGTGTGCAAAACCTTACCTATATTAAATTGTTTGTAGGGTCAATATAAGTAAATGAATATATGATAACCCTTCCACAGGAGTAGCTTTTTCATATTCATCACACATGTTATTTTCACCTACCGTATACTTATAGGTGATAAGAAAAATAATGAATAGACAACACCATGAAACTTCCCCAGTTGATTACTTACATGAAGACAAATATTTCTGTATTAAAAGTTTTCTGAAATTGCGTGTTTAAATATACAAATGAGGCATAATATGGGCAAATATGCCCTAATTTGCATAACGTTTGACTCTGGGGGGAGTGATTAAATAGACCTACGCTGACTTGAACCTGGGGTTTTGTCCATGCCCTCAGCCCTCCACTTCCGGTGGTGCACCTATGTTTTCATTCCGACTAGATAACATTTCTTCCACCACGGAACACTGTGAGTTCCGTGACACTATCCCGCGACCCAAAGTGGGGTCTCGGGAAGGTGCCGTTGGGTGGCAACCAAAAAATATGACTCTTTATGCTGAGGCTGAGGCACACAAACTGATTTAGCTCTGTTCATAAACAATTTACTTAGAAATTATGTTCAATATGAGCGGGTGGCTTAAAGAGCCATTTTGGCTGTTTTTGTTAGTCCGAGAGAGAGAGAGGGTCCATGGATCCATTTGATTCCATCTGTACCTTTGCGGAGTTAAATTTAGATCGCGATGTAACGTTACCGTCCGGAGAGTCCGGGGAGATCACTCACAGACAGACAACAACCACACCAGTTACGAACGGTTGCCGCGATGGAGAAAAACGCCACCGTCGGTGCGGTGGCCATAGATACAATCTGTTCACTGTTAACTGTTCCAGAGAGAGGGGCTCGAGTCGCAAAGCGAGTGTGGTTCATTCAAACAAAAGCTGTTACTTGCGTTTCAAAT
This sequence comes from Gymnoscopelus microlampas, assembly GCF_963454915.1. Classification (NCBI taxonomy): domain Eukaryota; kingdom Metazoa; phylum Chordata; class Actinopteri; order Myctophiformes; family Myctophidae; genus Gymnoscopelus; species Gymnoscopelus microlampas. The sequence goes on from NC_139940.1 coordinate 17,273,566, forward strand.
CGTATTCTTTGATCGGCTGGTGATATAACTTAACTGACACTGTATTTATAAACATACTTGAGTGGATTACGGAGAAATTTTAATGAAATCTTGACGTGCACTGTGCACTTTTTGAGTCTGGGCCGCGGACCATATATTTCGCCTCACAGACCTAGAAACTCTGTGGAGACTAGAGCGGCTTTGATTGGTTAAAGCACGTCTTACTTCCTGATCTAAGGCCCGCCCACTCCTAGGCCACGTGTAGGCCAATGCGCACACGTTCTGAACGACCCTCCCGACAGATTCAGTAGTGGAGCGTCTGAATCTGTTCTTGAGAGATTATGCTCAAGGACACTTTGACTCTAACTCTGGGGGAGCCCGGGATCGAACTGGTAACCTTGCAGTTCCCATCCGGCCACTCTACCCCTGAGCCACTGCCTCCCCCGTGAGATTGTTATTGATTATTGAACCAAGGTATTTGTAGCTGACAACTGGTTCTACCTCTTGACCCTCAGTGATGGTGTTCTGAATAAGAGAACCATGTGTCTTTTGTCTTTGTTTTTGCATCAGTTTAATCAACCACAGGGCCATGAATGATTCATCGTCATGGCTGTCAAATGTCAATCTTCAGGATATACTGGTTATCAAACTGGCCCCGACAGTCATCTACAGAATGTACAGTACACAGAATATAAATGAGTTATGAGTAATTACAGAACACACCCATGGGGTGAAGCAGTAGAGTAGATGAACAGAGCTCACCTGAAATGCTGGCATCATACAGAGTTAAAACACAAACAGGCGGGGTTGAATAGTGTCGCTAGTAGCATCCTGTACACCACCGTGCCAAGACCTACAGTATATGCAAACTGCAATGGAGCAAGAAGGTGTTTGTACAGAAGTTCTATTTGTTTTACTAGTGTACAGTATGTTTAGGGAAATTTAGGTCTACAGTATGTGTTTTACAACCGCATGTTACCACTCAAATGAAAGCTTAGAATGGTGAGCCGTTTTCTATAGCCATTAGGAACATGTTGGTTCACAGCACACACTTTCAAATTGGAGATATTAATAGGCCTAATCTTGCATTAAAAGACCATGTTCATATATTTGTTGTAACAATTTACATGTGACAATAATAGGGGTCCACATATTCAACGCGTGATAACTACCACTAAGCTATTAGTCTGCAATGGTTATCATGCCAAACTGTGTACTAGAGATGTGCAGCTAGTCAAAAAATGTGTGTGTGTGTGTGTGTGTGTGTGTGTGTGTGTGTGTGTGTGTGTGTGTGTGTGTGTGTGTGTGTTTGCCAGCTGGTGTGGGTGATTTATGAATGTGAGTGGCTACTAGTAGGTGGATTCTCGCAGGTGATTGGCTGTCTTTGCCAGCCTTCAACCGCACACACTATTGTATGTATCTGTGTCTGCCTGTGTCAATGTGGTTTAGTCAGGGGTGTGTTTGGGGACTGGGGAGGAGGGAGTTCACTTTTTGTTGCGCCAAGCACTATATAAAGGGTGGTTATAACACAGTGAGCCGAGAAGCTTCAGTATTCAATCCACTCTTCGACTATCTAAGACTATTCGCCTGACTAGACCCAGAAGATGACCCGCATCTGGTCCTGGCTTCCAGACGGCCCATGTCGGTTCTTTTGGAACAATAGGAGGGCCTTGTGTCTAATATTAATTGTGGGGATGTCGGCCTCTGTTTACCACCTGTATTCCACTTTGAAGACAGGTGGCCCTGTTGGCCCACAGGGTCAACGGCGCCACCTGTCTTTCAAGGCCCTGTCGTGTCCGACAGAAGCAATAGCAAAGGACCATCTGCACTACACGAAACCCAGAGTCACCGGGGGTTACCGCACCGACATTGTCCCGGTGAGCCCGTGGTTAGCTCCCATCGTCTGGGAAAGCACCTTTGACCCCGTACTGTTGGACGGCATCTATAAACCCTGCAACATCACCGTGGCGACCACTGTCTTTGCCGTTGGAGAGTACATCCGTTTCCTAAAAGATTTCCTGGAAACCGCAGAGAGTCACTTCTTCGTGGGATTTAGTGTTCATTACTACGTCTTTACGGATCGGCCGGACGAAGTCCCCTCCGTCAAGCTGGCCGCCGGACGAGAGTTGTTTGTCAGGCCGGCGCCAAACTTAAAACGCTGGCAGGAGATCGGAGCCGGCAGGTTCAAACATATTGCCAAATTTATCGAAACTGACCTACGGGATGGCGCTGAGTACCTGTTCTGTTTCGACGTCGATTCGAAGTTCCATGGCCACTGGGGAACCGAGACTCTAGGGCAGCTGGTTGCCGTGTTGGCCCCAAATCACTACTTCCAAGAGCGCAGCGAGTTCATCTACGAACGCAGGCCGGAGTCGAAAGCATTCATGGCCGCCGACGAGGGCGACTTCTACTACGCCGTGGGCGCGTTCGGAGGGGAGCCGGCGTCCGTCCATCACATGCTGTGGACGTGCAATGACAACTTTGAGCTGGACGCCCGGCAGGGCATCGAAGCAGCGTGGCAGGAAGAGAGTCATTATAACGTCTACCTGTGGCTCCATAAACCCACCAAGGTACTGTCTCCAGAGTATCAGTGGCATGACCTCCGCCCCCAAAAGCCCGATATCAAAATAATCAGATTCTCTGCAGTCATCAAGGACTACCATGGCACGGTGGTGCGGATTGGTAGGAAGTAGAGGTGTAAAGATATATAGTAACTGCATCGAAAAATCGTTTTTAATTTTCAATTATCTACTATATCGATATGCAAAAAGCAAAATATCATATTGTTTGACTTTGTATCATATCGAATCGTTTTGCAATGCAAATAATCGTATCGAATCGTTTTACACTGGTTTATAGATAAATGTGTATAATCTCTGTGTTCCATGTCAAGGTACATTTGTTCATATGTGTTCAAATACAATGTCCATATATTTGCCAGAGAATCACTGTGTTTACTTATTTATATCCATAAAAAATAGTTTTGTTTTAAATGTTCTAGCCTTGACGACCATGCAGTCTTATGCAAACGTTAAAATGTAAATTAGATAGCATGTTATTTAGACAGATGCCAGGTCATTGTTGACCTGGCATCCTAATAGTGTGTATAGTTTCAATGTAGATATTATTTATTTTTTTATATTATTATAATGTTAGACTGATGATAGGTTATTGGTTTATTTATGATCCTAGATTACTGAGGCACTACACTGTCTCTATGCATTTGATGTATTACCTCGTGTTTATCTTGATTACTGTAAATCACATCTGCTAAATGCCAAAATTGTAAATTGTAATTTGGCTTTTGTAATTTACACAGTGTCCTAGTTACTTGTGTTTGTGAAAAAGCCTTATTTATTATTAATAATAATAATAATAATAATAATACATTTTATTTGTAATGCACTTTTCATTCACAAGGAATCTCAAAGTGCCACAAGGTAAAACATCATCAATCATATAAAGTTAAAAAGCCCGGTTTAAAAACAGATATGACTAAACAACAATTCAACATGAAAATGCCCTCTGAAACAAAAACGTTTTCAGGCCTATCTTAAAAGAGTCCAGGGTCTGTGGTGCTCTCAGGTCAATAGGAAGGCTGTTCCATAGGCGCGGCGAAGGCCCGGTCACCCATAGTACGTAGATTTGTACCAGGGACATCGAGGAGGAATCTCTGAGGGTGCGGGTGGAATTTTGTGGGGGCCTAATTCATTTCTGCAATAGGCTATGGGGGGGGGGGGGGGGGGCAGGTAAAATCCTGCCTAGGGCACCAGATTCCTCAGGACCAGCACTGTCTGTGCTTAGTAGTGCTGTCAGAATTGGCCAAAAATGACCTATTACATCTCTAATTCGGCCACGGTTGGTGCTGAGGGATAAAATGAATGATTCTATTCTATAGCGTCATTTAATAAGTATGTAATGGTCACGCCCAGACTTGTCCAGGAGAACGGACGCTCCGAGGATCTGAGCCTGTGATGGAGGAACAATCTTTACCGGAGAGAGAGAGAGAGAGAAATGTAACTTACGTGCTGTGCTGCACATCTTTGCCATTCACGTGGCTGTTGCAAGAGCATTGTGCACACATGTTCGTGTCATGTTATACTTTGCTCTACCACAAAACTAATAAACCGGTTTCTGCACATATCTATCTAGGGATGAATGCAGCACTCCTTAAATTCTCTGGAATGCATTCTTCAATGCTTCTATCAATACATGTTGAGTTGTTGTATATTCAAACAGATTTGAAATGTCAAACATATCAAGCCTCTGACGTTTTTAAATCTAGGTCATCATGCAACGCGTGTGTTCCACCCTCAGTTTCATCTTATGGAGGCCATCGCCCGCACACGCATGTTAAAGTCTATTTAAGTTCATGTAAATATATATTAAGTTCTAAATAAAAACGGGTTTCACTCCCACTTTATGTTGCATCTCTTTGTCCCCTAGACAAGGACGTAACAATATAATATCCATTCCAAGTTTTATTAGCCTTTGTTCAGGAGGTTAAACTGTAAAAAAAACTTCTTATTCTCTTCATTACACGTGAGAGTCGGCTATTTACTTTATAAACGTTTAATTGTGCGAGGGACTCGCTTGCGCTGATCTACAATTTGTCATGCAGTGCGTCAGCTTGTAGATCTGTCCCTTTTGAAGAGTAGTGACGTATCGTCAGTTTACGGTTGCCTTTTATGTTCTTAAATGGGGCGTGGAGCAATGCAAATTATTCTCCACATGAACGCGCCTCTGACTGTCAGACAAAAATGAGGAAGACCGGCGATACACACACATATCAGTGATTTATACGCCGGCTGGTACTGTACGCACGTCCATTTGCGCTTATCAAAAATATGCACCCCTTTAGTCACTTTATTTAGGCATGTCCAAATTTGAATCATGTCCAAATATGTATATTTTTCTATTCTTTAAAAACAGAAAACTTAAATCTTGGCTTGGTGGACGCCCCCCAGCTTAATGCCAATTGCCTACTCTGCCTATTGGCTGGGCTCTGAGCACGGAAAAGAATGCATGTATTCCAGACAGAGAGGAGCGTTCAGAATACATTGTTTATATGGTAAATTCCGATTGGTATATATATACCGATTCAAACGGTATATACCACCCCTCCAAACCCAAATGAAAATTAATTCAGATCAAACCGGAATGGTATATTCTATTGCAATTGATGTGTTTACATGAGCATTTTTATTCTGAATGAATTCTGAATATAAGTGGAATATACCTGTCCATGTAACTGCAGCCAGTGACGCGTTACTATGGATTCCACTTCAGTTCTAGGCAAACCCTGCTGTGATTGGCCAGTAGTCGCTGTGATTGACAGTTCTCGTTTTTGCAACTATGCCTAAACCTAACCTTAACCCTACATTACCAAGGCTGAAGTTAGGCATAGTTTTACTGTGGTTAGGGTTAGGTTAGGCCACTGGCCTTTCTTTTTCTGTTACTAGTTTGTTCATGTGTTTCTTTAGAGTAGGTAAGATCTATGTATTGTTGTTAAAGGTAAGCATAGGTTTTTTTCTTTCTTCCTTCCTATGTTATGTACAGGGGCCCACCCTGAGGTAATTTACCTACTAAGTATACAATAAGCATTTTTTGGATTTTTAACTGGTGTTGACTGGTTGTGTTTGGGGACTGGGAAGGAGGGAGTCCACTTTTTGTTGCGCCTTAGGATTCCCCTAGGCCCGGCCTAGGGGAATCTAAGGCGTAACAACAGTATTGTCCCAAATGAAAAATAGAATTTTGAGTAAGGCATACTGTATCCAAATAACAAGAATATTACATCTCAACTGAGAGCTGGTGGTAAGATTTTATTTCAATCTATATCAGTACCTATGAATAGAAGTAAGAGTACAGTATATGGTTGCTCACTGCTTGTGAATTTAGTTCATATTATGTAATGTGTATTGGACTATGCATTATTATTATAACAAGAAATGACAAAAGTCATAATATAGCCACTTGCGGCAGGCTTTTTTTGCCCCAATCTTTTCATAGACCTGATTACTTGTTTTTTGGATTGCTTGTTTCTCTCGCCAAACCTGGGCGAGAGAAACAAGCAATCCAAAAAACGTTTAGCGTCACAGAATCTGCGACGCTAAACGCTCTAATGTTTTTTATATAAGTGGTGGCAACATTTTGTGACACCACACGGGTCTTCCCAACAATAGCTAAGATTGAAGTCAGTGTGAACATGGCCAAATAATAACTTAATAGCCAAACTAGGTCTAATGAAGCACGCTAGCATTTAGGCTAACCCTCCTGCCTGAGGTTGCAGTAAAACTTGCACTGTCTGTGAATGAGGGGAGCGCAGCGGAGCACGGTTACTGCGGGGGGCGGGCCGTCTCCCCATTCGTGTCGCCATTGGCTTAAAGGAGTGAAGGACAGCCAGGACAGCCAATGACACTTAGGTGTCACTCAGGTGTCGCTTGGGTGTCGACTAGGTCTTAGTCTGTCTGTAGAGTCGCCAGCTTTCAGCAAGCGGCTAAAAATACAGAACAGAGCTAAGACAAGAAGTAAAGGGCTACAGTACAAAGTACCTAGGCTTGCAGGTAAACATCAAGTATCAAAAACATAACAAACTTGTCACCTAAGGATAAGCAAACTGCATACATCTAAATAAAATACATATGTGAACAATTAACCAACATATTATACAGTATATCTGGATATCATAATTTGCAAGTATCTATTTAAATAGGCTATAATTACTGACACAAGAAATTAGTAGGACTTTTATGTCCTTGTTATGTTTGGAAATGTCATTGAAAATGTCATTGTTTTTTTGTTTTCTTTTTTTTTAACCTTTTGTGTGATAATTTTTGGAATGTTAGTAGCAATGACCATGATTTTTCAAATAGATTAATTAATGTTAAAAAAAAGAAAGAAAGAAAACAACTCAATGCAAATTTCTGTTTTAATATTATGTAGACTAATTAACTACTGTAACTGAATCAAAACCCCCCAAATAAGTACATTTCCATTACATACTTCATGGAAATGTGAAAAGAAATATTTGGATGGGAATGTGGTGCAAATTCCCATCAAAATATTCAACCAATGTTCAACCAAAATATTTTAGATAAGTAAACAAAAATGAATATAAATGAGAAAATAAATACATTATTTTAATGGCATCAGCTGTGACTGGCCTAGTTCTGAATGTCACTGAAAGACGTCACCACAACGTTATCTGGCTTTGTGTCAAGTCGTCGTACATTTATACAAGACACTGATATTGATCTGATTGCATGCAGCATAGTGTCAAAGAGCAATGTATTGTATAGGCCTGAAGTCTGGTTGCCTATGAGAGCCATGACAACTCTCTATTGGATCAACCAACATCAACACTCCTATACCAACACATACTATACATAATAATGGGAAAAGGGGAGAGGAAGTGACCAAATGAACAGCCATTTAAACTCATGGTTTTACTTACAAATTTACATAAAACAATCACACCCAGTGTGAAGTGAGCGGTGTTATTTAGAAACAACAGTGGTCATCACAGTGATAGCTCACTTTTAAAAAAATAATGTTTTTTTGTGTGCGTGGTGCTATTTATAGGTTATTATTTCATCATGCGTCTCGCTAGCAAATCAAAGCAAAGGGTCTGAATAGTCAGCCAAACACGGTACGGCGAAAAGGGTGTGAATAGAGTCAGCCAATCACAGTACAGGGAAAGACGAATTCCCAACCCCACTTATAGGAGCGGCTACACCGCTCACAAACATGAATCACCAAATAACACCACAACAAAACACTAAACACAATGACCCATAACATAACCCCTATACTCATTCCCATGTTCAAATTACAAAAATAAGAACAACTAGAAAATGTGCTCCTCGGAGCACAAGTCTCCGCCAGCAGACTTGTGTTGGGAATGTTGGGAATGTTCTAATTCTTACAAAAAATAGAACATGTTACTGTGTCATAGTAACATGACACACTGTCTGTATAAGTGTCCTATCCGTCCTGTCTGTATAAGTGTCCTATCCGTCCTGTCTGTATAAGTGTCCTATCCGTCCTGCCTGTATAAGTGTCCTATCCGTCCTGTCTGTATAAGTGTCCTATCCGTCCTGTCTGTGTAAGTGTCCTATCCGTCCTGTCTGTGTAAGTGTCCTATCCGTCCTGTCTGTGTAAGTGTCCTATCCGTCCTGTCTGTGTAAGTGTCCTATCCGTCCTGTCTGTGTAAGTGTCCTATCCGTCCTGTCTGTGTAAGTGTCCTATCCGTCCTGTCTGTGTAAGTGTCCTATCCGTCTGTCGGAAAGGCGACATGTAACCACTAAATGTTAGCTTGGCTGATGGCACTGACGTCACTTCGGAACGCGCACCGCAGCGCTCCGAAGTGACACATCTATTTATAGGCCGCTATACGTCATGCGTCTCACTAGCCAATCAGAGCACACTCTTTCAACGTATTGTCACGTGAGGCTTGACCAATGTTAGCTTGGCCGAGGGGGGGGGGACAGAAAGTGAAAACATAGTCTCCTGGCGGAGACAATAATACACAGTCCTTGGTGCCCCAGTGCATGCTGGGAAATGGACTTCCTCTAGCCACCATTATAGGTCACTGAAAAGGCGTCCATATGATGTCCTGGTGATGACGTCAAGATCATCCCCATATCGGCTGTGATCTGGCCTAGTACTGAATGTCACCGGAGGACGCCATCATAACGTCATCATTGAGTCATCATGGCGTCATCATGACGTCTTGATTTTGAACGAGAGCTCTTGCTCTCGTTCTAGTGAACAGATATCTGAGTCTGGCAAGAAGTGGGAGTTAACTCCTGAAACCTTTTAAAGGGAGGCGGGGCGTCTGTGAAAAAGGGGCGGGGTTTGGTAAGGAACGCTCTGTTTGTGGGAAAAAGGGGGCGGGTTTGCTAAAAAAGGGTCTGGAACGCGTCATCATTGCTTGGTTGCCACCGATTGGTTGTGATATTGCCCTGACAACCAACAACAACCAATGAAACCCATGACTATCCCTTCAGGCTATGGAATCTGTTATTGCCTGACAACCAACAACAACCAATCAAACCCATGACTGTCCCTTCGGGCTATGGAATCTAAAGTCCCAAATAAAAAATGTACTTGAGATTTACCTTATGTCACTCTAGTTCTGGGGTCTTCAACAGGGGGTCCGGGACCCCTAGGGGGTCCTCAGAGTTACTACAGGGGAGGCCGCCAAATCTTTGTGTGATATGATATTTTTTACATTAACCACTAGCATCCCATTTCTAAGGAGGACTAAAGACAAAAATAGCAGATCTACAAGCTCACAAGCTTGTAGATCTGCTATTTTTGGCAAAGAGGTATATAGGTGTAGAGGGGAAAAAAGAGCAGACCAAGTAAAAATGTCATACAATATAGAAGGGGGTCCCTGCTTCATCTCTCTCAGCTCACCTTATGTCACTGTTTTGGCTTGTTTTAACCTCTGACTAAAAATGTTACACTACTCTGTTGCTCAGTGGACTGTTAAACTTTCAGACGAGTCCTAACGAGCTTTAATAGGCCACAGCTGGATAGATGAGAAGACGTCTGTATAGGCACATGAATTAAACCAGCGGTGTGGAATGGATGGCTGATATCATCACATCACAACGTCTTTTCAGCTTCCAGTTGTTGTTGGAAGCTGTTTACAGCATTAAGGACTTTTCAGATGGCGCCTAGTAATTTATTTGGAATAAGAGGCAACCCTGCAGGTAGGAGGAGCAGCCAGCCACTGTCTGTATGAGAGAAGTGCGCGCACACGCATTGCATGCGCACACACGCACACACACACACACACACACACACACACACACACACACACACACACACACACACACACACACACACACACACACACACACACACACACACACGTCCATGCCAAAGTTGTCTTTTCAACAGCATACAGTATGCAACGAGAGTCAGGGGGTGATTTTTCTTTGCATCTGGCTACAATAAAAGGGATGTTTAAAGGCTATTTTTTCCTGTAGTCTACAACATCTTTTGCATGGACCGTATGAGAAGCCTGTTGACGCACTTACTGCCTTTAAATTCCCCGTGATTGACGAACCGACAGTCACTACATTGACTAGGCTATAACTGCGTGCAGCATTATGGAATATAATATATTCCATATTATATAAATATTCAATATATGTATCCTTATATTTCTATGGTAATCAGCACCATCTGTGGGCTTCTCTTGCTAATGTTTACTGAGTCGACTCACACGACTTTGATCATCATGCTGTTGCTGCGCAGTGCCAACGCAGTTTCAATTTGACCGGCATAAAATCGGAATTTATGACAGTGACTGGCCGAGCACCAATCCAGCCGGTTGGACCAAAAAACGGCTTTTTTAATCGGTGGCCGATTGATCGGTGCATCTCTAATAATTAATATAATATATCATAAATGTATATATCTCTGCTGTCCGGCAGCAACCAGCTAACTCCAAAATGTAGTTAGGAGGTTTTGTTCATCATTGATAAGAACAGCTAAATTGACCTCCATGCTCACAATGAGGTTGGAGGTCAAAAGGGGGTGGAGCCTGGAGTCAGCAAAACCAGCTAACTCCACCCCCCTTTGCTGGACTTAGCTGGTTTAGCCGAAATTAATTCTTAATACTTTTCATTGCTGCAATATTTTTTGAATCAACACACAGACGTAAAGGGTGTTCAATAGCACTGATTTATGGGAAAAACGCAAAAGCGGAAAAATGGAGCTGGTTTCTGCTGGACAGCAACGATATATATAACATATGTATAATTTATAACATATAGATAATATATAACATATCCCTCCCTTAAAAAAGCCATCAATCCCGTCTCTACACAAGGTTTTGTGACAATGACATTGGTTGAGGTACAACGTAATAACACCCTTGACTTTACGTTTAGAGTGATCAAAAGATTTACATTTGTATGTGAAACTACATTGGGCATATTTGCTACATTGGGCATATTTGCCACATTTACATCACACACACACACACACACACCATTACTCGTTTCCATTTCCTATCCACTCATCTGCCCTACCATCATTTGTTCACATTTACATACATTCCCAAACTATGTTATAACTACCAATGCCAACCACATCAATCACCTACATAGCAGAAATCACACGTGCACACCGACCAACAATCTGCCACATGCCAGAATATGGCCTGCCCTCACAAACCCACATCCCACAAACATCCAGCCACTGCCAGCTCTCGTTCACCATGACATCTAGATGTCATTCATTCTTGTTACATCATTTCCAAGACGTCATCTAAACAACTTCACCCGAACTGCAAACTGGCCGTATATCAGGCTGTTTTAGGTCACTAAAAAGCCGTCCATACGATGTCCTAGTGATGACGTCAAGATCATCCCCATATCGGCCATGATTTGGCCTAGTCCTGAACATCACTGAAAGACATTGTAAACAACTTTTTAATCACCCAAACTGCAGTAAAAAGGCGTCATACATTGATTGTCATGGTGATGACGTCCTGTAAATGACATCAAGATCAAAGATCATCCCCATATCCATATCTGCTGTGATATCCTAGTCGACAAATGATACTTATACAGGATTAGTTGGGTTACAACAAGACAGGTAATGACAAACACCATTAAAAAGGAAATGAAACATTACAAAATAAATAAAAGGAACTCAACAGGCAAAGACATATGGGAGACTGACATATACAGTATTTCTCTTGCATGCGGTGCTGATATCAATACCTTTTTTCTATTCAATTCAAAGGAGCTTTATTGGTATGAGATTTAAAATGCTTTCTTTTAGGTGGTTATAAAATGTAAGTGCTCTCTTCTTTACTTTGATAATGAGTGGGTATCGTCCTAATTCTGCCCTGCAAGCATTGTTTGTTTTCCGTTGGGTGTGGAGGATGGATTTGCAGAGTTCTGTGTGCAGTCTCGGTTTGGTGTTTGTCCCATTTCTCAAATTCTTGGTTGCCAAGGGGACCCCAGATCTCGCAACCATAGAGGGAGATGGGTTCTATGACAGAGTCCAATATCTTTAACCAGATTTGTATTATGATGTCTAGCTTATTAGTTTCTTTTGATTGCATATAAAGCCCTTCTTGCCTTTTCTCTCAGGTTGTTCGCAGCTTTGTTGAAGTTTCCTGTGTTACTAATATTTAGGCAGAGGTAAGTAGTATGTTTTTTGTGTGTTCTAGTGCCGTCGTATTTCGATATCATGGTAGTTAATTGATGTGCAATGGCATTGGAGGCACTCAGTCAAAGTTGTAATGCACTGGCAACTCCGCCAGATGGTGTTATAGAGTGCCTCTAGTTCACATGCTGTTGAAGCAAGTGTTGGAATTTGCTTCACCATATAGGTGTAATGAATAACTTTATGCATGGTTAACTGTGTAATTGAATAGAAATGTAATGTAAATGTAACTATTCATTGTACTCCACTTATAATACAATTATTATCAGGCTATACATAGCCTATCAGTAATAGTAGGTTTGAGTTGGGTGTATAATTATAGCTGTTAATTACTGATTTTCAGGCTATCGAGTACAGTACATGTTTAATGTGTTTTTCTTTCTGTTCCTATAGAACCTCACACGACAACTGTATCAACCCAAGTAATTATTAAACAACACCAGAACCATTCAGATGTCCTTATTGTGTTCTGACTGACTTCTGTCAGACATTACTCTCAGGCACCATATGTATGTGTCATTTGCATGTTGTTCTGTATACCCTGAAGAAGGCATTTGTTTGCCGAAACGTTGGTCTTTTTTACTCTGCGTCCTAAATCATTTTTTGCAATCTTTTGCTATAACAGTGTGTGCGGCCACTTTTTGTCCTTTGACAATTTACTTTGAGTGACTTCTGAGTCAGACCAACACTCACACTATCCACCACACTTGCAACTTGGCCAATAGACAGTACATTACCCTCTCACCTACATAGGGGCAGTTTCTGTCAGCAGTGCCGCTTTAGACTCCACAGGGGCCCTACGCAGGATACGGGACACATGCATGCGCAATTTTTTTTCGGGTTTCCCGCGGATAAAGTTACTTTTTTTGTTACTTTATTTCGGTTTTAGTGTGCTGCGCAGCCTGCGCTGATGTGAACGCAGTAATGCACGTTATTTTCTGCTGAAGGGAGGAGGCGGAGAGGGGGCCTCTTTGATCGCCGGGTAGGCAGGGCCCCACGCAACCTGCGTAGTGTGCGTGTAGGGAGAAGCGGCCCTGTCTGTCAGCACCCACTCCCTTCTGTTGCTCAAGAGCTGAGCTTTGTATGTGATCACTGCAATAAACCGCAATAAACCTGTCTCCTGCATCCAGAAGTTGACATGTCGCTTCCTGGGGAATCTTCAAACATCCGGTCATTACAATATTTAACAAAAAATCTACTATGCTGTATATGCTGCCACCAAAACGTGGAATGCCTTGCCAAAAGCCATTGAAGATGTCGACCCCCTACCCAAACTCAAAACTAACGGATAAAAAATAAAAAAATAAAAATAATGGATGACCTTAAATCAGCCTTAGTAGAACAACTTTGAACACCTTGGTAGTAGCATCCTCTGCCCCCCGCTCCCACCCCTCCTTCTGAAAAATACCTTTTGCTGCTACTGAGCTTTTACTGATATGTATTGTATTGTATGGATGTATTGTATGTCTTACTGATTAATTGAGTAGGTTACAATGGCCAACAATGGAAACAAGCCCCTGAGGCTTTTTTGAGTTATCCTTTTAGCATAACTTTTGACTGTACTACATGTACTGTTATATAATCTAGTTATAAGGTATTCTATCATTAATTTACATTTACATACCACATAGGCTCTGATGCCTGACAGTCCCAGGTTTGATTCCAGAGCCCTGCATACTTGTGCCGCATGTCACTCTCTTTCCTGTCTCTTTACACACTGTAAGATATCAGAAAAATCCCCCGAAAAATATATTTAAAAATGTTTTATCAAAGGGACATACTTAAGCAGGTGGAATAACATGCAGGTGAAGTAAATACTAGCAAGGGGCACCATGTGGAAACCCTTGATCCACAGTCTGTAGACCCGCAATCAATCAGATCTCCAACCTAAAAGTTTGCTCACCTCTGATCAAAGTTAGGCACCTTTGCATAAAACTATTGTGACACTGCATTCAATTAAAATCCCTCATTAATCACTCATCATGCATCTATGGTAGACTATCCCGGTCACGGAATTCAAATGTGAATGTGAACAGGCATTGTTCTATGTACACTTAAACTATAATAGCTTCAATAGGTGTGGTGTCATCAAGGTGAACAGGTATTCAATGTTGATGAGAAAAAAATGACTATGTTGTAATGTTTTGTCTGTCTAACACTCTAACCAAGTGTAACGCCTATCTTTTGGCTCACTCCCAGAAGATCGACAACACCACCACTTCTCTCAGGTTCACGGCATTTATTTGTCAAAGACAACACAAAGTGTGGTTGGTGGGGTGATTCTCAAGACACAGCTCCTGCCCCATAACAGGAAAGTCAGCAGCATAGCGGGTGTATTATTACTGCATGTGAGTTTATGTTCTGTTTGTCACGTACTTGTCTCAGAAGTCACATAGACTGTCTTGAGTTTTCTTTGCAGCTGGCAGAGGACCTTGATGTAACTATTTTTAATCATCCTTTTTGTCACCCTTTTTGGCAATCTACACTCTTGCAAGGGCCTAGTTCAGTTGCATGTCTTTCTCTGACCACAAATGGTTCATGGCCTGGCGGAGACCTGTGCTCCGAGGAGCACTTTTTCTAGTTGTGGTAGTAGTTTTATTCTTGAGATGATCAGCTCTCAGTATAGAAATTATAGACTTGAATTGTAATGTCATGTTGTGGAAAGAGAGAAGAGAGAATAATACATTACCAACAAATGCATTTTAGTATATGTATTTAATAAAACAGATGACAATAAGAAGAAGTAAGAATTATTGAATTGATGATATTGTTATGAATTCCTCATTCCCATTAAAAACAATGCAGGTGTCCTTTCTATCTACACATGTTCCCCTAAATCAAGTCCGGAATGTTTACTGTCTCTGGGACATTCCATATAACAGGCATACATATGCTTATATAATGAATTAATTCACAATAGTTTAAATATGTTATTCATGTTACAGTATGTTAACCTTCTCAATCCTCCTTAATTGGGTAGTTTTACAAATAACATTGCTATAGAGTACTGTACATAAATCATGCCTATCTGACCATTGTAAAATGATGTAAATGCTAGATTTTAAAGCATTTACAGTACAACATTACATGCCTATCATTTTTACAATCATTTCATCACAAACCTGCTGCAAGAATCACTGCTCTAGCATCTTCTGCCATTTCTTTTATTCCCTGAGATAGAAGTTGAAGAGTAGTGGCAAATGCTATCACCATTGAAAGGGCCGGGACACCAAACAATATAGCCTCAACAGTCTTTGCCACTATCATGCCTGTTGTGCGAAACATATTGGCCACCACTGTCTTATCTACTCCCCTGGAAAAGCGAGATTTCATCACTGATTTCAGTTGAATTGGTGGCTTGTTGACTCGCACTGCCAGTGCTTGGATGGACTTTTCATCCAGCCCAAAGGAAATCAAGGCTTTCCCTAGGAACTTTACCATGATACCAATCTCACAACCAATTGAGAAGCCAGGAATAAGAAGGATGTGCACTGTGGTGGCAGCAGCTGCAGCAGCGGCCCTTGCCCTTTTTAGAAGGTCTCTTTTTTTTGTCTCGATCATGCTCAGAGAGCATACAGGCAGAGCTTCAACCATAGCAGACCACTTGTGGTCAGACAGGTTGTCCTTCAGGGAGTCAACCAGCTTATAGAAATCATACTTCCCCAGGTCCATGGTGGTGATGAGGAAGACTTTGGGGCTTCCAACAGCCGCAAGGTTCTCTCTGCAGCTGAGTCGGATCTTGGTGAGAACCTGCTCCTCAGTGACATTCTTTTTCCGGGTTTCAGCGTGCACATCCTGATCAACCTTCGATCGAACAAAGTAAAACGCTTTCTTCAGCCTCTTGATCTCTTTGGCCAGCATGATATCATTCTCTTTGAACCTAAGAGAGCCAATTATGATGAAGAAATCATAGGAGTCAAACTGAACCTCTTTGAGATACCTTTTAGCTTTGAAGTTGGGTGTACCAATTCCCGGCAGGTCCCAAATGTAAACGTTGGGCATGAAGGGGTGGCTGTATCGAATGGCTCTCAAAGTGGTCTCAGTCGCTCCGGTCTCTGCTGCCCCATCTTCTCCATTTCCAAGACCTCGCATGGCGTTGACAAAGGAAGACTTTCCCACTCCGCTCTCTCCAGTAATGGCAATATTCAGAGTCACATTCTCCAAGAGGTATTGTTCCTCTTTTGCTTTGGCTGATGACTGAGTAGGATCAACTTTCACATAGTTCCGCGCTTCACTCATAACTTCCCCCATCATCTCGTTATCATAGTTTTCCCCACTCGTATCAGCACTGTCATAGATAGGTTCAGCCATGATGACCCTGATGAGACAAAATCTAACATACGTGTGTCGCTTCTATGCAAAATGTTAACAGAATGCAGGCAGGACTGGTGAAGTCAGGCAGTTAAATATGTTGCTGTCATGCATCTATGACAGCTATGCATCTATGACACCTGTAATTTTCATTCCACACATGACGTCATTCCCAGCATCCTTGCGGTGTAAAGAATAAATATTGTATCACTTGGAAACTATTTTGTGAGGCATTGTTGAGCAGCCTAGTATAGTCCACAATCATTTCATGGCTAACATTCATTGTGGTGTTTAACTGTATTATGTTCGATTTTAGGTGGTTATGAGTGGAAAACGTGTGCATGAGCACGATTAACTTCACCTTGAGCTTGATCCCTTGCATTCACTGAAGCCATACATAGATGTAAAGACGTTCTATAATTTTTGTTTCATCTGATGCACCATGTCAGAAGAGTCTCTTTATGAACATCCTGACATCCTCAATGAAAAGGAGGTCTATGTGAATTTGTATCAAAGTCACCCACCATCCAAAACAACGGAGACACATGACAAGTTGGAAAATATAACTGAACATTACTGTGACTGGAGAGAGTAGTCCACCATTGTCAATGCCATTGTCTTGGAGAGGGAGATGGGCCAGAAGAGACTGGCGTGACTGAGACCACTATGACAGCCATTCAAGACAACCACCCCACCAGATTCAATCAAAGATTGACCATGACATCCACACTGATACCTAAAAGAAGAACTTCAGTGAGGAGCAAATGCTCTCCAAGATCGGACAGAGGGAGGACTCATGGAAAACCAAGTCTTCCTCATCTCTATCTTTGACCTAGGGAAGTATGATTCAAAAGTTGCTGCTGCTGCTGCTGTCTGTACCACTGCTACAATTTCCATTCCAGGCTTGTCCATTCCAGAGAGATTAGGATCATGCCAGAACTTCTCCAAAAGGCCATCATTTATTTCGGCTACATGAGATATCTCTACAAAAAACTCTCAGAGAGTCAACAAGCCAAACTGGCCAAAATGATGCCTACAACAGCCATGATGGCAGCAAAGATGTTGAGGTTTTGCTGATCGCTATTCCTGCCTTTGGTAATGTTGGAGCAATGGAGGTTGCATTTTCCATAACGCTGCATCTACTCCACGAGGGGAAAAAGGAGATCACAGAAGATGCCAAAGCTGTGCTTAGTACAGTGATACAGGATACTGTAACATTATTACATTATAAGTCAATGGGTTGTTTCAGACCAAAAATCGCACTGATCACAGATGCCTTCAAGCTGTACTCTGGATTCTAATAAAATTAAGTCAGCCTTCCTATATTCTATGCTATGGAAACTGATAACATGCTTTTACATGTTTTCACTGTTTTCTTACTGTATGTATACTGTAAATACTACTTAAAAATGGAAATGTATCAATCAATAAACAGACGTTGATAATCAGTGTATAAAGCCACCCTCTGGGATACCAACTGAGGCATTATTCCCATAAACCTGATTATGGGAATAATGCCCGTTAACCTGTTTTAAAGTTACCGAAGAGGCCTCTGACTGGAATGTGCCGTGCTCTGTCTTACAAGAAAAGGTTGGCCCTAGAGGTTGGCAACCAAACCTGTCAGACCACATTCTTTTTCACACTATTAGAGCTGATTCACTTGCCAGGAAGCTACAAAATAACAACCATGTTGACTTCTGTAAAGCAGTCAAAGTGATGAATAATCATTCCAATAAAATCAGCCGTCCTGTATTCTGTGCTATGGAAAGTTATAACATAATGTTACATGTTTTGATATATGTATACTGTAATTGCTAGTTCAAAATCACACACAGTGCGAAGTAACTAAGTGGTGCATTTGATGAATTTATTTCATTGAGCTATATGAACTAAAGGAACAATGTAAATGCTCTGTTCATTCATTTAAATGGGCAGCTGAATAGCACCACTTTAAGTAAATCACACTCAGGTGTTCTAAGTAATGCTAATTAAAGATTAAAATAGCAGGCTGCTGCCATGATATACATCGTATGTACAAATGTATGTTTTCATTGGTTCAATATTTGTAAATATATAATATAATAGTGTTCAATAGCACTGATTTATAACTTCTGCAAAAGGCCATCATTTATTTCGGCTACATGAGATATCTCTCCGAAAACTCTCAGAGAGTTATAACATAATGGAGAAAAATGGAGACAGCTGAGTTTCTGCCCGACAGCAACAATATGGCAAATAGTGCTAATTAAAGATGGAAACTGCTGGCTGCTGTTAGAGCGCATGAACGTGTGTGCGGCCGCGTTTTGCTTCCTATCTGTGAGCGTTTGTGTGCATGCATGCATGTCTTTTTAAGTTTTTAGTTGAGCTGCGGTCCTGTTTGCTTTGTAATCAGTTGGTAATCAGTTGCAGGTGTCATAGACAGACATATACACAAAGTAATTTGTAGAAGCGTCTGGGCACCGCTTAACATAAATAAATAAATAGTCAAATAAAAAGGGAAATTCATCAATCAATGCACAGACATTAATAATCATTGTAAAGCCAATTTAGGAATACCAACTAAAGCATTATTCCCATAAACCTGTGTATGGGAATAGGCCTCTGACTGGAATGTGCCATGCTCTGTCTTACAGGAAAAGGTTGGCCCAACCTAGAGATTGGCAACAAAACCTGTCAGACATGCGGTCTGCTCCTTTTCTCTTTGCTCCAGAAACACAAACAGGAAGACAGTATACTCTCCGGTATATTAAGAAAAAATTGAAACTGATTTACTTGCCAGGAAGCTAAAAAATAACAACCATGTTGACTTCTATAAAGCGATCAAAGTGATGAAAAATCATAAAACCCCACTACAATCTGACAATCAGGGTATCTGTGGCTCAGATAATATTCCTCAACAACTGGGAGGAGGCCATGGTCCATGAAGGCACAGCACACCTAGAAAAGGACCTCTACGTGCCGCGGAAACCAAGAGGCAACAAAGAAAGGAGAGATCCACCACCAAAACGGCTCCTCACACAACCCCTACCAAGTCAACCACTCACATATGCCCCCAATAGAGACTTTTGGCCTCTACAGCCACCTGAAGACCCACAGACAGGAGATTGAGATGGATGTGCAGAATAATGCACAATAACAAAGCCTGTGTATGGATTGTACATAAGTATGCTAGCTGTGTGTGTGTGTGTGTGTGTGTGTGTGTGTGTGTGTGTGTGTGTGTGTGTGTGTGTGTGTGTGTGTGTGTGTGTGTGTGTGTGTGTGTGTGTGTGTGTGTGTGTGTGTGTGTGTCCAAATGGTGGGGGAGACGTAGCCTAAACACTATACATATCAGAGTCATAATCTTGAAGCATAGACATGTGTTAGTTGGTAGATCTTAACTGTTTTCCTTTTTTTTCCCCACTGATACAGTAGCTGATTAATAACAACTAATAGTAAAAACAGATGTTTTTGCTTAACCCTAAAATATAGTGGTCTGGAGGGGGCAGTGTTGCACTACTCTTCACCATATGAGGACTGAATCTATTCACCAAATGAGGGCTGAATATTCAGTCTGAATATTCAATTAAAGGTAATTCACCCAAAAAATGACTTATTTTCTATCAATTACACACTCCATGAAGCATGTTATTCATGTCGATTTTTTTGTTTTTTGTTGCATTACAAAGCCAATAATTTGATGACCGGCGGACTCTCCGGTAGAGTGCCTTGACATTCTGGATCAGTTGTGGAGGTTTGAGAGAACATGCATTATCAGTAATCAAGCCTGAATATGATGAAACTTGGAAAAGGAGCTGGGCAGACTCCTTGGTGAAGAGTCTGATTGTTGTAAAGAGTAAACCAATAGGACAACTGATCGCTGCGATGTTTTCCTTGATGGAGAAGGCTGGCATATTACTTGAATCATGTTACTATTATTTAGTACATTGGAGCCAGGCCAGTCGGCACTCAGAAGGGAACAGACTGGTTTTGGAGAACTCTGCAGTGTTCTCAATTTGTATGTATCTTTTGTGACTTTTATGAGTAGGGCAATTCTCCCCAGATCTGTCACAACCTGGGATACATTAAAAAGTAGAGAAAAAAGGAAGGAGGAAGTCCGCACACTGTTCTCAACCTCCAAGAAACTCACTTTTTATTTTTGCAACGTTTCGACCTTCTAGGTCTTCATCAGGCAAATACTTGGAGCTTGAGAACAGTGTGCGGACTTCCTTCTTCTTTTTCTTGATTCTTCCTTGATGTCCAGCACCTGGCCTAAATACAGGCGTGGGATGTGCACACAACCTTCTCTTTGAACTAAACATTAAAAAGTAAACACTTGGAATTTATAGTATAATAGTGGCAGTGCAATTTCTTATTTTTTGATGTTTGATCTTTGTCCATGTCCTCATTTAGTGCTCCGACAGCTACTGGGGAAAAGCTTTTGTGAAGCCTCGAGCCCTCGGCTGTAAGGCAACTCACGTTCCCTATTTCACCTCATCACAAACAGTTTGTTGCTAAGATAATGTTAATCCTTTTTGCCCTGCTCAAGCACCTGCTCTTGTAAATGTCCTGCAGAGACGGGAGTGAGCTCCCTTTACCCCTGCCTTTACCACCTTCCACAGTGGCCATCCTGTGAAGAGCTCTGTCCATAACACATGGTCATGCCCCCTGACAGGATGCTCTGGGTTAGCACGTGGTAGAGAGCTTTTTGGATTTTTTTAGACACCTTACATTTTTTTGTAAAAATTAAAGCAAAATGCTTGAATATAATGGCACATTCCATTGCAAGCAGCACAATATATTTCAGATCATTGATAATTGTTCAGTCAAATAAAAAAATAACCAACTCCCGGTTTCAATTAATTAAGATTAGTTTCAGTTTATTAAAATGTATTGATTACTTTCCCATTTACAATAATGCAGGAATTCTGTAATGAAAAGAAATCCAGTAAGATTCAGCAATGTGTTATATGAAAAGTCATAAATTATGGTTTTGAATGGTAAATGCATGTACCTATCAAGAACATTGTAGAAATTATGGCATACAGTATAAGTTGTGTAAATAACATCTAGTAAAATGTATGTGTTCGTGCATAATATGTGCCGGGGAAACCGAACATTCATACACTAAAATAACTTTTTCAAGCCTCCTTACCTGATAGTAATACAAATTACATTGCCATACAATTACTGGGTATATTACTCTATACCCCTGAGAGGCTAATGCCTACACCGCAAACCCCAACATCTTGTAATTACTGTGTCTACATACAAGACTACTGTACATGCATGTCACTTTACAATAATTTAGTCACAAACCTGCTGCAACAATAACAGCTTTCGCATCTTCTGCCATTTCTTGTATTCCCTGAGATAGAAGGTGAAGGGTTGTGCCAAATGATATCCCCATTGTAAAGACTGGGACACCAAATAACAAAGCCTCAAAAGTCTTTGCCACCACCATGCCTGTTGTGCGAAGCATTTTGTTCACCACCGTGTTATCTACTCCCCTGGAAAAGCGAGATTTCATCACTGATTTCAGTTCACTTTGTGGCTTGTTGACTCGCTCTGCCAGTGCTTGGATGGATTTTTCATCCAGACCAAAGGACACCCAGGCTTTCTGTAGGAACTTTACCATGATGCCAATCTCACAGCCCACTGCTAAGCCAGGAAGAGGGACGGCTACTGTGGCTGCAGCACCTGCAGCAACGGCCCTTGCGCTTTTTTGAAGCTGTTTTTTTTTCTTGTCAATCATGCTCAGAGAGCAAACAGGCAGAGCTTGAACCAGAGCAGACCACTTGTGGTCAGACAGGTTGTCCTGCAAGGAGTCAACCAGCTTCTGGAAATCATACTTCCCCAGGTCCAATGTGGAGATGAGGAAGACTTTGGGGCTTCCAACTGTCGTCAGGCTTTCTCTGCAGCTGAGTCGGATCTTGGACAGAACCTGCTCCTCACTTACATTCTTTTTCCGAATTTCATTCTGCACATCCTGATCGATCTTTGATCTGATGAAGTAAAACGTTTTCTTCATCTTCTTGATCTCTTTCGCCAGCAAGATGTCATTCTCTTTGAACCTAAGAGAGCCAATTATGAGGAAGAAATCATATGTGTCAAACTGAACCTCTTTGAGATACTTTTTAGCTTTGAAGTTGGGTGTGCCAATTCCCGGCAGGTCCCAAATGTAAACATTGGGCATGGTGGGGTGAATGTATCGAATGGTTTTTAAAGTGGTCTCAGTCACTCCAGTCTCTGCTGCCCCGTCATCTCCATCTCCAAGACCTCGCATGGCGTTGACAAAGGAGGACTTTCCCACCCCGCTCTCTCCAGTAATGGCAATGTTCAGACTCAGATTCTCCAACTGGTCTTGTTCCTCTTTTGCGTTGGCTGATGACTGAGCAGGGTCCACTTTCACAAACTTCTGCGCTTCACTCATGACATCACTCATGATCTCCTTATCATATGTTGCCTCAATGTCATCAGCAGATTCATAGAGATGCTCAGACATGACAATCCTGATGAGAGAATGGCAGATAAAAACTCACCGCATGACAAGTTTGTGCTTTGAAAGATTTCAGTTTTCATCTCAACTTATCATCAATTGACATTAACAGTATTAGTCTCTGTTATGTGAATATTTTCTTCCCAGTGCACCCATGATAGGCTAATAATGCATGTAGAAAAGTAGATATGGTTTTGAATCTCTACATTGCACACACAGACATATGCACACAATACATGTAAATAAACAGTGTGCAGCATGCATGGATTATCTGCTACACCGAGAATCATTAATCGTTTCCTGCATGTTCTGTGCTCAAAACAGCCACAAAAGCAATACCGACCACATACAACAAAAGATAATAATCAAGAAAAGCAGCATACCATATTATTAAAGGCTCATACAAATGTAGTTTTAAAACCTTATTATTTCAGTTGCTAAATATTGGCAAACCAATGTATAAACTTATTCATGACAGATTAAGTTTCCTTAATTTCTTGAAACTTAAATGAAGGAAATTTGAGAAGACAATGCTCTCTGCCACTTATTTCTATTTAGCCAACTTGCTTTATTTTCAAGGCATGTTTAACCTAGACTTACTTTTTAATTTAAGCTACACCTACTTTTTTCAAATGGGTTACAATAAGACAAAACACTATCAAGGTCACATCAACATGCAAGCCAATAATTAATTCCACCATTAGTGACACACAACTGGGAACAATTTCCAGTTTGACCAACCAAACCCTTTGAAATAATGTATTGTAATAGTGTGATAAAGGTAGATGCATTACCTTTTCTCAAGTTCTTTGTCACTCACAGTCACTACGAGGTTTCTGTTATCTGTACCAAAATATTTTTAGGATTCAGTTATATGATTAGGGTGAGTGGCTGGGGTGTGGCCACAGGTAGTGACTGGGACAAATTGGGCTCTGACCCAACCAATCAATGGACTGTATTTTTGTTTTCAGTCTGAGTCTGAATAGGAAAGAGGCTGGACTTAATATAGGCCCGTGATATAGGCTGTTTCTTTATTGCCCATAAAGTTGACTATTAGGATATTTTGCAAAATGTTTGCCTGATTGGCCATACAGACACTTCAAGTCATATTGTCTATGATATGTGGCTTTTGTAATGTCAATGTTAAATTGGTTAAGGAATCAATAATAACTGCTGTTTGGGATGCTCATCAGACATTGTTTCTTTTAATGTTTTTTTGTTGTCATATTATGAAATTTACATTAGAATGATTGAATAGACTGTATATGTCTGATGGCTTGCATTAGCAATCATGACACAAAAACAGTTTTTCGAGCGGAATCATAACTAAATGAATTATGATTTTCACTTTCAAAGATGAATGAGTGACAGTTTTCTAAAAAGGAGTTTGTACAGTCCACTTGTGAAGGAATATTCATATTTATAGTTAGAATTGAACTATCCTACACCAAAACGTCAACATAGACACATCTTTGCCTTGTGCTGGACTATCACTCCGTGTTACTGTGATTTTAAAGCACTTTATTTATTAACAAGGAATCTGTATTATTCTATGAGGTGATACCCCTCCTTTAGGAACAGTTATTATGGGGGAAACAATGTAAATGGACAATACAACTCAAAATCTGTTGAAAATGTAATGTCTTAGCAAAGCTGAGAAATGATGGTGTGAAACACTCCAAATACATGTCCTTGAGACTTGTAAGTTTGAGAGTTGTGTATTATGAGACCTTTCATTAGGAAATATGTTTAAAGTAAACAAAATCAATTACAGAGTGGGCTGAAACCTACAATGAAGGAGTGAGGACAGCTGGATAGATATTACCACAAGCTCAAAAAGGTGAACAATGGGCCCTTTTCAGAGATGTGCCATATCAGGGTAAAGACAGATACAGATAATTAAATTACTTAACCACTTGAACCCCAGCAATGCGTTGTGAGCTTATAGATCGGCTATTTTTGGTGGAGATATGTGGTGCAATATCCCCATCATTGTCTTGTGATTGAGCCCCCTTTTGAATGAAAATGCGTGTTTGTTTGTTTTTCTCCTGAATTTCATAGTCTCTGCACTATAGATGATTCTCATCATTTTCAAACGCTACAAGGATGTGAAAGCATCCAAACTCTAGATTCTATCATTCAAAAAGCAGATAACATCTTGATAGGGGTTCCATTAGTATCAACGTGTCAAACGGCTTTGACACAGGGACAAAGGAAGTAGGAAATTGGGTTTCCCCCAGAATGTATTTTAATAGAGGTGCTTGAAGTGTTGTGTTTCATGACCATATGAATGTGCGTGCAAATGATCAATCTAAAACACACTCTGCAGTCTGCACACATTATCCATCTCAAATAATTACAGAGACAGACTAGCATTGTGACAGGCTCAGTGGTAGGACAGACAGTCCTCCACTTCCTCTCCTAGCTGTGGCTTGAGTTGGCTACCACAGTATCAGTGAGCTCACCCTTTGGGTGCCTAACACAGTACCCAGCCAGACTCATGCTTCTTTCGATTCATAAACTTATGTAAAAGTGGAGTGTGTATCTTTCCCCCCAACACCTTGCCGCAGAGACAGAAGGGTGGGCTTCTGACACAGACGACTGATATTGTTACTGAGCGTGAGCTTTGTTTATATAGCCCAGGCTGATCAGAACCCAGGTGTCATCACTTGTTAATCAGACACAGCAGTCATCATTTCCAGTTGATTGAGGATGAGTGCAGGATGTGCCGCCCCTCAATCACTCTGCCTAGGGTCAGTCGCTGTTCGAGGTGCTGAACCTCAGCCAGAGCGCTCCTCTTACCTCTGCGGGGACACTGGTCAGGGCAACTCCACAAAATGTTAACCCATAAAGACCTGAGGCCGATTCAACAAATGCCTTCTAAATCAGTAGTTCTCACACTTTGAAGATCTTTAAAAAAAATAAAAAATAAAATAGCAGATGTACAAGCTTGCAGCGTTGCACGAAGTGACGCGCTGTGAGCTTGTTTATCTGCAATTTTTAATAGCCAACGCAAAAAACTAAAATGACACAGATGCTTTCCCTGTTTTAAACAAATCACCATCCTTCTGTAACTTTGTGCAAACAATATATGATGTGTTACTGAATAAAATGTAAAATACAGATTTACATTTTTGTTTATTATTAGCCTAGAATAGGTGCTTGATAATTCAAGGGTGGCCGAGTACCTCTGCACGTTTTATTGAGAGGTTCTATAACCATCATAATGAAGAGGTTTGTGCCATAATTTTAGTTGTAGAATAAATAAACTTGTAGACTATACTTGTGCTACAGTATATACATTTACATCACAAAAGTACTTCCACTGATAGAGACAACCATACAGGCATGTACTGTATCAACTACTCAAACTTCCCCATACGCTTTGGGTCCTTTCAGGTATGGGTAGTGTAGCTCCCTAAATCCAAAGGTTACAGAGAATAACTGTGTGCTCTGTCAGCACTCTTTCCTCATTCTCTGCAGCTGAAACTGCTCTCACAGTATGGGTAATTGAAGAGAATGAGGAAAAAAAGAGATGGTGTCATGGGTTTCTCCCCTCCATAGCAGCAGTTCATGGAGGGAATGAGGAAACAATACTATAGAGGTAGGGTTTCTGATCTTTTGATTAAAGGACTGACTGACTAGACTACTGTCTCTTTGTCTAAAAACATATTTCTCAAAGTGGTGAAATGAACTCCACAGCCGGGGGAGGGGGGGGGGCTATCAGACTTCATGTGAGGATGACTTACTACACCACTACCTAAATCACCATCCTATAATTCTCCAAAGCTCTGTGCCTCTGTGTGTGCGTGCGTGCGTCCCCAAAATCTCTTCTGCCCGGTTCTCCTCAGTGCCTGGAGCAATTGATCTGTATTTGCACACAGCGATTGACCATCAGCAGGTGCATGGAACACCGACGCCCGTTTTTCACTTTACCCAAATTCGTGCGGTTCAATAGCCTTTTTCCGAACCTGTTCCGCTCTACGGCCGCAGTTTTTGACGTTACTTCGCATACGTGGCCAAGTGCGCATGCATACACACGCCGCGTACGTGCGCATGCACTTTTGTGGTCGCTGGTGACCAGGTTGCCAAATCATGTGCGTGAAACAAGCGTGTGCATTCCCCAAAATCATACTATGGGTGCTCATATCCCCGGACGGGTATGGTCTACTGTCTTATAATTGGTGTTTATCATTTCCTTGAGTCGTTTATCCTTTGCGTCTCTGTGTGAGGCTAGAGAGATGGCTTTCATCTGAACAAACTGCTAGTGGAGGTAATACAAGTCCCTCTTCATCGCAATGACAAGATTTGCATTATTGCTTACATGTAAATGAAGGAATATAACAGTTATAACAGTATAACAGTAAGAGCATACATTAGCAGTTAAACACAAATCAGTGTGGAATCTTATAGGTTTATCTTATAGGTTTATCTGCCCCTGTACTGATGCTTGGACCTTCATCTGTGCAATATTCTTTAATTTGTCTCTCAGTTAAGCCTGATTCATACTTTGTTGTATGACGTGTCATAATGTAGTATAAATGGGGCTTTACTCTTCTGTTGGCTGGTACATCGTTGTGGTCCTTCATTGACCTGATGTAGTCCAAGTAATAATTCTTGACTGTATAGTCATATCTTACTGTAGCAAAATATTATAGTAACTAAATAAAATGCAAAAAAAGATGACATTTTAAAGAGAGAGAAAGAGCAATACTTGTTGAAGATAGTACTAGGGCCACACTTTAGGCAAGCAGGCACGCAAGCACAAAATCTATTTGTTGTTTGTCTTGTTTGGTGGCGCTCTAATGACCTGCACCTGTCTGAGGACGACGTAGAGAGAGAGCAGACAGGCTCAGAGAATCATAACTTACTACAATGAAGCTCAACTGCATGAAGGAAAGTCAGGTTTAACAGGGATATCTGATCCATTACTCAGATCTTATCTGCATAATCACGTAGGAATATGTTAACACCTACTCTCAAGAAACAAACCCTGTCAGTAGCCTTGCATGAGATTTGTGAAATATGTATGTATGTGCTACAATTTGGATTAAAGGGATATTTCACTTTCAAAAAAACGTTTCATTCATTTTATCGTCTACTCAGGCTTTTGTGAGCCCCCAGGACAGTTTTTAAGTTGCTTGATTCAGTATTTAAAAGGTAGGGTAAGTTATATTTTTTGGTTAAAACAAAAAGTATTTTGTTAAAAGGTTAAAGCACTATATTCTGCTAGTTATCATTGCTATATAGTGTTTGTTCAGTAACAGGAGTCTCCCCGTCTCTCCAGCTCTTTAATAAACAGAAAATGCATTTTCCGGTAGGTGTCAAAATCTCAGCCAATCAGGAGAAAGTACCCAATTTAAGCTTCATTTTTATAGTGTTCCAGTTCCAATTTTGCATGCTCATTTCTTTGTGTCATCACTAATTTCGCCTGCCCCCCCCCCCCCCCCCTCTCTCTCTCACACACACACAAAATAACAGCCACAACACTACCAACATAGTCGTACTACAACCTGAAAAAAACTACCTTGTAGATTCAATCTGAAAACAAAAACTACACTACCAACATAGTCCTAGATTCCACTTGAAAACAAAAACTAGTAAATCAGGTTGTGGAAATTTCGATTCCACAACTTGAAAAAAAAAACTGGAAAAAAAGCAGCAGAACAACATCTTTAACCACATCAGCACGCATACAACACAATCAGCATCCAACACCAACACCACAAGCAGCATCCAACAAACTGCAGCATGAAGCAGCTGCAGCATCCAGCAAAGGAAAAGGAAAAATTAGGCCCGTCACAATTATTACATAATAGCAGTAGTTTTTGGGGAAAATAGTCATAATCATCATAATCGTTTCCATGCTGAAAATGTTTCATATATTTTCAAACATAAAAAAAAATGGATATAGCCGATCTACAAGCTCAAAACACGTCACAATGTGACGGGTTTTGAGCTCGTAGATTGCCCATTTCCAGTATTCATGTTTTTTTTTTTAGTATAGTTATTGAATTATGCAATATATCTGCATCATATCTGCCCTGTGCAGCTTTTGTTTACAAAGTCTAAAAAAAGCCAGACAAAGTTTTATTCATAATGTTAGTGCGACGCAATTAAATGGTTAATCGCAATTATTTGAGCGACAATTAAGCATCAAGTTAAACGTCATAATCGTTAAAGAGGTTCCTACTTTGAGCAGTCTTCAGAGGAAACCCCCGGCTGGGGCCAAGGTCTTTGGCGGAGACCACCAGTGGAGACCGCCGTGGGGCGACCAGACACGCGTGGAATACGCACGTGAAATTCTAATCACTCAGCAATCGAGCCACAGTGGAGGTCCAGGGTCAGCAGAGCGGAGGAATCCCCCCATGCAGACAAATCCATGGATAGAGAGAGATCTCCATCTCTAAGGGCATCCTCGGGTTGAGCCTTCCAGCGGTGTCGGGGAGGGTGTTATACTGTAGGTGAGAACCACAGTCTTCTGGGCATTTATGGCACAAGAACAACCTCAGCACAGTCTGTCTCCACTCTGAGAAAGAAAGAAAGAAAGAAAGCAAACAAACATTAATTCAAGTGACCGAGAGCCAGATATACGTATATTGTATCCTGTCACAACATCAGCCTAGTATTTCAAATCAAACTTTATTTATAGAGCACATTTAAAAACAACAGAAGCTGACCAAAGTGTTGTATAAGGTTGAGACAAACAAAGCATCAACAGGCACCTGCCGGCGCACAGACAAATATGTGCATAGTTGAAACACATTAGAGGATCAAGTGCAATCAAAAGCCAAAGAGAATAGGTGGGTCTTAACCCATTAGAGACCGGGAACGCCAAGTGTCATTTTCAGATTTCTTTGGCTATTCAAAAATAGCAGATATATAAGCTCATAGCGTGGCATTAAAATATACATATAGCGTGGCTTTAAAAAATACATATATTCAAAGATTTTCACGCATTTTCACAATTTTTCAAGAAATAGCATCTACAAGCTCAAAGCTCGGCACTCGTGCGTTTGTATATCTGCCATTTCTTGAAATAGCCAAATAAATCTAAAATGACACATACATTCCCCGCTCTTAATGGGTTAAAAGGCAAAGATAACAGGTGCGTTTTAAGTAAGGATCTGAAAACCTCGATGGACTGAGCAGATGGGACGGGGAGAGGCAGGTTGTCCCAGAGCGTGGGGGGGAGAGGGGCAGCAAAGGCGTGGCCAGCCCTGGTCTTTTTGCTCGTCTTTGGAACGACCAGTAACTGATCGGCAGACCTCAGAGCCCTGGCTGGGGGGTGTATGGTTCCAGGAGCTCAGCGAGGTACAGCGGAGCTATACTAGCCCGTTTAAAGATTTTAAAGCAACTGAAAGGACCTTAAAATCATTCTAAAATGTACAGGGAGCCAGTGAATTGAGGCAATATATTTACTGTATACGTATACTGTATACGTATACCATACATGGGCAACTGGTGGCCCGGGGGCCACATGCAGCCCCCACCTTCACTTAATGCGGCCCGCAGGTTAATATCGGACTATTGATATATTATTGATTTCAGTTGTTACAATTCCAAACATGCAAACATGACCCGCTTTAATTACTTCAGTCTATATTAGTAGCTTAATGACTAGTCTAGACTGTCTTTGTATTTAAGTTCAAAAAGTTAACACAAGTATAACTAAATATATTTGAGATTAAATTAAAATGTCACTTTTCAGGATTTCAATTAAAAAATACCACAAAAAAAAAAATCTGGATTCCAATTAAAAAATTGCAACAAAAAAATCGTACAAATGGAACCAAATGGACCCGTGTACAAATGGATCCATTTGTACACTCTCAGAGTTACATTAACACCGATGATACTACAGTGTAAACTGGGGTCCATTTGATAAATATTTAATCAAATGGGGGTCCTTGGCTTAATCCATACAAAAATAGGGGGTCCTTGAAATTGAAAAAAAAATGGTTGAGAATCACTGCTATGGCCGTAAAAATCTTCTTTTATGGGGGGTCCCTGGCATATCTTTTCAAACGGGGGTCCGCGGGGTAATATGCAGTGGTGTAAAGTACCTAAGTACATTTACTTAAAGGTAGGGTAAGTGATTTTCTTTGGTTAAAATAAGTGTTAAATAGCTCTATATTCTAATAGTACTCATTGCTATAGAGTGTTTGTTCAGTAAAAGGAGTCTCCTTGTCTCTCCAGCTCTTTATAAAACAGAGAATGCATTTTCGTTTCAGTTTCAGTTTAATTTCCAATTTTATCCAATCAGGATAGAGAAATCAATCAGGATATAGATTAAACAAGTGAAATTGGAAGTGATGACACTAAGAAATGAGCAGACAAAATTGGAACTGGAACACTATAAAATTGAAGCTTAAAAATGGGTACTTTCTCCTGATTGGCTGAGATTTTGACACCTACCGAAAAATGTATTTTCTGTTTATTAAATAGCTGGAGAGACATGGAGACTCCTGTTACTGAACAAACACTCTATAGCAATGAGTACTATCAGAATATAGTGCTTTAACCTTTTAACAAAATACTTTTTGTTTTAACCAAAAAATATCACTTACCCTACCTTTAAGTACTGTACTTAAGTACACTTTTGAGGAATTTTTACTTTACTGGAGTATTTCCCATTTTCAATATTTTTACTTATACTCCACTATACATCTCAGAGGCAAATATTGTACTTTTACTCCACTACAATTATTTGAAAACTTTAGCTACTAGCTACTTTGCAGATATACATTATTACATTATAAAACATACATTGTTACCACTTTAGTGCTATTTTATACCTGGGATACTTGAAAATAGCAGATCTACAAGCTCACCTTTGTTGATTCTTGTGGCCATCCTGGTCCAGTAACCTGGGGTGCCTCCTCCATCTTCCTTGCTCTTAAAGAACAAAACCAGGTTCTTCTCCAGATCTCTCAACTCATCCAGCATCACCTAGGAATCCATGAGATTCCCCTTTGAGATTACTGTCCTGAAACACACATTAGATTAGATTGATATTAGTGTTTATTAAGTGGATGATAACTTGTCTAAGAGTAGTATATTTGACAAATGCTTTTTGGACCAAAAATGTAGGTAATACACCTCTAACATTATTTGTCCAAATGTAATTTTTTTCTTCTACATTCATACACTACACACATGGTGACATGTATAATGTCAGTGGTGTAAAGTAACAAAGTACATTTAAAAACTAGAAAAAGTGCTCCTCGGAGCACAAGTCTCCGCCAGGTCAGGTAGGTTATTATGGCCTCCTGGTGGCGCTATAATAGGCCACTGTGAAAAGGATGCCATATATTCCTAGGCCTTGCACGGCAATCGGACACTGCATGCATGATTTGAGGCATTTTGTTCTAAAAATGTGTTTTGCTAAATTTGACCTGCTGGTGGCGCTATAACAGGCCAATGTTAAAAGGGTGGCATTTGTTCCTCAACATAGTGTGAATGTGCGTTCAAAGTTTCACCGTAATCGGACACTGCATTCATGATTTGCGGCATTTTGTTCAAAACGGGCCACTCCTGCAAACATTACATGTCAATGTTAGCCAATCAGGATGGCATATGAAAAATCAAACAGATCCGTCTTGATCACATGACTATAGAGATCATGTGTACCGATTTGCGTGAAATTTGGATCAAATATGAAGGCTTAATATCAAAAAATGTGTTTTACATAAGTCTGCCTCCTGGTGGCGCTATAAAAGGCAAATGTGAAAAATGCAGGGCAAAGGTTTGTCCTTGGCCTCTAGAGAGTGTGCATACAAAGTTTTACACTGATCGGTGCAGTTATAGGTAAAAAAACGAATCGGCCTGTTACAGCGCCACCATGAGGCTGATTTGAACATTTTCAAATGGCATTTCTTCCTCGGCCTAATGGGAATGTGTGTGCAAAATTTCACGGAAATTGCATGCTGTGTTCATGATTTTAGGCATTTTGTTCGAAACAGAGTACTCCTGCAAACTTTGAAAGACAATTTTTGCCAGTCAGGATGGAATATGAAAAATCTGAAATGAGCCGTTTCTTTTAATGACTATAGAGATACTGTGTACCGATTTGGGGGATTTTTGGCCCAAAATTGTAGGAGTACTGTTCAAAAATGTGTTTTGCACAAATCGGCCTCCTGGTGGCGCTATAAAAGGCCCATGTGAAAAATTTGGAGCAGAGGTTCGGCTTTGGCATCCAGGGACTGTGTGTGCACAGTTTCGCTGCGATCAAGCCAACGGTGCCAGAGATTAGCTGTACACAGACAAGACAGAATGACACACACACACACACACACGGACGGACGGACGGACGGACGGACGGACAGGGGGTAAAACATACTCTCTCGCCATGCCTTTCGGCCTGGCGGAGACAATGAGCCTAGTTGCTTCTTTTGGGCTTGTTTTCATAGACATGGCCACTTGTTTCTTTTGCGAAATCTGGCAACACATTGATAATAATTCCAGACTTTTACTTGTAACAGAGTACTTCTTCTACATTGCAGCGTTGATACTTTTACTTAAGTAAAACTTTTGAGTACCTTTTCCACTATTATGTGTCAATTTTGCAAGTCCTAGACATGAAAAAGTTTTAGAACCACTGAGCTAAGCCATTGGTTCTCAAAGTGGGGTCCAGGGACCCCCAGGGGTCCTTGAGGGAGTTCCAGGGGGTCCCCAGCTAAATGATGGATAGGTAGGAACCAAATGGACCCTTAATTATGGGTCTGCAATTCTGATTGTGACATATGGAACCGGGTCCATTTGGTTCCATTTTGTCAAATTAACATAGATTTTACAATATAAATTGGGGTCCCAAAGATAGAAATGTCATTAAATGGGGGTCCGTAGCCTAAATGCATGTCAACTGGGGGGTCCTTGAAATCAAAATGGTTGAGAATCACTGCTAAGAGCCATAAACAATCTTCTCTTATGGGGGTCCTGCCCTGGCATATCTTTTCAAATGGGGGTTAATACGTGTCAATTTGGGGGTCCTTGACAATGACATGGAAAAGTTTGAGACTAAGCCAACACACCCGCAGTAAAACTCACCTATTTGGTGGATGGAGAGAGATAATTCAATTCTCTTTCCACAGTCTGATCACACAGTGTTTTAGCAGGTTTTTTTCACCAGCCATGGTAACCCCTTTGCACTTTGCTCGACGTCTATGTGGAGTAACGTTATATTATGAGTTGTTTATTTCACTATAACAGTCTTTTATTACTTCTAAACAGGCAGCGCTTGTTGACAAACCGTGTGTCGTCGTGTTTGCTTGTGTGTGTGTGTGTGTGTGTGTGTGTGCGTGCGTGAGTGTGTGTGGGAGGGGGGAGCACGCGCGACAATTGGAGTACTCAAATCATAGTGGAGAAGAGAGTAACGTCACGCTTGATGTCACCGGAAAGGGCGGCGACAGAGCCTTGGCAGTAGCTTCTCGTGAGGCTGGGACCGAGGTTAGATCAGAGGGGCTCCTAATCCTCCTAATACACTCGTTACCCGTGTTGCCATGTCTGCTTATAAATGAGCATTTAAAAAAAAAGTGTAGTCGCTTCATTGGGCTTAATTGCTTTCTATTGTTTTTTAAGCCAGCGTTTCCCAATTTATTTTCATGTATATGTATTTGTCGCAGACCCACATCTGAAAATATGTGGTGCCAGGGACATAATATTTTGAATATTTTACTTTTTTTCCCAATATTTTTTGAAAATAGCAGATCTACAAGCTCACAACGTGTCATGATGTGACACGTTGTGAGCTTGTTGATCTGCTATTTTCAAACAGCCGATGTAAAAGTGGAAACAAATTAGCCTAGTTGCTTCTTTTGGGCTTGTTTATCGACACGGCCGCTTGTTTCTTTTGCAAAATCTGGCAACTGATAACCTGTATTACACCAAGGTATATAAAAATAAGGTACTAACATCTACGTCAATGAGAGTCAGGTGGACCAGCTTAGAACAAACATACTTTGGGCTTATTTTTGCTTGTAAAATTTGGTAGTTGTGGGTTGTGGTTTCTTGGGCTTAGTTGCTCATTTGGGCTTGCTTCACAATTTTAAATTTTAAGTATTTTAACCAGTGGTTCTCAAATATTTTGGACCCCCAAATTAATATGTATGCGTCACCTAACGTTTTGTGCCAGGGAGCCCCGTACTAGATTTGTGTTGTTAGAATGTTTCAAAAATCTTCCAAACATTCCACATTTTATTTCAAGATTTTTTGAAAATGGCAGATCTACAAACTCATTTTATTTCAAGATTTTTTGAAAATGGCAGATCTACAAACTCAAAACGCATCGCATCGCGATGCGTTGTGAGTTTGCAGATCGGCTATTTTCAATGTATACAGTATATAGGTTTAAAGTGCTCATAATGGCCTAGTGCCCGCAGGAGGCAGATCTTTGCAAAACATTTGTTTTAATATTACTCCTACAAATTTGGTCCAAACATCATGCAAATCGGTACATATTATCTCCATAGTCAAGTGATCAACAAGGTTGCGTCCTATTTTTCATATATTCCATCCTGTTTGGCGAATTCCGAACATTGCTGGCCCTCAATAACCTACCTGACCTGGCGGAGACCTGTGCTCCAAGGAGCACTTTTTCTAGTTTTTGTTCTTATTCTCATTTTCTTTTTTCTGTGTTGAGGAAACTGTGATGTCAATAGCATTTTTAATGCAAGACTGTGTTCAGTATTTTTTTTTTCTTTTTCTTTCTTTGTATAAACAAATAGAACAAATACACTTAGTCAATGTTATCTGGCATCAAGGAAGCAATTTTATTGATGGTGCAGGAACCCCTTCTGTGCTACTGGAGAGTGGCACATATCTGTACATCTCTCTCACTCTCTCTCTCACTCTCTCTCACTCTCTCTCACTCTCTCTCGCTCTCAGTTGTTCTCCCTCTACATTTCCTTTGCACGTCTCCAGTCCTCTGCTCCTGGTCCTCTGCGATGGGATGTTGAGGCCTAGCTGTAGTTAGTGAGGATTTCGTCGATCCAGGGTAGCAGAGAACAGACCTTGGTGTAGACTCCGGGGTAGTTTGGCTGAGCACAGCCGGTGCCCCAAGAGACAATGCCCTGCAGCTCTCCATTACAGACCAGAGGACCACCGGAGTCACCCTGAGCAAGGGGAGAGGACAGGAGATAAACGGTACAGGGCAGATGAGGAGAGGACAGGAGAAGACAGAAGAGGAGGGGCGAGAGGAGAGGAAAAGAGCCAAAAACATGGTATGAATTACAAATGAACATTTGCATTCATTCACATATTTGTCAAGGACAGTTGCAGTCATGTTTTATTTCCACCGCATATTATGGTCTACCAGTGTACCGTGTCATACAGTATATTATGTTTGAATACCTGACAGGAATCCTTGCCACCCTCCAGGTATCCGGCACACACCATGCGGTCAGTTATCTGGCCAGGGTAGGAATTCTCGCAGTCCTTATCAGACAAGATAGGAATATCCACACACTGCAGGTAAAATGGGTTGAACACTGGATGGGGTGATAGAAAGGTGGAGAGGGAGAAAGATAATACAATACAACTTTATATTCCACACAACGGGCTGGGTCTGTCACTCGGTATGGCATGACATAGAACCATGATAATTCATAAGCATAGACAGAAACACATGAGGGCATAAAAGATAGGAATAGGAATACGAAGATATTTTATGAAATACAAACATAAGAACATGATGCAAAAGAAGAAGATCATTGCAAGAAAAATAATTTCCTTGTCAGATCCCTCTCGCACCGTACCTGAATCAGTGTAGATGTTCCCCCATCCAGACACCAGGCACATGTCGCCGGCCCTGGGGCAGGCCTGGGGCAGGGCAATGGGCTTCACATACTCTGTCAGAGCGGCGGGATGGGCCAGCCTCATCAGCATGATGTCATAATCCAGAGTCTGGTAATCGTAGCTCTGGTGCCAGTAGATGGCATCAACGGACATGTACTGCTCTGTGCCCTCATACTTGTAGATGTGGTTTTCTCCCAGGAGGGCAATCAGTGAAAAGGGGCTGAATTAAGAGACAGAAGACCAAACAGGGACAGAGAAAGGCGCGTAAGAGAGAGACAGAAGGAGAGAGAGAGAGGAGAAATGTGTCTGCTTGTAATAATTTTACACTTGGATAGATGTATCCCTATCCTCTATTCAAAAGACATGCATTGATTTTCTGCAATTTCTTCATGAGCCATAATGTAATATTAACTTTTGCCAGCAGTGGGCAGCAGAGATGATCCACTTGTCGTTGATGAGCGAGCCTCCACAGTAGTGATAGCCGAGGTTGATTGACACCTGCCAGGGCTGGGAGTGAGCCTCACACTGGTAGCCTCCCACTATCTTGTCATCCATGGGGGCTGCCGCTGAAAGACAGGAAGGGGAGAGACAGATGTTACAATAAGACAACATTGAGAAGAACAGGTGCCCTGTTTGTATTTGTTTTTTCTTAATGGTATACAGAGTAAAATCCCCAGAGTTAAATCCAAATTGTACAAATGTAAAAATAAACATGTGTTTGCGTGTGACAGCTGAGCAAGTGTTTTACCTGCAGCACCCAGGAGTGCGAGTACAATAAGGCCGATCATCCTGTAGCTGACTCAAGTCTTCCTCTACCCAGACTGGACAGGACTGTAATGTCATTCACGGCATTTATACCCCATGCCATCCATCTATCTCATCTGTGTGCTGCCCAGATCCCCCCCCCCCCCTCCATCCAACCCCCACCCTGTTTACTCCCTCTGCCCCTGTTCCCACCCAGAAAATGCCCCCTATCTCCTAAATTGACATGTTATCACAATCTGGGAAAAGTCACACGAATAATCTTCATAGAGTTTCATTTTTCTCTTGCCGTGTTCACTCTGCCCTTAATGAGATCTTAATTTCATTATTTATTTTCTTCTTTATTATAGGGGCAATGCAAGTTAACATGACATATTCAGAAAAGAACAAAAATGATGTGCTGCACCGAGTCTATTGTTAATTTTCTAATCTTGTCTCTAGCTGGGCTTTAGGCTGCATATCATGCAATTAAAATATACAGCTCTCATTGTCTTAAAACCAGCATAATACACTACAGATACACGACCAATGTAAAATGCACTATACTGCTACACAATACAGTTCAAATAATACACATGGTCAAAATAAAAATATTAGCAATACAAAACTGGGAACAGCTTCGGTTTGTTTTTAGTCAACATTAAAGAGGGTTTTAATTTGTCTCACTCATACAGGTAGCCTACAAGCAGCTTGCTCCACAAGCTGCAGCATGTTCCACAAGACTGTGCTAACAACAATACAATATAACAACAACAAAAGCAACATATTCATAATAATAATAATAAATCTAATGAAAATAAGACAAATAAAAAGATGAATAAAGATACATAAATTAAGTAGCCAGCACTTAACCTTTGTTGCAAAACAAACAAGGTAATATTAATTTGATTTCTAATGTCAATTTGTTTCTATGCTTACAGGGCTTTATGAAGAAATCTGAT
The DNA here is from genome assembly GCF_963454915.1 of Gymnoscopelus microlampas. NCBI lineage: Eukaryota > Metazoa > Chordata > Actinopteri > Myctophiformes > Myctophidae > Gymnoscopelus > Gymnoscopelus microlampas. The sequence continues at coordinate 17,312,023 of NC_139940.1, forward strand.
TGTCCAAATGTAGTTCTATGATTAGTCATTTACAATTTCCATTCACCATGCTCCTAGTTACTCTGTTGTCTTGTCTTTCAATACATCTGGAAAGATGCTCTGGGGCTAGACTGTTCATACATTTGAAAACTAATTTGAGAAAACAAGAATGAATAAACCTCTCAAAGCACAAAGTACATCATATTTATTAAGTACAGTATGGGACAATGATGCCGCCGGACAGGTTTTATTTCCATTATTTCCTTTTGGTTCCTGTAGTTTTGTGCAGTAGGTCAACTGTTCCTTAGTGGTACCCAGTACAGTATGCAACATTATGGAATAAAGGCATGGAATGAAAAAAGAATGGATCAGAATTACAATGCAATAGAATAGCTTCATTTGAATGGAATATTTAACCTTTGGATAGTTCTTTGAGATGAATAATGTATTTTCCCAGGGATACCCGACCAAGACAGGCAGTAGAATAACACACATAGTTACAGATAGAAAACACACAATAATATTTTGATTCACGTCCATGAGAACTATAGATATAATTATTTTCTTGTATATCGAGTACATGTTCAAGTGTTGTCTGTCATGAGACTTCAAAGTTTTCCACTTTTGTGGACATATATCACAGGTGAGATTTTTCTCACGTCTCTTGGCTTGTTTTCAAGGGCAACCAAAAATACAACCTTAAGAGACCTTTTTTATGTCAGAGAGGCGAGCATATTAAAATGTTGAATTTACAAACATTCTATATTGAATAAGATTACATTAGATTTTTGTGCTGTAGGAGTTTTAATTAAAATGTCTCAGTGCAAAACGGGCTTCATTACGTATTTCCTATTTGTATTCACCAATGTAGAAAACAGAATTGTTGTTCATTTTGATGGCAGCCATCCCCAAAACTTTGTTTGGCTGTTTTCATTAGCCTGAGTTAATCATCAGAAGTGTGAAAATAGGCATGACCTTGGTCCTTGGTCGCTCTGTGGAACTGAGCCACTTGGAAGACACAGTGGGTAGTGTGTGCATGTGTGTGTGTGTGTGTGTGTGTGTGTGTGTGTGTGTGTGTGTGTGTGTGTGTGTGTGTGTGTGTGTGTGTGTGTGTGTGTGTGTGTGTGTGTGTGTGTGTGTGTGTGTGTGTGTGTGTGTGTGTGTGTGTGTGTTGGGGGGGGGGGGGGGGGGTGGAGGGGTGGTGGCAGTAGGCCGATAAGGAAATTGGGGCACGATAAGAAGCCAGGTACAGGGGTGCCAGTTTGGTGGGAGGGATGGGGTAGGTGGGGGTGAGGACTGGGATGTGGGTGTTTGATTAAAGGGGTGGGTGGGGGGTGTCAGAATGGACTTGGGGCACGGCACGTTAGTTGTATATAAGTAGGAGCCATGGTGTGGCCAGGTGTCTTCTGATCATTCACCAGACATCATGATGAGACTGCTGGCCCTTCTACTGCTGGTTGGAGCTGCTGGTAATCCATACACGCACACATGCGCACTAATACAGCCATGAGCACATCATGTATGGAAGAAAAAGCACATACATGCACACGCATGCTGCATGCACTCAAGTACATACGCGCACACGTAGTATATATGCCAGCAACGAAGATGCACACAGGCACGCACAGAAAAACACTATTAGGCTGCATGTAAAAAGAAAATACATTTTCTAAAGTTTAAAAAATAGCAAAAATAGCATTTCTACAAGCTCACAACACATCGCCATGAAACACGTTGTGAGTTTGTAGATAAGCAATTGTATTTTCTATTTGTTATAATGATGAAGTATACAGTATAGGGTTTAAGTGGTTAATACCAGCTGTGCGAATAATATCAAGTAGCCTACGATACAATGTGAATTGTTGTGAGCGTGTGACTAACAGAGTCTGTGTTCGTGCCCCCCTCCGTGTCACAGCGGCAGTGCCCCGTGAGGATGGGAGGATCATTGGCGGGCAGGAGTGTGAGCCTCACTCTCGGCCCTACATGGCCTCTCTCAACTACGGTTATCATTTCTGTGGTGGCGTGCTCATCAACAATCAGTGGGTGCTCTCTGTCGCCCATTGTTGGTACAAGTGAGTATGAAAAGAACTCAGAAACACTTTATTGTATGAGGTTCAGCTGAATCGTTAGTCACATTTGCAGTCTTTTTTACTGATTAAATAATCTAATATACTATACATATGATTCCTGTTTCATTGGATTTGTTTTGCATATATATGTATTTCTTTTACAATGTTTATCGATGTATAGACCGTGAATGACCTTTTTATAATGCCATCCTGTCCTCTCTCAGTCCCTACTATATGCAGGTCATGCTGGGAGACCACGACCTCCGTGTGCATGAGGGCACCGAGCAGCTTTACAAGATAGACACCATCATCTGGCACCAAAGGTGAGCAAAACCTTCCTTACACACATGAACCCCTAGTGTCCCTATTCTGGGACAAACATTGTGTGAACATGTCAGATCTACAAACTCAAAATACGGTTGAAATGCTGTATTACTTTAAATATCATCTATTCAAAAACATTTGAAAACATCTTGGCGCTGAGCCAAACTGCAAGAAAAGTGAAATAATTTAGAGAGAAAGGGCTTGCAACTCTCTTCTATTAATATTGCTCCACTTTATTAACCATGTCCGATCATGCATGGATGTTCTTAAAATTGTTAAAAACCAGTGGTATAAACTAAAACTAAAGTAACTAAGTAAATTTACTCAAGAACTATACTTACAATTTTGAGGTATTTTTACTTTACTGGAGTATTTCCAATTTTCTACTCCACTACATCTCAGAGGCAAATATTGTACTTTAATCCACTACAATTATTTGAAACCTTTAGTTACTAGTTACTTTGTACATTTTGATTATTATTACAAAACATACATTAACCCTATTTAGACTTTGGCTATTTCAAAATAGCCAATCTACAAGGCTCACAATGCGTCGCGATGCATTGCATTGTGAGCTTGTAGATCTGCTATTTTCAAAAGATTTTTATACATTTGAAAACTTGAAATGGGACATTCTGCATAATGAGTACTTTCTACTTTTGGTACTTTAAGTACATTTTGATACCAATACTTTTGTACTGTTACTCAAGCACATTTTGAATTCCAGACTTTTATTTGTAACAGAGTATTTCTATATAGCAGTATTAATACTTTTACTTAAGTACAAATTTGAGTACTTTTTCCACCACTGTTAAAAACCAATATCATTTAGAGACCTTTTCTTCTAAATGCATATTATCTGAACATAACAAATCATGGCGCTTCTAATAACAATCATCTAATTCCATCCATCAATACACAATGTCTTATTCACCTGTTATCTGGTTTCCAGCTATGACTACCAGACCCTGGACTATGACATGATGATGATCAAGCTCTACTTCCCTGTGGAGGTGACCGCGGCGGTGGCACCCATTGCTCTGCCCACGTTCTGTCCAATTGGGGGCATGCCCTGCTCTGTGTCTGGCTGGGGTAACACTGCCTTGGGAGATGAGGGTGAGCTGATACCATTGATCTGATTTGTACTGAAGCATTAACCCATTTAGACCTGTGGCCGATTCTACAAATGTCTCCAAAACCCTAACAGTTTTCTGAAAAACTATTGTTGCTATATCAGTGGTGCTCAAACTATTTCAATCCAAGGACCACCCAAAATTATATGGATTTGGCCACGGACCCCCATCTCAAAATATTTTTGTTCCAGGGACCCCCAGAAGCAAAGATTTGAGTTACAAATGTTCACGATTTTTCAAAAATAGCAGATCTACAAGCTCGTCCCTATGAGCTTGTATATCTGCTATTTCTTAATAGCCAAAGAAATAAACGTGGGGTCCAGGGACCACCAGCAGAGATTCCTCAAGGAGGTTCCACCTAAATGATGAACCAAATGGTCCATATGGCTTAATTTGTACACTCTCAGAGTTAAATCGACACAGAGGAGTGTACAGTGTAGATTGGGATCCGTGGCGTAATTCATATCAAACTGGGGGTCCTTGAAATTAAAAAGGTTGACAGTGGCTGATATACATTGTGTTTTTGTTACTTTCCGTACTAAGAGAGAGCACAACAAAGCAGAATGCCTGCAACACTCAAGTTTGCTTTCTGTACTATCAATACTTTTGGCAGGACAAGGTACACAAACCTAATAGATTTGTCTCTGCTTCAGACACACTTGATCTTTTCTCTTGGTGTATTTTTGTACAAACATTGCATCTAATTTTTCCCCTTTGTTTTGAAAAATGAAATAGAAGAATTAACTAACCAGCCTTTTACCAACTACTGTATGTTTTCTGATATATTTGCACAACCATTTCTCTCTTTCTCATTGTGTGTTTGGCCTGTTTCAGTCAACATGCCAGTCCTTCTGCAGTGCCTGGATGTGCCCATTACGGATGAGGCCGACTGCGAGAATGCCTACCCCGGTATGATCTCTCGCCGGATGGTGTGTGCTGGGTACATGGATGGAGGCCGAGATGCATGCAATGTAAGTACTACCTCAGAAAGACAAGAAGAAGCACCGTAGTAATTTGTTGAGTGATTGACCTAGTTGCTTTCTGTGGTTGGGAAAGTTTGCCTTTATGTAGGCTACAGCCACAGCGATTGATAACGGAAACATCTTATCAC
>NC_139940.1:17321638-17389138 GCF_963454915.1 Gymnoscopelus microlampas
TAGCTCGTGCTCATTTGATTTTGCCATTTTTGTCTCATCTGTTTAAGAAAGTAGGTAGCTGATATATTGCACTTTTACCTTAGCGCTAGGTATACTCTTGGTTGCTTGTTTTAGCAGGAAATGTACTTAAAACTTCTGGTGATTAGTAGTTTTCGTTCCCTACCTATGTTGAATACACTTATTGTAAGTCGCTTTGGATAAAAGCGTCTGCTAAATGACTGTAATGTAAAAAAAATGTAATGTAGGCCTATGCATTATTTAATCATAAATTAAGCGTTAATTACCTCATGAGCAAGTGTTACTGCAATCATTTCTAAGACAACTAATCGTCAATTTAAATCTTGTAATCGTGACAGCACTAAACATGTGGTTGAAGAACTGGGACCGTGCCCGGAGACTTCACCCCACCTGACTGGTCCGTTCACTGTGGACCTCAACCTGACCCTAACCCTAGACACCGTCAAGGAGGAGAACCCCGATCTTCAAGACGGGGGGCGATTCAAGCCCCGGGAGTGCGTCGCCGCTCAGAAAGTGGCCGTGATCGTGCCGTTTCGCAACCGGCATCATCAGATCAAGTATCTGCTTCATTATCTCCATCCCTTCCTGCAGCGGCAGCAAGTGGACTATGGTTTCTATGTCGTCAATCAGCACGGAGAGGGGACGTTCAACAAAGCCAGGTTTACTGTACATCTTTTTATTCTTGATTATAGCCTACTACTACTACTCGTTTTTATATCAGTGGTTCTCAAGCTTTTTGGGCAGTGACCCCCTAATCTCTCAATAACAGATTAACAGCAGAAGGCGCTGTTTTTCCTTTTTATTTGGCGATGGATTCCCAGATTGGTGTCCCCCTAAAATCAGTGCTGGCCCTGAGGAATTTGGTAGAGAGAGAGAGAGAGAGAGAAAGAGAGAGAGAGAGAGAGAGAGAGAGAGAGAGAGAGAGAGAGAGAGAGAGAGAGAGAGAGAGAGAGAGAGAAATGTAACTTACGTGCTGTGCTGCATGTTGCCATTCACGTGGCTGTTGCACACATGTTCATGTCATAACTAATAAACCGGTTTCTGCACATATCTAGGGATGAATGCATGTCATGTTGTACTTTGCTGTACCATGAAACTAATAAACCGGTTTCTGCACATATCTAGGGATGAATGCAGCACTCGTTAAATTCTCTCTAATGCATCCTTCTAACAATAGGCCTACAGGTTGAACGAGAAACAAATTTCCTAAGAAAATGTAAGTGTGTCTGCAGCTGGCTGGAGACTCAAAACAGTGTCACTACAAAGTACCACCAATCGACTCCAAATGGCCTGAATGCTGCTCATCCATTTTGGCCCACTCAAAAGCAGCAAAAAATGAATTAAAAAATGAATAAAAAATAAACCGAAACCTAAAAAAGGAAGAAAAAAAAGGAAAAAAGGAGCATCTAAAACAATGTTTGAAAAAAATCTAATATTTTTTTTGTATATATAAACAATTGCTCAAATGGTTTCAAGTGCTTGTTTCACCCCCTGCTGGTGGTCTGAGGCAAAAACTGACAATTATATATTTGTTCGCAGACCCCCATTTAGGGGGGGTAGGCGAAGTTTCGGAGCATTTTGGGCACTTTTCAAAACCGGATGTGATAAATCCACTTTTGGGTCTGATGCATTTGTTGGCAGACCCCCACTTAGGGGGGGTGCGCAAAGTTTCGGAGCATTTTGGGCACTTTTTAAACTGGAAGTGAAGAGATCCACTTCCAGGTTGCACCATTGACCTCCCCCCTGGGGGTCGAGAACCACTGGTTTATGTGATGTTTTTACATAGTATTGTATATTTGTCTGTCATTAAATGTTTCAATGAATTGAATACACATGGACCCCAATGGAAAACAAGCCATAGTGCTTTCTTGGGTTTAATCCTACTTCGCATCCTTTTGTACAAGTTTCCTAGGGCATTATGTCGATTTGATCAGGTATCAGGGATCAAATCGACAGCCTGGAAGTGATGCCCATAATGCCCTAGGAGACTTGTGGATAGAACTGGATAGAACTGTTTTCTGTGCTTTTTTTGCAAACTGTTAATAAAGTAGCCTATTCAATCAATCCATCAGGCTGATGAACGTGGGCTTCCAAGAAGCGCTGAAGGAGTATGAATATGACTGCTTCATCTTCCACGACGTGGACACCATTCCCATGGACGACCGCAACCCGTACAGGTGCTACGGCCAGCCGCGACACCTGGCCGTGGCCGTGGATAAGTTCGACTTCAACCTGGGTTACAACCAACTCATTGGTGGAGCCATAGCCTTTTCCAAAGCACAGTTTGTTAAAGTCAACGGGTTCTCCAATTCTTTCTGGGGATGGGGTGGCGAGGATGATGCTATGTTTAAGCGTATTTCTTATAGAGGCATGACTATTTCTCGACCCGATAAACAGATTGCCAGATACACAATGATCAAACATGAAAGAGACTTGCACAATGAACCCAATCCGAATAACATTAAAGTGCTGAATAATATAAGACATACCATGGACAGAGATGGAATAAACTCCCTTGAATACCGTGTTGTTCAGACTGAGAAAGACAGGCTTTACACTTTCATTACTGTCGACATTGGCACCCCATAGTAGCTATTCTGTGTGTGTGTGTGTGTGTGTGTGTGTGTGTGTGTGTGTGTGTGTGTGTGTGTGTGTGTGTGTGTGTGAGAGAGAGAGAGAGAGAGAGAGAGAGAGAGAGAGAGAGTGAGAGTGAGAGAGAGAGACAGAGAGAGAGAGACTGGAGGTCAAATAATGTCCCCAATTGAACTCTGACAAAACTTAATTTACATTCTCACTTTCTTTCAGTCATCACTTTTTCCTTTTATTATCAATCAATATCAATTCTATAAACGTATATCATTGCTGTCAGGCAGAAACCTTGTATCTCCGCTATTATTGTAGATCTGCTATTTTCACTATTTATACCTTTTTTAATCATTAAAAAAGGAACGGTTTTGGACATAGGCCAACCAGGTTTCCACCTGACAGCGACGATATTCAAAATCCTGCTTTTTTTTGTTTGTGCCTTGACTACTGCAATGGTATTTAACATGTATACAGTCAATACCTCAATATAGGCTCCAAATTGTACAGAATGCTGCTGCTATATAGATAGACTTTGAGGAGGACATATTAGGAACTTGCTGGTTGTTCCTATGGTTATCAAAAGGCTGTTTCATTATGTAATTTTGCTTAATTTCATTGTTTGATTCAGCAACATTCTCTTCATTTCTTTTAAGAGAAGTCAATTCCCAGATGCACCAAATGTTTTAACATCGACATCTGCTCTTACCCTTGTGCTGAATGATGAATCCCACACTTGATCATGAATCGGAGTGGCCTTGCTGATTATTTTCATTAGCATAGGTAATTATACGCCCTAAACAATAAATAAGAGCAGGATTTGTGCGTGTGCAAAGACTGGCATGACCATAGCATCTATGGCAGAGACTCTAGAGTATGACCAAAAAAAGAAATTGCTGCACTGTTAAGTAAACATGTTGTTTTTATATTTGAAATGTTTACTCTTACTGTTACTCTTATTTATTTAAAAATAAACTGCAGTTTGTGGGGAAACTTTCACAAAATTGTGTAAACTTGTGATGTGTCAACAAACTGAAGTTGAATTTGAAGTTGATGTGATTTTCTAGAGTGTCAGTCTCTCCAAAAACGGGCAATGCCAAAACACATGTTAGGGGAGGGGCACAGTAATTGAAATTAAAAGAAGCCGAAGAGCTGAATGCATGCAAACTCAGGAGATGATGATCACGTTAACTTGACTTTACTATGAATGAATGATACAGATTAAAGACGATACAAATTACACACACAGAGAACCAGAGTATACTCACAGCATAACTTACACAAACACTCTATTAACACTAGGACAGCACATAATCTCAGGAGCTCCCCACCCAACCAGGCTCATACAGTAGGTGATGGCACTCAGGGCAATCAGACTCTTGGCGTCAGGCCAGGGAGAGGGAAGAGGAGATTGGCTGAGGGGAAATAGGAGCAGGGCAAGGGAGGGCACACTCAGAAACAAAACGTGTACCACCAGAACCAGATAAACAAGTAGATTGGGTGTGTGGGTGCACGTGTACATGTGTTGTGTGTACAGTATGTGTACAAAGGTCACCTGTCTTCTGTCCCAGGCGTTGTTCTGTCTCTGCTGTCTGGCCTGCCTTGGCCAAGCTCAGCCCCGAGTGCAGATGAGATGAGGCACTAAATACAATGGGAACAAGACCCCCAAACTTTGATTGATTTCCTGTATCTGTGTGATGTGGGCGCCTGCCTCAGCTGCCTCTATAGGACAGCAGTTCTCAAAGTGGGGTCCGGGGACCCCCAGGGGGCCTTGAGGTGGTTCCAGGGGTCCCTGGCTAAATCATTGATAGTTTGGAAGGAACCAAATTGACCGTTACAAGACCGTAAGATTGTTTTTTTTGGGGCTTGTCTCTAAAGTGTAGTTGCTTTTCTGGGCATTCTTCCCAATGTTGTTTAAACCAGTGGTTCTCTAACATTCTCATGACAAGGACGCCCAAATTAATATGTATTTGCCCGCGGACCCCCACCCAGGTTCCAGTCTCCTATTTCAGTATCATAATGTTCATAAGATACTGTATGTGGTTTGTGAAGAATGAGTTCAATGTTTACTTCAGTGACAATAGGGCAAAATAATTACCATAATTTGTGTGGTCATATATGCTCACTTCTCCATTGTGACCCGCTTGCGCTCTCCTAAGGGGCACATTCTTAGGCCGCACTCACACATTCACGTGCAGCATGCGCCGCCCCATACACACCCATGGGGCGGAGGGGGAGGGGGAGAGGGTGGAAATTAATGGGTGTGTATGGGGCGGACGCATGCTGCACGCAAATGTGTGAGTGTGGCCTTATATAGCTCAGTGTTGGGCACCCACATGACACAGATACAGGGGGTTGTCTCTGTTTAATCTCTACTGTTTCAGTGTTGGCTCCATAGACTGTGTGGACTGTTGGCACACCGGAAAGGCTATGCTACAAAATGGAACAGAGCCTTAATTAGTATCATTGATATTGACAGAGGTGGACGAAGTACTCGACCCCAGTACTTGAGTAAGAGTACAGATATTCCTGATCAAATTTACTCCACTACAAGTAAAAGTAGCTCAGTCAAAATGTTACTCAAGTAAGAGTAAAAATGTAATTGCTTTTAAATATACTTAAGTATTCAAAACATGCTTTGAAAAATATTTCAAGTAAAAGTAAAAGTAGAAGTACATTACTTATTTTTTATATCAATTAATTGCTGTAATGTTTTCACAATGCATTTATAGGACCTTGTAACTCTCAATTGCATTTTAGGGAAGAAAAAAAAACAGCCAACCTAAAGGCCAAACCGCACCAACGCAACTAGTCGCAACTCCTTGCGACAAAACCGTTTTAAGGTCAAACGCACCAATGCAACTCCTTGGAACTGCCATTGGGGGTAATGTGGGGGTAATGTGTTTTGCACAAATCGGCCTCCTGGTGGCGCTATAACAGGCCCATGTGAAAAATTTGGGGCAGAGGTTCTGCTGTGGCATCGAGGGAGTGTGTGTGTGCAGTTTCACAGCGACCGGGGCAACGGTGGCGGAGATTAGCTGTTAACAGACAGAAGGACGGACACACACACACACACGGACGGACGGACGGACGGAGGGTAAAACATACTCTCGCCATGCCTTCGGCCTGGCGGAGAAAATAATAATAATAATAATAACAATAATAATTGAATATAAAACATATATAGGATATATACTGTTACAGAATATCAACAGTGGATATGATGTGAGTTTGTATGTGTACAGCCAGACACACCGTATAAATATGCATCATTATGTACAGTCAATTTATAGTGAGCAATATGCAATCTATTGACGGTAAAACATGTACAGCAGGTAAGCAGACCCACTGTCTAGATCCCAGTTGTACATGAGCAGAAGTAACAAAGAGAATCTAAGGATAGAACAGAACTCATAGGGGCATATACTGTAGCTTAATGACAACTGCAGGGTTGGTCACCCTTTTGTCGAGGCAAGAGACAACGAGTCTGTCGTTGAAGGTGCTTCTTCACTCTTCTAGCTCATCATGCTAATCTGAAAACCTGATTAGTGTTGCCACAAGCAACTTAGATGCTATCTGCATGACTGCATCTAATGCAAAGATGGCATCTAAGTTGCTTGTAGCTTTGATTTGTGTGCGTGAAGAACGAAATGTGAGTACAGTTATCTCATCAGTTATGTATAAGCATTTGATGTATTATGTGTATTATGATGTTTTATGATGTATTATCTTGTGTCCTTGCTTACTGCAAATCGCTCTGGATTAAGAGCATCTGCTAAATGCCTAAAATGTAAACTGTATGTATACATCCAAATGCTCTTTGAACATTTTCCTTTTAAATTGAGATTGTTGCTGGTAAAGTTAAAGGCCATGAACCTTGCTTCATGTAGGCCAAGGGTATTAAGGCCACTATGTGGCTGTTGCCTCATGTTTGTTTGCTGCTTTTAGCATTATTTGCCTAAGGCTTGTGTTTTTTGGTGGCTGTTTGTCTGGACTGCAAGACCTTTAGCTACTGTATACTGAATGTCACATATTCAGTACTTTAATTAATTAACATTTTTAATTCACATTTTTTGTTAGTGTTGTTTGCCTTTTTATTTTATTATGTTTTCTCCCGTGTGTGTGTGTGTGTGTGTGTGTGTGTGTGTGTGTGTGTGTGTGTGTGTGTGTGTGTGTGTGTGTGTGTGTGTGTGTGTGTGTGTGTGTGTGTGTGTGTTTGTTTGAGCGGCTGTTTGTATGTACAATAGGCCTATGTAAGATCAGTACAGTGCATTACTGTTGTTATGGTGGTTACTTCTCTTTTTGCACATTGTAGCCTACTTACCCCAGCAGATACAGGAGTTATTTGTTATCAGTCATGTATTGTTTTACAATCTGTGGTAACTGGGTCTTTGATGTCTTGCTCTGTGTGTGTGTGTGTGTGTGTGTGTGTGTGTGTGTGTGTGTGTGTGTGTGTGTGTGTGTGTGTGTGTGTGTGTGTGTGTGTGTGTGTGTGTGTGTGTGTGTGCGTGCGTGCGTGTGTGTGTGTAATCTTGCAAACCGCTGGACCGATTGGAGATTGTGCATGCAGACTGCAATGCAATCTAATCAGATTCATGGTGGCACTATACACTTTATGTTTTGACCTATAACTGTTGAACCACACTTTTTGCTACTACTACAGATTTTGTCCAAAACTCACAAATTGCTGCATATATGCAGTCATGTGATAAATATGTATCTCAAACATTTTTCATATTCCATTCCTTTAAGCTTTTATTGCCTTCCAAATTTCCCAATTTGCAGGAGGGGCCTATTTTACAAAAATGACATAAATTATGAACACGTTGTCCGATCGACCCCACATTTGTCTCAGATAATGAGGGGCCACTAAGCGAACTTAGTCCAAAACTTAGAACTTAGTGTACAAAATCTACAAATGTCACTGTTGCAGAAACAGATTTGTTCTTCGTCAAATTAGGTAAACATGATCTCGGGAGTCATGTGACAATGAGTGTCAAACTGATTTTTGATTTCTGAATATTTACATACCGTTTGCCTGTAAAAGGCTTCCAAATCTAATGGGAGGGGTATAGAGGGGCCTATCTCTTACAAAAACACACCATATATCATGAGCACCCAACCCCAAATTGGAATCACATCTTGAGGGGTATCTACATGTATAAAGTGCTTTCTGTCTATTAGGGGGGCCACAAAGGTGATATGCTTATGCCGTAGAAACACTATTCTCCTCCCACAGCCTTTTCTTGTCCTGACAGCTGCAATCCACGACTTACACAGCAATGGATAGGCAACCCAGCCTGGCTGAGATGTCCGTTCCGCAGAGCGCCTTTTCAAGCCTAATTTCTGTTTTCCTTTCTGTTCCTGCAGCATGCTGCCATGGCTGTTCAACAGCCATTCAACTTGTGTGTGTAAAATAAACATGCACCCTTCTACACCCGGAACCTCAGCCTCCGTGTCTCTTTATGCACCTGCACTGACCATGACAGCCAGCCAGTATCACATCTTGCAAACCATAACAACAAGACAAAGTGAAACTACAGCTGGGCCTTGCGTGGGCAATGTGAGAAATTGTAGGCAATTTGTTAAGAGGGATAGACAGTGGTAGTGTCTTAAGCTGTTCCATGAGTAGCTTAAAGGTTCCTTTAGGAGTCCTACTTGTTAAGCTCATAATTACTTTAACAACTATTCTAAAATTTGTAATCAATCATTTATGTCAAGGGATGAATAAAGTCTGTCTTGTACAATGATCAACTTTAAAATGATCAAGTTTAATAGTGAGAGATAAACATAGTTTCACTCAATTAATATGACATATTTCTCTAAACTAATCCAACAGTTTTTTTTTGTAATACTTTTATTGCAAGATTTATTCATGTTTACATTTCATATTTGCATTTCATTCTTAATCATCTTGCAAGCATTTTCTTTTTCCTTTTTTTCTATCTATACACCCAGTGTTAAAAAATAAAATTCAATAATCAGAAAATAATAACTATAAATAAAAATAAATAGGTAATTACACATCAGTCAATGCAAGTTATCCTAATACTAACACCTGTTAAATTATAATAGTGATAATACTAGTGATATTTAATAATACTAACTTAACAAATTAAAGATAAAAACGGGGGGGGGTCCTTGAGGCCTTGCACTTCTACCGTGCAAGGCCTCAAGGACCAACTTATAAGCTTTCAGACCAGTCATTTTAAACCTGACAATTTGCTGGACCTTCTCACACATTTCATTTTCTCCTCTTCGAAACTCGTGTTCAGTTTTATTCTGTCCTCTTTCAACCGCAATTACTGTACATAAACTCTCTCCTATGCTCAAAAGTCAAATTCTGCTGACTACCAGGTATACCTAAAGGCTCAGAACCCTCTACAACCTCTGACTAAACCCCTCTCCTCATACTTCATCAAGACCTTAACAGTGCCCTTGAGACGATTGTCAAAACTTGAATCATCCACCCTACAGTGCTTTCAACATTTGCTCCAATGTCAAGCTATCCAGCTAAGCTACATGAACTTCAGGAAAATGAATAGTCTCCTCATTTTAACAAGCCCTCTGAATCTACACCAACAATGACACTCCAACTGCAAAGTGTACAGTGCACTTAATTATACAATTTGGTAAGATTATTTCTCCTCATTAACGAACAAGAAAATGAACCGAATACTGCAGAGGTGTTCCCGAAACTGCTCACAACCACAAACAACATAAACTAAAATAACAAACTTACAAGTCCCCAATGAGACAGGCCCCTAAACCTAGAGGAACAAGTAGCATAGCTCCAGATAGTACAACAAACAAAACAAATTAATGCACTTTTCAAATTAATGAACTGTTCAGCAATCATAAGTTTAAAGCCCCCACAATATAGCTGTGGGGAGGCTGAGTATTAATTTAATCACTATACTTACCCGTATTATATATTATTTTGTAACTGGTAATATATGTATATATTTAATTTAGCGTTTATTGTACTGTATATGTTTCAACTGTCTTTGTAAGACAAGTGTTGCTTGAGGGGAAACAGCTTCAGGACTTTATGGATCATAGCTTATCTTTCTCACTCATAAAATATATTATAAACCATGTACTGTACAGAAGGCTGTTGGTACATGAAGGAAGCACACTTGTTTGCATGTGCCATCGATTCACTTCCAGTATTCACACATGCTAGGACACGACGTCACTGTAGCTACTGTAAAATAATTGTTGGCTGTCATTATTATCAGTCAGTGTTATGTTTTATGTTGTTTGGGGTCATTATTTTACCCAGTTATGTTTTATGTTTATGGTTCAACAACCTAAGGGTAAGTATAGTGAGCACACCCATCTTCCATTTCCCCTTTACAGTTGAGTTTGGTATATTGCTTTAGAAATAACAGTGTCATTACTATTCCCTCTACAGGCATGCAAACAGCCCCGAGGTGAAAAAGGTGACATGTTCTTTTCTTTAGGGTCAGGTGTCACATAATTACCCTATTTGGATTCAAAAAGGTGACTGTAGCTGAAAAGTGACACTTTTGCATGTCTGCTTCTAATCTGAATGACACCCACCACAATATTTTGTCTTACAGGATCAAGAATGGGTTCTTAAAATGTTATGATTCCAGCATTTTTATTATTATAATCTTTATTTAACTTGAGCAAGATATCTTGTAAAAAGTATTTTACAAGAAATAACTGGCCAAGAGGCGGGTAGGTTACACAGGTCCAAAAGAAAGAGACATGAGAGGACTATACAATACAAAACACAGCCATTTGGCTGACAGACTGAAAGCTGTTCTGAGTACAGGAGTCTTTTTACTGTTATGTCCTGTTTGGAGAGAAAAAAAAGTGTAAAATATTATTATAGGTAGATCATAATAAATGATCTGTATCGGGGTTTTTTTCTTCTTGGGACCGGACACTCTTCCTCCCTATACATCTGCACCTTCCTCTGCTGCCACTATCCATCCAGATCAATCCAGCATCTAGTTTGCTGTTGTGAAGCACATAAGGAGCCTGTGCCTCTCTACTCCTAGTCTGGGATCTGAGAGGTCTGCTAGGGGGGTTCCTCAGGAACTACTGGAGGTTTGTTTGGTACCTGGAGGTTTGTTTGGTAAAATATAAATTCTGACCACGCCAACAAGTCACAATACATTATTTTGAGTAGGGATCTATTGTGTAAAATATTGTATTTTTTCAATTCAAATTGTATAATTGATACACTATGCACCAAGTGATTTATTATTTTAAGTACCAGATTATAGACAGATGAAATGCACTGCTATATGAATGGGGACATAGACATTCTGTATTGCTGACACTAACTTTGTGAGTTTGTGTCAAAAAGACCAGAAAACAATCTGCAGGTACCAGTCTCAAAAATGGAACGAGGACACTTTAAAAGGGATGGTTCACCCTCAAAATGACTTTTTTCTATCGATTAGTTACCCCATGGAGACTTGAATTCATGATTTTATTTCATTTTCCCAAGACAATAATTTGATGACCAGCGGACCGGTAGGCAGCGGTTCCGGTAGGAGAAACAAAGGAGACTCTTTGTGTCCCCTACCGGAACCGCTGCAGGTCATCAAATTATTGGCTTAGGAATGCGACAAAAACTAAATAAATCCATGATTTCAAGTCTCCATGGGGTGACTAATCGATAGAAAAAAGTCATTTTGGGGGTGAAATATCCCTTTAACACAAACTGAAATCCTACTTGGACAGATGAGTACATTGCTTGCCTTTTCACATACATTGTCGCTTGCAGGCATAAACCTTGCATACAAGGTTTGTGCACTTTGACTCCCACTCAGGGCAGTATGACATCACATTCCTCTTTCAGCTGTAACATCAACAACTCACTTGAGATTGTGTGAAAGGTCAAAGGCCGATGGAAATAGGCCCCTCGACAACAGCAACGAGGGGTGAGATGTCTAAACTAGGTTTAAGTTTCTCTCTCCTGTCTTTTGATTGTCACTCCCCACCTCATGTCACAAACAAGCCTGCAGGTCGTTTAAGGGAAGTTCCAGACATACTCTGGTCATCCCATTCCAGCGATGTAGGTTTAGTAACATCTGCCATCCCTCATAAAATAAGACCAGAAGACGCAGCAAACGGAAATAATTAAACCCCTGAGATGTAGAAGTAGCAGATGTCACATTAAGTATAAATACTTATATATTTTTCTATCTGCCTTCTGACCAAATAAAAAATATAGTTTGAGTGGAAGCGAACAGGACTTGCCTGTCAGAAAGGTCTTATTGAGTGTGTTGGGCTGGCCCACAGGTGAAATACTTTCCCACCTCCATGGAGACTGGTACATGATTCCTCCACACCCAACAGCTTTCCCTCCCTTGTTGGAGTGTCCGGCCAAGTGAAGCAGGGTTATTGACAACCAAAAAGGTAGCTGCATTCCTGTCTGTGTGTGTTCACTGTTAAGGGGGGACTGGTAGAATGATTAATTTGGGGAGAAAACGTTTTAATTTATGCAATTTCCATCATCATCATGGAAGGTGCTGCCAAGGTGACATATGCCCTTCTGTCAATTCCACCCATCACCACAGTTTAGGGTCTGGCAAATTCCACAGTTATTGGTATGGATGTTCAGCAAGTGCTTAAATATCTCATACCTTTCTGAATTCAGAGAAAAATACTGATGCTGTTCCTGCTCATATTTCATCTCCATTCACTCCATTTAGACTATATGGAAATTACATGAAATCACTTTCTACACTTAGATTTTGTAGCTGTATTTTCCAAAGTGTTTGTAGTAACGTTGAACAAGTAGTTGTTTACACTTACAGTATAGTTTAGAATACTATCTTCCAAATAATGTAACCATAAATTCAGGCTTCTTATGTTCCACAAAGGTGGCTTCTTTATTTTTTGATATCCTACTGTCAAGGAATGGCAGCATTATCAATGTCTTGAATGTCCTTTGTCTTGTTTAAACCACAACAAACATCCAGCATTACAAAAGTAATTGTTTATTTTCAATCCAAGATATATCAAGTCTAACAGCTTGTTTTGATTTAACATGAAACATCACACATGCATCACCTGATGCTCTCTGTCTCACATCACTCTAGCCTCTGGGGTTTCCCCCCATACACCGTAAAGGAAATACACATTTGTGCTACAGTATGTAGGCATGGCTTGGCCAGTCCTGGCTCCTTGGGTAGTTCTTTCTGTCGCTCTCTCTGTCCCTGAAGTCAGAGTTATAAGAGAGTCTCTGAATCTGGTTTCTAAAACAAAAAAAAGTCAGTCCAGGTCCCTGTGTGTCTCTGTGCCTGTCCAAGCAGAGGCCTGTGTGCTGGCTCTAGATGGCCAGTGGCCCGCCTAGCCGATGGTGACGCTGAAGCCACACTGGAACTTGTTCTTGCGGTGGTTGAGGAAGGCCCCCAGGGCCAGCGTGAGGGGCAGAGGCAATAGTTTCTTTTCTACGGTTGCTCCTACAACCCAGTTACTGTCAAGCGTACCTACAGGACAGAAAAGGAAAGACGGTAAATGCACAGGAAACATTTGTCAATGACCCGTTAATTCTTTTGTAGTAGTATTAGTTTACCTTTAAAAACAAGGTCGGCTTTGGGAAGGTCCAGCTGGTAGCCAAACGATGTTGTGGTGTCTTGCATCCTCGTGCTGGCCTCAAATTCAACCCCTACTTGCAGCTTGAAGACATCAAGTGATAACATGAATATGGAATCAAAACACTAACTGCACTCAGAAAATATAAAACATCATTTGAATCTGGGTAGAGTTCACACCTCCCTGTTGGAAAAGATGTCCTTACATTCACTCGGGAGACGGGACAGATGTGATAATGAACAGCAAACCCAAGACAACCACAGCAGAATGATAGCGAGCTGTAACAAAGCTACCTACCTGGTCGCTGGCTTTGTGGTAGTATGTAGCATGAGCTCCGGCTCCACCAAGAGTTACTGTAGCAACATAATTATCACCTGGGAGGGAAGATCCGATCACACAGCAAAAACAGAATAATTAACAACAGCCAATGGAACCATTAAAGGGGGCTTAGTGATTTAGAATATATATTTGTGTTAAATAGATATATATATATTCCAATAATTGCTGTTGAGTAAATATTCAGAAACTGGAGTCTCCACGCCTCTGCAGTGCTTTAGTAAACAGAAGATACGTTTTCAGGTCGGGATACCAATTTTAGCCAACTCATACAGGTTATTGGAAGTGATGAAACAAGAAAAATTAGCAAACAAAATTGGAAAACTATAAAATTGAAGCTGATAAATGTTCTGTTCTCCCTCCTGGTTTAATAACATTGGTATCCTGACCTGAAAATTGTATTTAGTCAGTGCGTTCATCTGTCCGTCACACTGTAATGCTGATTTTGTGCCACTAATAGTTAAAGCCGCACCATGTAACTTTTCTTGAATTAATAAAATGTAATTTTGTCCAATTTGTATGGTAGAGTATGTTAAAACAATATAACTTATACAATTGGGGTGGTTGTATTTTGTCTCCCTGCTCTTCTATTGAGACATTTAGATCGTGTCAAAGGTCATGTCTCACCTAGACACATCTGTTAAGATTCAATTTATCCCCCGAGCAAACAGGCAAACAGCTAATAGAGCCTATTAGCTCAATGGTAAGAATATCTGAAAACAGATTCAAATCCGGGGTAGAAGAGGGAAGTTACATAGTGCAGCTTTAAGTCAAGAAGGATCCTAACCATCAAAGGACAGGTGAATGTTATTGTTCAAACACGGAAAAAGATGATATCAACAACAAAGTTAAGATAATAACCAATGTCTGCTGCAAAAAGCCAACGCTGGAGAAGGAGTAGCTGCACATTATGCCACTTCTACCTCTCGACAAATAGTAAATATATCGTCCCCCACCAGTGTAGTCTCACAGTTCCATCAATACATTAATTAAAAAGGGTTAAAGTACTCCCCTCTCTAGTTTAATACATTATTGTGCACGTAGCCTCTCTAACACAGCCGATACAGTCCAAGGTTGTTGACATAGGTGTCCTATGATAGCTGATAGGCTATCAAACCCAGTAGATGCAAATCTAGTGGCTTCAATGAATAGACTATGTCAAGGCTGCGTGGAGCACATCATTCTTTGACTATAAACAGACCACGGTCAACAAAGATCTGCACCTATCTGATAAAGCCATCTTCCTTCCTTCCTTCTGGATGTAAAGACTTTATAATGTATTATAATGTTAAAGTCCATTTGTTAGACAGTTCACACTTATTGGCAATTATTGGCAGTTGTAACTCTGAGCTGAAAGTTGGTCATTATATTTTTAATATATTTTGTTGCAGACATGGTGCATTGCACAGCATTTGGTCTCATCAGATTCTATGACCTTTCCTCACTGCAGTGAGTTAGGTCACAGGTAACCAAATGCAGTGTAACGCCATGAGAGGCTTGATGCAGTTTTGAAGAATACTTCGTCAATATCTTCCCCTCTGGATGTTTCCACACATCGTAACGTTGTTGGTTACGTTTCCCATCTGTTTCCCCGTTTCAACTATCCTCTTTGACTCGACTAGTGGCACAAAGTCAGCATTACAGTGGATGGAAGGACAGACGAGAAACAGAGAAACAAATTTCAGACTAGACAATTTCATAGTCCCCCCTCCACTTTTGTGGTGAGGGCCACTACACCTCGTCATCATTAGAATATACAGGGCACAAAGGATCCTACTTGCATAGGACTCTAGAACATACTTTTCAATGCAAATTAACGTCTACAAAAGGCACACTGTGTGAATGCTAAAAATAAATCCTTACCTCACCCTATAAATTTTACATGTTCACGGTGAGGATGTGTAGTAGATCTTACCTGTGTACCTGCCCATGAGGGAGGTGACAGCTCCTTCCTCCCCAGGTCTCCTGTGGTAGACCAGCTCACCACCCAGAGCCAGTGCTGGTGTGATGGACTGGAGGTAGTGGGCCACCAAAATACCTGCAAGGAACGCAGCCATTTTTCTTTGACTTAATTCGATAAATGAACATTCAATACCTTGTGGTGCTTTTGCTTGTGCCAATACACACAGGATTTGTTTTCAACTATGTTTTGTCTCTTTTAA
The DNA here is from genome assembly GCF_963454915.1 of Gymnoscopelus microlampas. Lineage (NCBI taxonomy): Eukaryota > Metazoa > Chordata > Actinopteri > Myctophiformes > Myctophidae > Gymnoscopelus > Gymnoscopelus microlampas. Next base: position 17,337,322 of record NC_139940.1, read on the forward strand.
TACTAAGTAAGCAGCCTTGGAACCTACCCTTCCGGAGCCATGTGGCCCGTTGTTCAGGAGCCTATCTCCTGATTCCAAAGCCTGCGGCTGCTTGATGTACATACAAGTACACCCCCTGGACATGATTCTAGTCTGTCGCAGGGACCCCCAAGCCAACCCTTGATGCTGAGTGCTAAGCAGGGAGGTATTGGGTACCACTTTTATGTCTTTGGTATGACTTAGCCTCCCAGTATCAGGACAGACACTAACTACACGGCCACTGTGCTGGTAAACTATGTTTTGTCCTGTACTTAAATGATTGGTTTCTCTCACTCTCTCATACACTACCAGCCTTTAAATTTGTGAATCAATGGCATGTTAAACATAACCATACCAGAGCCGACGAGGACGTCCGGGTTTCCGAGTGTTACAGCAGAAGTAAAGTCCTTCCCACGGTACTCCATGTCACACTGCCAGTTCACAAACTTTTGCTGCTGAGTCTACAACAAAAGCACACACACACACACACACACTACTATTTAGATGATGTACATGTGCAACATGCTCTAAGAAACATAAACATATGCTTAGAATTGTTTGCATATTATACTTGTCTTCATATTATCTAAAAATGTACCTTACCCCATTAAGACCTGAGGCGATTCTTAAAAGAAAATCAAATCCTAACAGTTTTTTGAAAAAATATTTAAAAAAATGTTTTCACGATTTTTCAAAAAATAGCAGATCTACAAGCTCGTAGCGCGGCACTCGGTGCCGCGCAATGAGCTTGTATATCTGCTATTTTTGAATAGCCAAAGAAATCTAAAGTGACACAGATGCGTTCCAGGTCTTAATGGGTTAACTAGAAGAATGATGTCATTGAGATGACAAAAAGGTAATAAAAAGCCAATATTTTTCAGCGGTGTGTGTACCTGCATGACTAGTTTGGAGCGCACAGCGGTGGTGAGCTGGTGGATGATCTGTGCGTTCAGGCTGCCGGTGTTGTCCATATCTCCAACCATAACTGGGAACGACTGAGGGGAACCAATCATGGAAGGTTTCATTAGGCAGCTGTGATGTGCCAGACAAACTGAGGATGGTGTAAACCAGGGGTCAGCATGTAAGTAAGTTATAAGGCATTAGAGCCAGAACATATAATCAAAGTCTAAATTAAGAAATTGATAAATCCTGAAACTCTATGACAGACTGCTTTATAAAACATACATTTGTGAAGACATATGGATCCAAATAAAGAAGCTGTGGTGGCATAATAAACTGTAAACAAGTCGGTTTTTCCCTTAACATTATTGTGAATAATGAATTTATGGACTGAGCAGGAGGTGCTGAACTCCTAATAATTGACATAGGCTACTTTTATAGTCATAATTAACACATCTCATTATCCTCCTATAATTTGCCAATGCTCTGTAGTGGTAGGTAGGTAGGTAGGGTGGTGAGACCATCGCCATGGTTACGGGGCTGTCCAGCTGTGGGATGGCCCCGCGAGCTATGGGACGAACTGCCTCCCGGGTTGCCAGATCACGTGCGCATATCCCCCCACGGATGCGTCGACCGGGTATGGACTAGTTAAGCATAATTTACGTTGCTGATCGACGCGTTGTGAGCTTGTAATTCATATTGGATTAATTCGGGGCACGACATCGCTATACGACGGAGCATAAACTGGGCTGTCATTACTGGACTGATTGGCTGCAGCTGGGGTCTAAGCTTTGCTAAGCGTGCAGCCTGTTTACTTGAGTTCGCTAAACAAAAATGCCACCATCCAAAAGCATAAAGAGGACAGTTGACAGCATTTAAAGAGGAATGGTCAGTTTGCTGTATAATAAGAATTATTCAGGTGGGGATAGATTCTCTATTTAGACATTATAGCTATCGTGATATACCACATATGTGAAGTCTGATAAATAAAATAAAAAATGTTAAACTTTATATATATTCTCAAAATAATCTAGCGGGCCAGATATTATACCAGGGTTCGGCCAGTTGGCGACCCCTGGTGTAAACTGTAATGTTTGTGAGCCTTATTTTTGTGGCACCATTTCTGTAGGTTCAACTGCTTTCAGGCGTTTCAGTCAAAAACTGCATCTGAAGGTATATATATTATCAGGGTTTTTTTGTTTAGTTCCCAACAAAATATCAAAGAACATGGGGACAAGGAGCTTCAAGGAGTGCTAAATGGACTGGTGGACCTACCTCTCCGGGTCCAGTCTGCTTGCTGCCTACGTAGGTGGAACCAAACCGATAGCCTGAATCCCCAAGGGTGCTGAGGGTAACAGTATGACTTATCTGTGAAGAAACAGGATACACAAGTATGTTCAGCTGCAATCATAACATTTACATTGGAACTATGTACACATAAGTAGAGATTAAGCCAGATGAAAAGGATCATGTAATGATTTACTGATCATTTAATATTTCACATTTCGTAGAGTTGTTTTCCATTTTAGGATGGACCGTTATAGGAACTGTTGTAGGACCGAGCTATGTTCACTCTTATTCGAGTATGACAATCCCAACAAATCATCTATTGTTTGTTATTTGAGTCACATTCAGGAAAACAAAATTGTCTTGACTCTTATTTTTGGTAAATATAATGACAAGACAACTTCTCGGACAGGACTTTATTACTTTTACTGGAGATCTTAAATATATAATCAATTTACCTCCCTACAATTGATTGATTGATGTACTTTATTTAGAAAGACATGAGAAACAGTACATGGAAGTACTCACGATACAAGGTCTACTAAACTGGATAACTCATAAAAGGTCTACTAAACTGGATAACTCATAAAAGGTCTACTAAATTGGATAACTCATAAAAGGTCTACTAAACTGGATAACTCATAAATGGTCTACTAAATTGGATAACTCATAAAAGGTCTACTAAACTGGATAACTCATAAAAGGTCTACTAAATTGGATAACTCATAAAAGGTCTACTAAACTGGATAACACTTAAAATGAGTTCCCACCCACACAAATCATGATGACATAAGATATATGTTTGTTCACCTCACACACATCATGCACATAACAATAGGCTATGGCACATGTACGGCACACACCCAAGTAAGTAAAGCATCCTAATGCATGTATTGTACTACTGTATAAGCCACTAACTTTTCAATGCAACAGTTTTGTTAACCAGTACACGCCCTGTACACTGAGGCACTGATTCTCTCTCAGTAGAGACACACGAGGACTACAAAATGTACGCCCACTATTGAGACAGTGCACCCAAGCGAGGTCCGTCTGTCAATGCATGCTCTATGAGAGGCATCGTAAAATACCGTAATTTCACTGGTTGACTACTGAGGCTGTAACGTTTTTTTTGGTGTTCTAATAAAGTGTCCCATTTGTTTTTTATTTGTCCTTTTTTAATGTGACTAATATACTCCATCAGTGTGACAAAAGTTCTATCATCTGAAATCTAAAGTTTATGTGATCGCATGGTATATACAAGTCACAGACACATCGCTTAAGGTTTTCAATACCCAGATCTCATGTATAATTTTTATAGGCTATCTATTTTGGACAATTATCCAAACAGCATCTTGCAAGACTATTTGTATATCAATACTAACCTGGAGAATTCACTATAAAAATTGTTGAAAATGTCGGGATATGTCACTCTTCCATTTAGTCCCAACTTGCATTCAGGCAAGTTAATACAACAACGATGAACCCACACGTTTTAATATTTCATGTACCGTTGGAGCTCTGCGGTAGGTAGAAAATGAATATAAGCCTATGACATGTTCAAAATATAGACATGAACAAAGTCAGTCGGGATTGGGATGAGAATTCTCCTCTTCAAGGTCGGCGCTCGTTAAGACAGTGATGTCACTGAAATGAGACTACTTGTCAGTCTGCCGCTGTGTTAACATTATGGGTAACCCATTCAAGTGACAAATTAAATGTGAAACAAACTATTGAGAAAACAAGAAGATGTGTTGATAAAGACACTATATTTTGGAAACATTTTGACTACATTTGGAAACATTTTTATTCAACTCTATATCATCTCCAGTTCATGTAGGATCATTTTAAAAGTAGGCTAACTCACATATTAATCTCATAGAGAATGCAGTGACAGCTGCAGTACATCGTTCTAACGGTCTCAATAGTGGGTGTGAAATTTGTAGTCCCTGTGTCTATATTGAAGCTGGAGCTCACACTATTCATATGGGGATGAATATGCAAGGTGCATGTCCCCTGGCCCTGATCCCTGACTTGGCTACCTTGCTAATACTGCCACCTAGTGGTTATTATAAGTGTCATCACTTACACTGACTGGAGACCATTTGACGAACAAGTACCTTACGTTGGGAAATTCTTATACTGAACCCCTCTTAAACTAATTATTGAAAAGTACCTACAAGAGCAAGAGAACTAGATCCATCACTGACCTGGAAGTGGTTACTTAGACCCTTGTTGACCACTAACCGTACCCCTTCCATCTGCATAGGGAAGACCTCTGGAAAGGAGAACAGAGTAAAATGGGAGATATGAAGCAAACACTTCTTTAAACTAGATTTTAAGATGACACCAATAACATACAGCATTTTACATATGTTACCCACACAGATCAAACATTGGATAAGATTTATATTGCATTCAGGTTCAGATCAATGCTACATCTAAAAGGATAGTGACAGCGTTTTTTTCACATTTGGTTCCACTTGTATAATCCATCATGGTCACATAAAAAATGATATATAAAAACAAAATTATATATATATATATATATATATATATATATATATATATATATATATATATATATATATTCAAGTTGTTCCTGGACAAGTATCATTCCACATATTCGCCATTATGATTTTTTTTTTTTTAAGGTATAGGATGTTAACTTAGAAATGTGTGTGTGAAAGGTGTTGAGCAAGGCCAAAATGATAATCTTGACGAGGATTTGCAAAGTTACTTTCCAAGATGAAGTGGACTTTCTGAAAAGCGATCAGGGAGAGCACTTGAGAACCATGTTGGCAGAGATCACTAACTAGTGAAACTCGCACTGACTGTACCTGTAACAACCTAGAGTTCAGAAAGCTCTTTTTAAGGCCTGCGGTGTCTTAAAACCTTTATGCAGTCCACATATTATTATTTTACCTTTATTTACCAAGAGTAGGTATGCTGAGCACAAGTACAGTACTCTTTTTCAGCACTATCACACAGACAGACACATTAAAACTTTTCAGGCCACAACCCCCAGAAATAATCATATTTGAACTGGGACCCTCCACCCTGACAAGCACTTGGAATGTTAGGCAATACATTTAGTTTGACTCGGTTCCACAGATAAATATTGTGAAAAGAGCCAAACCACAAGCTTGTAGATCGGCTATTTTGCCTATTTCTTACGTAATATTTGAACATTTGCCCAATTTGGTATTAAAAAGGTCTTAAAAGTCCTTAAATTGTAACTTTAGAAATGTGCAGATACCCTGTATACACATACTGTATGTTTGTTTGTTTACTGTTGAGTGAGAAAACTATGTTGCACATTAAGCTAATCATCTGTGGACCCCCAGTTTGGGAACCCCTGCTTTAAACCAAACAATTAGCCCCATTTGGAACCTCTCCCTCCGCTAACGCTCCGAGATGAGGTCCCAAGAAGCTCGGTGCCGTTTGAGCAGGACATTTTCTACTATGCATGATTCTTACCCTTTTCCGCACATCGTATCCAAAAAGTAAAGGTTTTCTGCACTGCTCTCAGATGTTTTAACTTCTAGCGGCAAAGAAAATCTTAACTGGCGGGTTGAAGCAAGTGTTTAAAGTCGCTTAAAATGTCAGCCTGTGGCCATGTTTTCCCAATGCAATCTTACGGGAGCAGTATTGCGCATGCGGACAGGGATTGACTCCCTCACTGCTAAATGTGTATTTATAGTAAATTAATTGTTCTTTTTTGTTGTGACACAAGCATAGATCAGACATAAAATGTAAATAAATGTCATTTGAAGGGAATCCCGCTTTCTAAAACACACCAGAGAAATACATACTTCTTCTCCAATAATAACAATTATCTCTGTTTCGTCTCCATTATGCTTCCCCCTAACACACATGTGATGCGTTTGTTCTGTGTTTGCATGTATCAGAGTCGAGAGAGATCACATCACAGAGTTGCGTGGCTGCGGGCATCAGAGAAAGCGTACATCAGAGAAAGATGAAATAGAGTTGGTGTTGGGTTTCGGGCTGATAAATTGTAGAACCTTGTTGGGTTGGGGCCAGGCCAAGCTCGAACAGCACAGTCGACGGCCGGGCTAGGGCTGAAGTTTTTGGGGCCCATGCACAGCTCTAGTAGCGGTATCAGTAGACTATGGGAACAGCATTGCATTTCCAATTAGGTTAGGGACTAGCTTGGCTATGGCAATTCGCAAAATGGCAAATAGAGGGAGCTAGTCTGACAACATGGTAGTGTCTACTTGCCATACAATACTGGTCTTTTTAGCCTGCATAGACTTTGTTTTGCATTTTTGTATCGGGTCACACTTGGGCAATGATGGATTATGTATGTGGAGCCGAAATGTAGTTTAAAGTGAAAATCAATGGCAAAATCCTTCCAACATTCCAGGTACACTTGTCCAGAGCAACTTACAACAAGATCTAACCTTTACATTTGCGGTGGCACTCCTCATATGTGCCTGGGTTTGGAAGAGGGGACTCATCATCTGTAGGCTGGACGGAGCCAGATGTTGGCGGGCCCGTAGAAACTGGAGGCATGGAGAACCCTGGAGGGACAGACATGAGACCTGGTGCCCCCTGGCCACCTCCGGCTGGAGCTGGGGCCGGGGCCGGACTCGGGGCGCTGGCAGCCAACACACTGCCCATACTTAGAAAGGATGACAGGAAAAGGAGGGGATTCATTGGGAGTATATGGGGGCTGCAGACCCTTGACTCCTAAACGGCCATGGTCATCTAAAGCCAGCAGTAACATAAATTAACCTGCGGAGGTGACTGGCACACACTGTGCCTATCACCTCCGCAGGTTAATTTATGTTACTGCTGGCTTTTAGGTGACCTTGGCCGTTTAGGAGTCAAGATCAGTGTCCACTAGACCAGACACTAATCACCTGTGTGCCACACAGATGATAAGTGTCTGGTGGACACTGCTTCAACGTTATTGTTTTTAGTCAGTCTACTCGTTGCACACGATTGATATCATCAACGTAGCTAACTTACCTGCTTATCTTACCCTTAATCAGACAGTGAGACTAGCATAGCGTGATTCTATTTGTAATTGTAAAGGCCCTATACTTCGCAGAGCACGTTCTTAACTCATCACAGCACCTGGGACAGTTCAGACAGCTGTCACAGCTATTCTGCCATTCAACTGGTTTAACTAAAGAAGGCACGTGTGTGAACGATGTTGATTTTTAGCCAACAAGGGAGAGATAGTGTCAATTAGCCTGCAGTAGCTAATGCAAGCTTAGCATGAAGGGCTAGTTCGGCTAGCTAGCTACCTGGAGGCGACCATGAGTTCAGTTCAGTTGACTGTCCAAACTTAATTCATTGACGGGTAAAAATAAAACACTGGGCCTAGTGACTCATCGGTACATTATTTTATACAACTACAGTTCTATTTTGTATTGTTTATTATACTCACGCTGTGATGTTCGTGCCCGGAGGTAATTCAATACCCGGCAACCAACCAAGTTCACAGCGACGTCTGTGACGTTTCTTCTGTCCACCGAGGCGACGGCGTTCGAGACGTCGTAGCGATTGGTTACTGTACAAGTCACTCAAATCAAGCCAGTACTTCCGTCCCGCCCGCCTGACGGCCACCGTTGCCAGGTATGCGAGAGAAACAAGCAACCAGGTGTATAAAAACAAGGCCAAAAGAAGGCTACATCATGATCGTTTTTGATTGATTGAATACTTCATTAACAGTTTGCCCAAAAAATACAATGCTAAAAGGATTGCACCCAAGACAGCACTATGGCCTGTTTCCATTGGGGTCCTCCTGTGTATTCATTGAAGACACATGAGCAGCACTTTGAAAACCGTGCATCGGATATTTGAACATAGCCGATCTACAAGCTGGTACGGGGGTCCATGGCACAAAACACTTTCAGAAGGGGGTCCGCGGACAAATACATATTAATTTGGGGGTCCATGAAAATGTTTGAGAAACCACTGTTTTAAAGGACTAGGAAACAAGGCCAAATAATCAACTACACTTTAGAAACAATCCCAACAAAATCGCACCCACCAATATTTACAAGCAACTTTACAGAAAAACAAGCCCAAAGTTGCTTATAATAAGTGCACATGGCAACTCTGCTCACGGCCAGTCCTCCCAGTCATAGATATATATAAAGGCTCCCAGTAGCATCTGGAAGGAAGGTTTCCGCCTACTGTATCCGGTATTTTGTACAGGCAATCGGCTTTTCCGTATCCGCTCTGTGGATGCTCAGATATATCTATGTGCTCAGCCCATAGAGGTGTATAATATAACTCTGGGGGCGTGGCTCAGCCGCCACTCAAGGGTCTTCAACCTTTTCAGGCCATGGACCCCCTAGCTGAGAGAGAGATGAAGCAGGGACCCCCTCTATAATGTATAAAATTGTGTTTCAGATTAAACTTTTTTTTGGTTTACTTGGTCTGCTCTTTTGTCCCTCTACACCTATACCCCTTTGCCAAAAAAAGCCGATCTACAAGCTCACAACGCCTCGCAGCGCGAGGCGTTGTGAGCTTGTAGTACGGCTATTTTTGGCAAAAGTTCTCCTCAGAAAAAGGGATGCTAGAGTTCAAGTGGTTAAGGTAAAAAAAAGAAATCATGACACAAAGATTTGGCAGATCCCCTGTAGTAACTCTGAGGACCCCCTAGGGGTCCCGGACCCCGTGTTGAAGAACCCTGGAGTGGACATTCCAAGGATAAGGCCAGTGCCGTCACAGGCAATCGAATCGATACATGGCATTTATTCAAGGTTGAGGACATCCTTTTGATCAGCTGAGCTCCTTCCAGTTCATTCAAATCCTCATTAACATTCCAAGGGTGTTTTTGGATACATTTTCATGAAACACAGATGTAATTTCATGGTTATGCAATGACGTCAATGCAATAACACATTAAACATAATCTTTACAATCACGAATTAGATGATGAATCAGGGTGATCATTTGTTTATCAGATCATAACCTTGGGCCCTCTCCCCTTATTGGTACGTGATGATTGTGGACAGCATTTGCTGTTTCACCGTGCCATTTTCTTTACCGTATGGTTCCTTTGCACTAGATTAAACTTGTGGTCTCAGGTCAGGTGCGAGGGTTAGGGCTGGCCTGTTCTGCCACTTTATCCATGTTACAACCCTGACATAATTTAACAAATATTACCGTCGCTCACGGTGATGGAATCGTATGGTGGCACTTAACCTTGCGCGGATGGTGCTTGTGCACAGAACGGCTGATCAGTCCCCGATCACTCAGTCCCTTCAACCAGGGCAAATAAGGCTGGGTTATGTGATAAACATCATAATTTTAAGTGATAGTTATAAAAGTTTTTTGTTAAGGTTAAAGCATTATATTCTGACAGTAATCATTCTTTGCGTTTGTCAGTGACAGGGGTCTCCACATCTCCTAGGCTCTTTATTAAGCAGAACATAATTTTTAAGGTAGGTTGCAAAATTTCAGACAACGAGGAGTAGAGTATTAAGAGTACCCATTTATCAGCTTAATTTAGTGTCCCGGTTCCAATGTGTCATCACTTCAAATTTCACTCATTAAATCTGTATCCTGCGTGCTCCTGATGGGATATAATTGGTATCCTGACCTGAAAATGCATTTGTTAAAGAGCTGGAGAGACTCCTTCCACTGAACAAGCACCGTTTATGAGTACTATTATAATTTAGAGCCATTTAACACTTACCAAAAGAATATCACTACCCTAACTTGATTTTCAACAGGACAGTCTGAAATATTCAAATACAAAAACAAGCAGAGAGATTCTCTTGGACTTTAATTTCAAATCTTTGGAGGCGCTGGCATTGATACACTTTCACAGAAAAACAAACAAAAATTGGCATCTCCCCCTTACAAAACCTCTGCTGGCATGAGAAAAAAAAAAAAGAGGCAATCCACAATTTCAGAGCTGGGGGCAATAATCATCTCACATTTTACAAAAGGCTTGGACAAAGGTTACAAACAAGGACATACATACCACCGTGTTCTTGCCATTGCTCTGAAATACCACTGGTATATGGTTCTTGGTAGTGTCTTTAACACAAGTATCTCATAACTCAAAGTTATGCATTATTAAGCATTGCCTTTCCAATGCTTTAGTTCACCAGGGAACTAAGCATTGACCTGACCAGGGTACTTCAGAGCCAGACAAGAATGACACAGGAGGACTCCACATGAGTAATGAAGAGCAAAAATACAATGGTCCCTTTTCTGCTGGTGCTGGACAAATTATGCTGAAACCAACCAAAGAGTTGAGGTGTCAGGCTGAATTTCAAGTAATCCACTGTATTTGTTGCATGAGGTAAACTCTGTGACAGGGATACTTCAATGTAGAAAATGTCTTACTTTTATGTGCTATGACCAAAGTGTCCAAGGCTGTATGACCTCAATTTGTTTTCCTGCTGGTTTTGTCCCAAGAAATTGGTAATAAAAAGATAAGAAAAACAGCAAATCCTGTCATACTCCAAATTGTGACTACAAAGTGCTGCAATGAATCAAAAAAGAAATCAATTAATCTTTGTGAGGTAATGTCCACTCTATGCAACTACCCTCATTCACAACCAAGAAGTCCTCTCCTGAATGCCACCAAGTGCCAAGTACAAAACTGGAGCAGTTCTTCGTGAACATAAAGACTGGACTGAGGCCAGGACAGAAACACACACCACAAGACAGCAAAGTGGAGTAAGGCACTTCAGAATGTAAAAATGGAAACAAGACAAACAGAATGATCAAACAACTGGTTTGACTGGTTTCAGCATAATACATTATCTTGTGATCTTGACATAAAAATCAACTCAACACGTCAGGTTCATGTTAACTTCAAGACCCCTGAAGAAGCTGCCAGGTAGTACAGTTCTAAAAGTATACTGTATATTAAAAAGTAAACTAGCACTAATTACTGGGCCTGTGCTTTGACAAAATGAACTGTAGCGACAGTCACTTTTAATGACACATTCATGCGGCACAAAAACCTCTTTGTCAGTTGCATCGTTTTGGCCCCCTTTGTACTGCAGACTGTGGAGTTCCTCAGGCAGCCTCCAGAGCAGAAGTGGCCATTTTGGTTTTTCAACTTTTTTATTCTCATAGTTTCTGGAATTCTCCAGTTTTTTCTTCCCACTTTGGTTTTCTTTCCAACTATCTGCTCAAAAAGGTACATAGAGATAAACATGACCAGTAGGAAATGTGTCATCTACGCCGCAGTCATGCGACCTTGGCTGAAAGAAACCAATCAAGTCCACCTTAATTTTTGACATCGTTTCTCTTACAAACCACACTGAGGTTTATTTTAGGCTATGGTTAAGGATAGACTTCAAAAGTTCAGCCCAGGTCACAAGTTACAGTGATGACACTGGCAATGTGGCCGCGGCCAGCGTGATTAAAGATTGGCAGTTTCGATAGGAGACATGCAGGTTGACCAGCAAGGGCTGTAAACTAGGCCAGGACACAACTGATCCACTGCTGTAAACTAAAACTGGACATTAAAAGTAGATAAAAAAAATGTGAAAAGACCATTTGATGGAGGACAAAGACATCTTCATTTGGAATCTTGTCTGTCTGAATGTGCAGCAGAGATTTGGTGCGATGAATGCCAGACGCCAACCATTCTGAAAAACAAACAAAATTTTAGTTAAGATAACTACTGGTAAACAATGATACCATTTTGACAGAAACAGCTGAAGGCAATAAGGTTAATTGTGAGGGGTTTTATTCATGGATTTCTGTGTGCCAGCATTTAGTTGACTGTACAGAAGCCGTTCATGCTTGCACATGTTAACAGTAAAATGAAACGCCCACAATTATGCCATTACCTTCAGCCATGTTTACTGTCAAAATGCCCCTGTGAAAAGGGTATATTCATGGCTGCTGGCGATTTTCTAGGTTATGAGCACCAAAGGCATGAGTCATCTAGTCTGCATGCTACGCTGGAATCCCTTTTCCCCAAAATTGTGCAATATGCCACATTCTAGCCATGATTTTTATTGGGGTTGAATGTCAGAAAATAAATCAGGTGACAGGATGGGCAGGAGTCCATAGCGAGGGAGGGGCTCACCCAGGTCCATGCATCAATAATGAAAGCAATATTTTTTTTATCTTTAATGGAATTTTAAAATGTTTCACTGATTATTCTGGTGTAGAGAACTCGTCTTTATTTCTATGATTACAACACCTATTTGTTGTTCACAATCTATCATGGTAACCGAAGGCGCATCCCCTGCACAAATCGATAGTGAGTTTACGGTGTACTTTCGTATTTTTATATATCAGACAAGCAAGACATATACCAAGTAACATCACTGCAAATCCATCCCGACCAGTCCATTATGAGAAAAGGAAATTGATTATCACTTTGCAAGATGTTACAAGTTATTTATCATAATTTGTTACAGAATGTTTTGCATTTGCACTATTTGACTTAGGCCTATGCTAAGGGATGTTTCAATAAGGCCGTACATACTATAGTTATTGGTTGTGGAACCCTTTCAGGCAAAACTATGTCATTACTCATGTAAGCTTTTTGTTCTCTACAACCTTGAATATTTCCCCCTCCAACTTAGCATTCTCGTTGTTTGAAGGAACTCACCATTGATTCAAGCTGCTCCAAGTTCCTTGTGGTTGCCTACTGCATCGCCTTCATCATCTGGGTCCACAGAGTGGAACTCTGCCACGTACAGGCTCTTGTCGATGCTCCCAGGGATGGGCTTGATGTCAGTCACCAGCTGGTCCTCAATCCCCTTCAGGTTGAAACGGTCCTCTGAGGTGATCAGGTTGATGGCTAGACCAAGGTGACCGTACCGCCCTAGAGTAGAGAGGAAATGTTATAAGAGTGTATCTATGCAACTGCCACACAAACCTGGCTTTTGTAAATGAAAACAAACATGTAGCCTATGCGGGCCCCATCTTACCTGATCTGCCAATGCGATGCAGGTAGGTCTCCGCACTTTTGGGGAAGTCAAAATTGATGACCACATTCACTGCCTGGATGTCAATGCCTCTGGTAAAGAGATCTGAGAAAAAGCAAGCACATGTTCAATTTATGATGGATGAAATTTGTTGCAATAAGCTTAGGATAAACACAGGACATAGGTATAGCCATATACACTTACACAATACCCACACCCAAGTGCAATAATAAAAATACAGAGAAATAGACCGAAAGCCTGTTAACTTGGCACAAAAAGGTACAAAAAATGTGACAGCATTAATACAACCTTATGGTAAATTAAATCTCCTGCCCAAGTCCTTGACCTACCTGTACAGACCAGGTTTCTGCACAGTCCATTTCTGAAGTCATGGAACACGCGGTTCCTGTACTCCTGCATCATCTTCGCATGGATGTAAAAGCACGAGTAACCCAGCTGGGTGATCTTCTTGGCCAACAGCTCCACCCTCTGGGTAGAGTTGCAGAAGATGATCGACTGGTTGATCTGAAGCTAAATGTATAAAAGGAAACCAACAAGGTGTGTGAGACCAACTGGGGATACAGAGACATGAAGGGTTTATGTCCCGATGCCTTAATGTACTTTATACGAGTCTGTACACGTCGGAAGCAGTTCTACCACACTCACCCTTGAGAAAAGCGTGTTGAGGCAGTGGACCTTCTGCCTCTCAGTCACGTAGGCGTAGTACTGGGTGATGCCCTTCAGGGTCAGCTCCTCCATCAGGTTGATCTCATAGGGTTTCTTCAAGTGCTTGTTCTGAACAGGACAAACAAAATCAAAAAGATGTAAATCATTCAAAAAAGTAATCAATAGAACAATCTGAGAAAATAATCAGTAGTTACAGCCCTAGTTATGTCCGTGAAATAAATACATTGATGCAAAGTCTCTCCACAGCAGTAATATCAGGCTTGGGCGATATTTTCCATATTATGATGGCAGTTAGTAATTAACCCGCTCTTGAGTTTCATAAAGATTATACAACTACTATAAATGTAAGAAACTCTGTCCTTCATTCTGTGCCTCTGTCCTGTCAGTTATTGTCTTATCTGCACTCTCCTTAGTTGGTTGACCATTGGCATATGAAGACGGTGACGAAGCCAATTTTTCACTTTTGCCAAATTTAAGCTGTTTAGCGTTTTTGTGAACGGTCCTCACAGGCAGGGATCTGTAGTTGTGGTTGTAGTGAGTCCCATAGCCCGGATGCACAGTGGGTGGAAATGGCTAGTATAGAATAAAAAAGCCTCAGTTGTCTTTTACAGGGGCAGCTATGTCACAGCATGGAGCTCAGTGAAATTAATTCCAGCATGGACAATCTAAGTGTCAAAGAAAAACCTAATGGCATGCCTCAGCCAGGGATTTAGCCGGTCAGTTTCTGTATAGTCTCACCATGAACTTCTGCACACTGATGGGGAAGGTGGCAGAATACAGCAAGATCTGACGGTCCCTGTGCAAGAAGCTGATTATGTCCTCAATTAGGACAACAAAGTCCTGAGAGAGCAGCTTGTCTGCCTGGGAAAGGTAAGAATAAAATTGAGACAAAAAAGGTTAGGCTACAACAAGAAATCTGCATGTTGAAATTAGTTACTCCTTTAATTATCATCTTTTGAAAATTCATAATTTTTGTTTGTTAACGCTTTACATTCCTGTACTCATTGATATAGTGTTTGTTCAGTGAAAGGCCTGCCTGTATCTCCAGCAACTCCAAGATACATTTTCAGGTTGGGTGCCAACTTCAATCAGCAGAAAGAACCCACAAACTTAATTTATCAGCTTAGGTTTTAGTGTATTCGAGTTCCCAATTTTGTCTGCTCACTTCACTTGTTTATCAATCATCATGAGTTCCCTCTCCTGACTGAATAAAATTGGTATCCCAACCTGAAAGTTTTATTTTCCGTTTACTACAGAGCTGGAAACTGAACTTTTAGTACATTTATTCAATGAGTTTCAGTAAAAGGGAAATTTGAGCTCCTCGCATCAGTAAAAGGGAAACTTGAGCTCCTCGCATCAGTAAAAGGGAAACTTGAGCTCCTTGCATCAGTAAAATAGAATTTAGCTTGAAAATCAGCAAGGTCTCCTTTTAACAGTTTTAAAAGTAAATTCATTTAAAAGAATGCAGGGCCAGTCTTCACCTCATCCATCACCATCATTTGGATTCGATCCACTTTGGCCACACCTTTCTTGATCAAGTCCAAGATCCTCCCTGGTGTGGCAATCACCACATGCACTGACAAAGCAGAAAAGCACAGTAATATCAACAAAGGCACCCGCGCTAACCAACTAATGGCAGGGTCATTCCCGGGTCCATTTTATAATTGTTGTGTAATACCCGATCTGATACGTGGGGATAGTACATACCCGTCTCATCAAGACGCATGATGTCATCCCTCAGGTTGGTACCTCCGGTGGTGGCCATGACCTTGACTCCTCCCAGGTGTTTACTGACCTGAATGCTGATCTGGCTCACCTGGAGAGCCAGCTCTCTGGTAGGCACCATCACAATGGCTGGAGGGAGGCACAGAGAACAGAACAAATGGATATTTAGGAGCAGACAGGGAAAGAACAGAGCACAGAAATATATTCACAACCTAAAGTCTTAAAAATAAAATGACCCCATTTCACCAGCACTTTCAATGACTGCACACCACTGGGCTTGAGAACACCTTTTCATGCAACTTGGATGCTCTGACAAAATGTAAAGTCATTGGGTCCCATAACGTGTTTTGGGTGCGCTAACACCACAGTGTTAAGCTATACAGTTGGCCAGTATTCTAAAGATATTTACTCAATCATAAAATGTTAATAGAAAATGTCATTTCCCTGATTCATTCTAACGTCTTCACTGTGAATATGTGTCAATCCATGTCACTAAAGCCAGACATCCAAAACAGCATATTTTTATAAGGACAATAGCAAATGATAGACCAGATAAAATAACACTTTCATTTAAGTTTTTTCTCTGGACATTGCCATTTAAAATTTTAAAAGTGTAATATGTAATTATTAAGGGACATTTACTACTCAGGTTTTGGCGAGCACCCAAGACAGTTTTTAAGTTGCTTGATTCAGTATTTAGATATTTGATAGGTTATCAGACACACCCCCTTCCTATAGAAATCCATTGTAACTTCAAACTTTTTAACAATGTTAGATTTGATGAAAAGACAAGTCCTTGGTTCTGGGTGAATGATTATTGGCCTTCTAGTGTGTGAGGGGGCAGTATTTTTAATAATTTATATTACAATAACATTAACACTTAAAATACCCTTCAGTAGTCCACTCAGTGGAAATTTAATTTTACATCAGAACAAGTCATTAATAAATGTCACGGCCAACCCTGTAATAGTCATAGTTTTGCTCACTGCCTCACTGCCTGTTATGTATTGTTTTAGCCATTCATTTTATGCCAGTGTTTTTTTGCCACTGTTTTATTGTGTATTTTATACATTGTTTTTGTTTATTTTTTGTTTTGTTCTGTAAAGCACTTTGCGCTGCATTTATGTCATGAAAGGTGCTATATAAATAAAGTTTATTATTATTATAGCAATACCAACGCAAGGATGCCAACTTTCAGGGATTGGTGGGGAGTTGTAAGGCTGCACAGATTAAGTATATGTAATTAGGATAATGTTAACCAGGTCATTTGTCTGGCACAAATGACCTGGTTAACAATTATGTCTACAGACTATATACACAGTAGGGTATTTAAGGTTTCATGTTCTTGTATAAAAACCCTAATGTGAAGTCCAAGCCGTCTCCTGTGCTCGCATGCTCGGTACTTCTAAAATATCGCTTTAAAACTTTT
This sequence comes from Gymnoscopelus microlampas, assembly GCF_963454915.1. Classification (NCBI taxonomy): domain Eukaryota; kingdom Metazoa; phylum Chordata; class Actinopteri; order Myctophiformes; family Myctophidae; genus Gymnoscopelus; species Gymnoscopelus microlampas. The sequence goes on from NC_139940.1 coordinate 17,354,260, forward strand.
GTCAAGTGTCTATACCAGTGGTTCTCAACCTTTTCAGGGCGTGACCCCCAAAATCATATTTGAACTGGGGACCCCCCACCCTGACAAGTACTTGGAATTGTAGGAGTTGAGGCATTACATTTAGTTAAGACTCGGTTCCACAGGTAAATATTGTGAAAATAGCCGATCTACAAGCTCACTACTCCTGACAAATGGAGGCGTTGTGAGCTTGTAGATCAGCAATTTTCACAATTTAACTCTGTAAACAACTTCCGGTGTAAACCTTCTCATGCACGAGTGAGGAATGCACGTGGGGGGTGTAAATGATAGGGAAACAAAAGTCTCCTTCCAGATGCTTTACAAGCTGCTGAAAATGTGACCCAACTACATTTCTTGGTTTGAAAATCTGGCAATTAAAGAGCCCTGGTGTACATGGATCGTATTGTGAATAAATCGCAATCCACCACCCACTCATGATAGTCAGGAGGAAAATGTGCAACTACTATGACTCAGTTGCATTGGTGCCAATACACAAAGGTCTATGTTGCATAAACTGGAAATTCACAAGCTACAAGCAACGCGTGGGACTCCCCAAACTGTTCAGGTGCAAAAGTTTATTTTATTGATTTTAACCAAGCACTAACAACTCATTTTCCCAGTCCAAATCTATATTATGTGGTAAAAGCTGTCCGACGTATCAGTATTACAATACTTCAAATTGAACACCAAGTATGATAAAAAAAAAAAAACACTAAACACTGTGCTTTTAACTCTACAATGTTCAGCATCGTCTTTGAATACTTAATTCAAAGACATTGCAACATTTCCACTTTAATATAGTGCTGCTTCTTGCTGTTATTATTCATTACAAAGTCACTTGTAAGTCAGCAGCTGGCTCTGTGCTCACCTTGGATATGGTCCTTCTTCAGGTCTATCCTCTCCAGGAGAGGGATGAGGTAGGCGCCACTTTTCCCTGTGCCGTTCTTGGCTCTGGCCAGAATGTCTCTGCCTGACAGGGCAATGGGGATGCTCTCTTCCTACAGGAGCATACAGACATATCAGAACAAAGTAAATTTGACTTGAGAAATCTACACCTTTAAATGTCAGTATTTTATCCTACTGTTTGGCCACTGCATAATCCATCGATTCATATGGTTACAAGCCTTTTTACAATCTCAGTGAAAAGCTAGTTGCATAAGGTAAAGTAATGTTACTGATGCTAATTGTTGCCAAAGGCTATGACCATAAGAATACATTTGCTGTTTTGCAATTCTGGAACCATTTTCAATATGTACCTGGATAGGCGAGGGCTTTTCCCATCCCATTTCAAAGATCCCCATGAGCAATTCCCGCTTCAGACAGTAATCCTCAAACTCGTTCCCTTTGGTTGATGTCACATCCTGGGAGACGCAGAGGACAAAGGAACCCACATTAAGACCTGATGTACTTCGTCACACAACAGAGTGTAAACATATTGCACCAAAAAAAGCAATTCATTTGTTTACCGAGGTTCTCATTCTAGTGTCTTTTGGAGGTAACTGCAGGCACTTCTTCCAGTCATCACCAAACCTGTAAGAGTGATGGGTTTGCAATGTAAGGAAAAAGGCAACACAAAACAATACCTAACCAATGCTTGAAATGGGCTAATAGGGAGATTGGTGAATTTGTATTTTACTTGATGCCCCCACTGGTCTGGGGAATGCCGCTTCCTTTCTGGGGGGTACCAGGTTGCTGAGTAGTTGGCTGGAGTCCCGACTGTGGCCCAGGCGGCTTGGGCTGTCCTTTGAGTTGCCCGTTTGCTGGCTTGTTCAGTTGCATCATGGGTGTGCGGTTTGCCGTTCTTGCTGTAGCCATGTCTTCAAGAGCTTATTTCACAGTTTCCAAAACTTATTTTTCACTTTTCTTTTTTTAAACCGCCTCTCACAGTGTGTCAAGCTTTTTTTCTTTTGAATCGTTTTTTTGTATTGGTTCCTTATGCCCTCTTATGTAAAAATATTTCTAAAATCTGAAAACCTAAAAAAAAAAATCTTTGTTTCCAGTTTTTCTGATTCAAAGAGCGTATTTGCGTACACAAGTCTACGTTCAGACCACTTGAAAAGAAGAGTCTGACGTACGTAATACCATCTATTTACAAGACAACTCTCCAAAAAAGGGAGAAATAAGCATTCATATGAATAAATAGATCATATACTGTATTTGTCCAAAACAAACTATTTCTCTTTGATTTTGTTCAGTCTTGGAGTAGACTTAAACTGTACTTGACTTCCTTGCTACTGTGTGTATCTTGGCATTCCAAGTGCTGTTTTGACTTTTCTCATTCAGGTTGGCAAGTAATGATATTATGGTCCTCTATGCCAAATTACATGGACTTTTCCTTGATCACTTCAAGAGTCTTTCAACGTGTGTGCTGATGCTCAGTAATAGCTCAAAGCAAAAATCACTTCCAACAGTCTGTTAGATAGATGGTCCACTTTTAATCTCAATTCTTTTATCTTGTCTCAGTCCCCCGTCTTCTGTGGTAGACGTAACGTTACAGATGGCAGTCTGAAACTGCTCTCAAATCCAGATTACCTGCCAGGCAAAAACATAAGCGATATTAAATCAAGCGAGTTTCAGTTTATGTAGGAGTTACACAATGACAAAACCCAAAGGGAGCACAGAACTGCAGTGGTTACCACTGTAATGAGTGTATGCCAATAATGCCATTGGTTCTCAACATTGCGGGCTGGGGACCCCCAGGGATCCTTGAGGGTTCCAGGGGGTCCCACTCCCCAGCTAAATGATTGCTAGTTAGGGGAAAAAAATGACCCTCTCAGTTAAAATGAACACTGAGGAGTTTACATGTAGAATGCAGCACCAGGGATCGAAATCATTTCCTAATGGGGGCCAGTACAGTGGCATTGGCTTAATGCATATGAAATTGGGGGTTCTTCAAATTAAGAAGGTTGCCAATACTGCATTAGACAGTCATTCTCAGTTATGTAGGTTAGCAGTAACTCTATGCAAACACCCATCAAGTAACAGGATAGGTGGGCACCTCTTGTTAAATTGGCTATTTTTTTCCCAAAATGTAAAAAAATACATACAGAATACATACTAATATTTCTAAAATTGCTACTCAACCTGTATATCCAGTCATTTTGGGGCATAAACAAGGAAGTTGATGGATAAAATTAAGTCTGATAATTATGTCCCGTGCATGTTCACATCATGTAGGCTATACTTTACATTTACTTTTAACATTTTGGACAAAATAGACAATTTCTCATCGAGGTGCCCAGATGTCCCCATTGTGCCCGACTATCATGTATCCCTCCCCATCAACTATATGCGATCGAGTAATTAAAAAGGAATCAGAGCAGAGCTAACCCCCCCCACCTTTTTTGTACCTTTACTTCTATAGCTTTAAACCTAATAAGTAATTTGTCCTAATAAAGCGTTTTATTTTGTTGCCATTTTGCAAAGTAACTTTTGAGTACTCAGAAAAGCGCTATACAATTGTATGTATTATCATTATCGTTATTATGACAACACCTATCAGCGATGGAGTAATTAAAAACAAAGTACATCAGAGCGGAGCTGCGTTGGTTGCTTTCCATATGGATGTGTGTACAAACTAAACTGCCATTAAAACACCGTCACGTTCAGTTCAGAGAACCATCTACAGTACTAGCCCGGGGCTGAAATCAACAACAACCACCTGTTTCAAACTTTGCCTTGTTTTCGCTCTTTGTTGTGAAACACGCCGCCTTGTGAAGGCTAGCAATAGCAAAAAAAAAAGTTTATCTGGCCAAGCTAAAAACAAACAAACCGCACGCCATCTCTATGAGCACCGAGTGCCCTGTATTACATGTCTTCATTAAAACCACAGCGTTACTGAACTAGTGAAATAAAAATACATGTAACGTTTAAATGTTTGAGACGAGTCAGTGTGCCGTCCTCTCTGGCGTTAGCTAGCCTAGCTTTAGCTCAACTAGCCGAGAAGTGCTAGCCTAGCAGGCTAGTAGTTGGACAACTTCTAGCATAGAAACGTGGCTATCGGTGTGTAACGTTAGCCGACAAGCTAAGGTTTATTTTATACTTTACGACCCTTTAACTCGACAGAAACGACACGTTTTCAACCGAACACGGTCGAAAATATGCTTTTTATGTCGAAAGAAAAACGACTAGGCGACTAAGTATAAAATAGCCTTTAGCCTCAATAGCCTGGATTATACTTCGCCCTAGGTACTAGACAGGTATCGCGCACCCAAGAATCGCAGATCCACAAGCTCACAGAGCGCAGCGGACGCGACGCGCTGTGGGCTTGTAGATTGGCTCTTTTCGGCGCACGACGCCGTCGTACGGCGGAGCGTAAATCGGGCATTAAAGAACTGATCGACTTTTAGGTTTAGTCACACGGGAAACATGAGCGGTTGGGTTACCTTATAATTCCGTTCACACGATGTTCTTCGTCGCATTTGACGTTAGTTTATAATGTTGTCGAAGTCGTTTGGATCGATTTTTTTTATTTTCCAAACACTCGGGTTTGTTGAAATCCCATCGAGTCGTTCACTCTTCTTGTCTTTTGTCTCTTTCAGAAAATTGACGATTCAACATGGCCGCGCGCTCCTTTTTGGGCTGGCTGGCCCGCTGTGCACGCCGCCGTCTGGCCAATCACAGCCACGCTTTTAACCCCTTAAACCCCATATGGTTAACCAGAGTCCCTCAGGGCTCAATACTAGTATATTTTCCGTTTTCTGTATAGTACAATAGTTTTCTGTATAGAAATAGTACATTTCCGTTTTCGATGTGAGCTTGTCGATTTTGCTATTTTCAGCGACAGCTTTCCTCACACAATACAGATGCTGGGGTTTAAGTGGTTAAATGAACACTGCCATCTGTCCAATCGTTGCCACGCTTTCAAATGTCAACCCCCGCCCCCCCCCCCCCAACTACTGTGACTACAAGTGTGTACTTTTGTATAAAAATATTTAATACTTTTTTATCAAAATAATTGGAGTAAACCATTTCTCATACAAAACAAGACAACTCGCTCACACACAAACACCTCTGCATACTACATTCTCAGTACAGCTTGAGTTGACACAGAAGAATTTTGACTGTGCAAATAGCTGATATTTGTTTCTATAATATGTACTGTATGTTTCACCATCATTTCAACTGGACTGACTGATACAAAGACAGTGGTCCAAATTGCCCATGAGTTCCTTACAATCCATTTGCAACAGTTCCAGTTTACTGATCACACTCATGGATCCATCTGGATCTGTCACCATGCTGTGCCTGTCTAGTCAGTTCCAAACCTGCCCTTGGCCATGAGTTGCCATCTGTCACTTGGGCAGTGGGCAGGACAGCAGCTGGTTAAATGCACGAGTGTGCCTGGGAAGTGGACTCTCTGTGAAATAGGAGAATAGAAATACCAAGCGTCACAGCATTCAGCATAAGCCTGATTTATACTTAGTTGCGCGCCAGTGTTGCAAATCTCCAGTGTTACAATCAGGCAGTAGTGGCAGGCAGAGGCAGTGTGGCATTGGGGCCTTTGTAATTTCCTCAGTTTCATGATGCAGTAGCCTCTTCTCATTGGCTCAGCCTGTCCAGGAGGATGTCCACTGGGGACTGGCTGCTCTCAGTGGGATGAGGAGGCTGTACCTTGCTCTTAAAAAGTAGCCGTTAAGTGGCTAAAATGTCATTGCGAATGTAGGTGGATCCCCCTTGGAGACAGGGAGGCACTGTGTGGGGTGGATGACGGAGAGCGTCCAAGACTGTGGTTGGGAGACGGGGATCCTAGGACAGGGAGAAAGGGCAACGCTCAATATTGTCACTTTACAAACATGTGTATGTGTTGGTATTTGATGATGGTTATGACATGATGTCAACTTAAGGACAGGGATAGTTAATGAAAAACTGTTGCTTTGTGTGTGTGTGTGTGTGTGTGTGTGTGTGTGTGTGTGTGTGTGTGTGTGTGGGTGTGTGTGTGTGTGTGTGTGTGTGCGTGTGTGCGCGCACGCGTCACATATGTTTGCATGTGTGTTTCTTGTGCTTACCACTTGCTGTCAAATTGCTCCCATGTGATGAGCTTGACAAACAATGCTGGTCTTGACTTCTTGTCTGCTTGGGGCCCTTCCCTCTAAGCACATCTGTTATCTGGAACAGATTTACGGATCATCAGAATGGATCACACTCATGACCTAAGTGGGTCAGCTATTGGGTTGTGAGCAGTTTTGTTTGAGTTAAATAAAAAAACAAACAAACAAAAAAAGGAAACCATTGATTTGTGAACACAATGGGCCTCATTCACTAACCTGGCCGTAAATGCTGTGTATAACCCGGTCGCACATTTCATGTATATCGCATTAGTCAATTTTCTAGCGTGATTCATGAAAGGGGGTGCAGAGCCGTGATTTGTGCTGATCACACGTGTATCTTATTTTTGTTTTAAAGGCTAACTGTGTAACATCTATATCTGCCCACTAGATGGCCTAATATACCTTCTTTGCCTTTGCTAGAGTAACAGTCAATAGTGGACAGGAGGATGTCATTTGTGTCTATTGCTACTGTTCTAACCAAGCCTTATTGGTACAATTAGGATTTGCAAATAATTATTTCTGTTTGTTTTCAACTACATGGAGAACCAGAGTGTTTATATCTTTTCTGACACTTATAGTTTGTCCTGATAAATTAACTTCCTCCCATCTGGCAATCAAAGAAAACTGATAAGAAATGCTATAGATGACAAGTGAACTCTACTCGAACCTGGGACTGTTTTCCCCATCTCCCTCCACCCCCTAACATCCTCTGCCTCTCTCCATCACCAGTTACTTTCTCTTCCTCACCATCTTGTTCTTGGCCACCATGACAGGGGTGTCATTGTGGTAGTTCTTGAGGCTGCTATCTGCTCCGCTCTTCAGCAGCAGTCTCACCGTGTCCACCTGACCCCGTCCACAGGCAGCATGGAGGGCCGTGTTCCCGCTGTATGACTGGCCGTTGACATCACATCCATTCTGCTGGGGTAGAAGAACATGCCCAGATGATGTAGAAAACAAAGGAACATGCCAAGGGCCTCAAAGATGCCAAAATGTATGCTGCGTATATAATGCTTTTGTAACTCTCAACATGACTGCAAATCTAAATTATTTTGGAAGCTTAAAAAGCAATGAGAGAATGACCAATGAATGAAAGAAAAGTGACACCAATGTTCTCCTTTTAACCACATTAACCCTTACTATATTGGGCATGACATTATTGCCGAAAACATTTCTGAAAAGGCAGATCTGGTGCTTTGCCCTGATGAAGGTTGTCTGACTGAAAGCTTGGAATTTTGTATTATAGAAACTTGCATTGATCCAATTGTGCAGATCTACAAGCTTTTTGGATATCCTAAGTATAAAGTAGGGCTTAAGTGTTTAATGGTCACCTGCTCATGCACAAAAATGGACAACAATAATAATAATCAGAATAAAAATAAGTCCCGGATTGTAGCTTTAATCTTTGAGCCTTCCCCCCTCCTTTTTCATTTTCTGTGACTTCAGCACTTTAAAAAAAATAATCCTTATCTCAACATCTCTATTTTCATTTTCATTTGCCTTTTTGCTTCTTTTGGCGGAAACCCAGTTATAAAATGAGCAGGGTCTAGGATTGTGGTCTGCACATTTATACATATTTTTGTTGTTAAATAATTAAATGAGAATGAAAGGATAAGGTTTAAATGACACTGTGTCTGTCTATCCACAGACTGTGTATGTACACCATAGATGAATGACATAGCAAGGCCAGCGGATTGCTGACTGTTTTGCCACAGGCAAGCGCTGATCCAACACATTACAATACAAGTCAACTATTGATAGCAGCCAGTCTATGAGTTCAAGGAGTCTATTTTTCCATATTTCTTCCATAGCATGTTAGTCACAATAGGTTGCCGGTCAAATCAATCACTAGGCAGGCCAGGCCATTGGTAACTGTTCCAAATGCCAAATAATGTATTTGAGTTTGATAAGTACTAGGTCAGCTCTCTTTTTCTTTTCAAACCATGTGAGAAGGTCTTATTCTATCACTTTTTGACTTGATTTGATTTACTTGAAAAGCAATAAAACCACAGGGTTACAGCAGTTCGAGGATAACACAATAAAGTCCTAACACTTATTTCCATTGCAGTCTTCTGGTCCACTGGTAAACATTATGGTAACATTTTACTGTGCCAAACAAATTCCTCAGTAAGTGGGCATGCTATATCATGTTTATGACACGTTGTATAATGTCAAGTTGTCCTTGTCATTGTCAACAAAGTCACCCCAAACAATGTCAACTTTGAATTGAAAGTGACATAATAGACCGAAGTAAACGTAATGGCAAAAGTCATTATGATTCCTTGATGTTTTTGACAGGTGTCATATCATGGTTATGACTGTGTCATATCATGTCATGTCAGTCTTATGCCAATGCCTAACAATGGCTTATGAGTTTTTTGTTGGCGTTGGTGTGCCGCGCTGAAAATACCATATCTACCAGCAATGTGACGCGTTGTGAACTAATATTGTTTTTTACTCTGCATGGCAATCCCCCACCCATCTTATACAACAAGGTGGTGAAAACAAATAATCAGAATTCCTTCTTACTACAATATCTGTCTGATTGACAGACCATTATCCACGGTGCATACACATACAAAGCAAGAAATTGCTTAGACAAAGAATGGGTGAAGCTCTCATTGTATGAGAGAGATGATGTAAAGTGGAGGACAACAGTGGAAAGGAAAGGGAAAGGAATGGAGCGATGGCATTGAACAAAAAAGAAAACTGCGAAGAAAACACATCAGCCTTAATGGCTTTACTTTATGACAAAACCGCTGAGGTCTGGCAATAAAGCAAATTGTGAATCATCTGGTCACATTTCTCTAGAACTCTTATCTGTGTGATAGAAGAGAAAGAGAAACTATGGGGAACGGGGCGGAGCTCACCACAAAAACAACCAAAAAATTAAAAAAAAATGTATTCAAAGAATGAGCTGAACACGCCATTAACCACTGGCATCCATATTTTGGGAATGTCACTATTTAGCTATTTCTATTTTTATTTGTATGTAAGAAATGTTCAAAAATGTCAGGCTATTTTAAATAGTGGTTAAATATTATGGTGACTCACAGAAACTAACACACACACACACACACACACACACACACACACACATGCTCATTACCTCAATGAGGAAGTGGACCATGTTGATATTACCGCTCTCTACCGCGTGCATGAGAGGACTCTGGCCACTTTTGATGTCCTAATTAGAGAGAGGAAAAAAAGAAAAACATTGTCAGCATACACAAAAAGTCAGAATGGACAACGAGTCCAGTAAATATGTGACCCTGTGGAAGCCTAACCACTTGTGTAAATGCAGGATGTGGACTGACCATAGCATTGATGTCAGCTCTGGAATCCAGCAGCATTCTGGCCAGGTCCTTATGGCCCCCTCGCACCGCCAGATGCAGAGGACTCAAACCTGCGGGCGGGGAAGGACAACGCAGCCTGAGCTGTAGGGTCACCCAATGTGAAAATGCACTACCATGTGCACACACGCACGCACGCACACACGCACTACACACACACACACACACACACACACACACACACACACACACACACACACACACACACACACACACACACACACACACACACACACACACACACACACACACACACACAGTGGTGGAAAGTAGCTAAGTACATTTACTTAAGTACTGTACTTAAGTACAATTTTGGGGCATTTGTACTTTACTTGAGTATTTCCAATTTCCAATACTTTTACTTCTACTCCACTACATCTCAGAGGCAAATATTGTACTTTACACTACAATTATTTGAAAGATTGAGTTACTAGTTACTTTTCAGATATAAATTATGATATAATGAAACATACATTAACCACTTCAGCCCTATTTTATGCATAGACTATTTGAAAATAGCCGATCTACAAGCTCACAACGCGTCGCATCGCGACGCGTTGTGAGCTTGTAGATCTGCTATTTTCAAATATTTAGTACTTTTACTTTTGGTACTTCAGGTACATTTTGATGCCAATACTTTTGTACTTTTGTAATTTTTACTTCTGAACTTTTACTTGTAACAGAGTATTTTTATATTGCAGTATTGGTACTTTTACTTAAGTAAAGAATTTGAGTACTTTTTCCACCACTGACACACATTGATGATTATGCACATTACACGTGCCCTTTGACTGGTACTCAGCTGATGTGTGGGACTTTTTGTTCATGAAACACTTTTTCATGATTGCTTCAGTTGTCACTATCCAACGCACCTGCATCTGAACGAAGTGGACGTGCGAAAATTTCCTTTGCATAGTGCATCAAATGTAACCAAAGTATCACACATTTAACCACTTTCAACCTGGTGTCCCAAAGTGTGTGTGGTTAATTGACACTAAGGATTTACTGTGTATGCACAACCTCTCCCTCTCTCTCTCTCTCTCCACCTCAAGGGGGTGATTTGTGTGTGTGTGTGTGTGTGTGTGTGTGTGTGTGTGTGTGTGTGTGTGTGTGTGTGTGTGTGTGTGTGTGTGTGTGTGTGTGTGTGTGTGTGTGTGTGTGTGTGTGTATGCGCAGAGTACTTTCTTTCACAATGTTAGTCAATTTTAAAAAGTTTCTAATAGAACCTGCTCATTTGTGATGGTTATCTACAACATCAGGATGTTACATAACATTGTCATTCCCGATACTAAGTAGACTAAGGGGCTGTCCGATAGGTCCCATAACATACAACATTTAGCTGTATCATGAGTGAGGGAGTCAGTCATTAAATGAATGATACAACCGCACCACATTATTAGTTGATTGGCAAATAAATCCAAGGAAATTTCCATGCAGCTAAACTTTTTGCGAGCATGTTTTGGAAAATCATAGTTACAGTATATTTATTACCGGGCTTAATCTGGTTATCTGATCTAAGGACATAACTTAATAAAAAAAAAAAGCCATTCTAAAAAGAAATTCCTGCCTAAAAAAATAAAATAAAACAAAACGTAACTCACTCCACCACATGTGCATCAGCACTTTTTTACACGCACGCATGCACACATCGAACTGTTCATTATTTTTACAGCATGGCTCTGCAAGAGGCTAGCCGTCTATGAGAGTGTCTGTGTGTGTGTGTCTGTATGTGTGTCTGACCGGAGCAAATCTTGCAAACTGCTGGACCAATCAGTGCCAAACTTCTTATGCTGCTTCTTACGCTGCCAGAAGCATAAAAAAGTACCTCCAGTAATTGTTTTTCACATATGTTTTAAAATCTTATAATATTATAATCAAAATCATTTCATGTATTTTCTTACTTGTTGTTTTTGTGCAAAATCAAAAGAATTCTAATGACAATTCAAATTCCAATCCATGTGAGCTATGTATCTTATCAAAGTGTCCTTGACCCAAACAGATCGTTCATTGTAAAATAAGTCCCTTCGGGGGAAACGCCAAGGAAAAACACCTGAAATAAATGTGCTCCTAAAGTGGTCTCAAATTTCAAGGGCCCCCATGTTTGATATGCATTAGGCCACAGACCCTCATTTGATGCAAGTTTCATCTCTGTGACCCCGATCTAAACTGCAAAATCCTGATGATTTAACTCTGAGAGTATACAAATGACAAATGGAACGAAATGGACCAGTAAGGGTTCCATTTGTACAACGTTTGTACAGACTAAGAGTCCACTTGGTTCCCAACTGTCAATAAATTATCCGGGCACCCTGGGGACTACAACCTACCTTCGTAGTTTCTAATCTCCAGACAGGAGGAGGAAGCAGCACAGGAGGGAGAGAGGATGGCAGAGAGGCAGTCCCGCTGGCTGTACTCGCAGCAGAGGTGAAGTGCCGTCTGTCCGTTCCGGTCCAGGGCGCCTGGGTCGGCACCGGCTCTTAGCAGGGCCTCCACCATGCCTGGCTGCTGGGTTATCACTGACAAATGGAGAGGAGTCTGACAGAGAGAAAGAGAGAAAGAGAGAGAGAGAGAGTTAACCCATTAAGACATGGAAACTTTGGCTGTTCAAAAATAGCTGATATGCAAGCTCATAGATCTGTTATTTGTTTTTAAATCATGAACATTTGTGCAAATCTTTGAATATGTATTTTTTTAAACGAACATTTCTAACTCAAGTCTTTGCTGCTGGGGATTCTACAAATGTCTTCTGAATACGTTTTTAAAAAAAACGTATGTTGCTATAATCAGTGGTTCTCAAACTCTTTCATGTCAAGGACCCCCAAAATGATATGTATTTGGCCGCGGACCCCCATTTCAAAATATGTTGTTCCAGGGACCCCCCAGAAGCAAAGATTTGAGTTAAAAATGTTCGCTTTAAAAAACATATGTATTCAAAGATTTGCACAAATATTCACGATTTTTCAAAAATAGCAGATCTACAAGCTCACAGCGCGGCACTCTGTGCTTGTAGATCTGCTATCTTTGAATAGCCGAAGTACAAAATAATGGTTAAAGTGGTTACACAGATGCGTTCCCGGTTTGAACTGGTTAAGGGGGTATGGGGTTGATATTGAAAGAGAGAGAGGAGTTGAAAGATAAGGATATAAAAGAGGTTGATGTCGAAAGAGTGGGGTAGAGAAAAGGGGTCGCTACAGAGAAAGAGAGATATGAATGATTTCATTGGATTAGTTGAATTGAATTGTCTGTCACTGAATATATAAACACATTTTCCATCTATCGTTTTGCACAGTAAGGTCCTCTGTGTTAAATTAACTCCATTTGGTTCCATTTGTACACTCTCAGAGTAAATGTAACAGGATTGCATTGTGTAGCTTTTACTATAGGTGGCACCACAGCTACAGTATTACATGATAACACACGACGTCACTAAGATACCAGTGTCAACTAAGGACCTAAAAGACACAACGTAGCCTACAGTACTCTTTGCACAATCGCACACAAACAGTGTCGATAGATCTAGAGCAGCGATTCCCAACCTGTGGGCTTGGGGCCATTGTTGGGCCGTGAGACACCAAGATTTTAATGACAATATAACATTAATATAAAAAATATATAATATAAAAACATGGTATTCTGTCTTTAAAGCCTAGAAAATTAGTTTTCATTTTCAACGGTTTTCAACCAACCACTGTGACACAGATGAATAGGACACACGACTCGATTGATGGATAATTAAAATAAACACTCTGAAAATGCACACGGCCCACCCATCTGAACAACACTTACAGTAAGTGGTCAGATGGGAGGCCCGAGAACGCCTGTGGGATTTTCAAGTGGGCCCTGATCCAGAAAAGGTTGGGAAACACTGATCGAGAGACTTACAGTCTCAGATGTTGGTGATTGTGTGGGAGCAGTAAGAGGTAATGTTATTCCTGGCAAAACAATCCTGTCATCTGTGACTTCTTCTACATGGTTGAAGGTCAGAGATGCAATGAAATGACAGCAATATGAGCCAACGCCTATACAAGTAAACAAGGAAGCCACGTCAGATCAGTTTTATTGATCAACCGATGCCAAGGTACACTGACACATGCTACAGTGAGCCGGAAGCCTAATATGTCATATACATGCAATCATGCACACACACACACACACACACACACACACACACACACACACACACACACACACACACACACACACACACACACACACACACACACTGTGTGCGGGTCCAAAGCGTCCCAGTCTCTCATCAATAAGAAACAGTGCACCATCTATCACAGAACCGCAGTCAGCAACAGCGTCCACTGTGTTCCTCCAACTTCAACTTCAAGTTCATTGTCACATTTACAGGTGGCTAAAGGAGCGAGTGAAATTATTACATTTATTCAAAAAAAGACAAAATAACCATATCAAAAATACATAAGGTGCGTAGGCTTATAAAAAAAAAGATAAATAAAATCTGTCTCTTGTGCAAGTAAGAACTGATACACCACTTAGCAGAAGATATCAAGTATGAACTAAATGTGTGGCAATGGAGTACTGTATATTCACAAGTCATATGACGATGTCAAAATGAAGATAAACCAGTTCTAAAAGACGGATCGTCCAGAATAGACTCTAAACACAGAGGTGTTTTCCCAGTTTAACTCTCAAGCGAAGGAGAGGGGGAGAAGGATCGAGAAACCTTGCACAATCTTGAATCTTCCGCTGTACTGTGTGTTGTGCCATTGATAACCGTGTTAACTCTGGCATTGGGCCATGGCCCTGAAGACCTATTGTTTAGATTGTGCCATCCAAGGACAATAGTTTGGTGTGGAAATCCTGCTTAGTCATTGAAGGAAATATTTCAACCTGGATGTTCTACGAGTTATTAATCTTAAATAGCAAACAGAATGCTGATGTTCAAAGTTTCACTTTTGTGACATTGCTAGAGGCTCTCGACTGGTGCAGCTGTGGCTGTTCCAGTAAAGAGCAGAACAAAGTGGAGTAATAGTGCTAGATAAGGTTGCTGGAATTCCTTTGGTGTATCAATGCCAGTGGCATTCAGTGTTTCCCTGAATTCTGTGACTCACAAATGACACACACACACACGCTCACGCGCACGCACACACACCCCCCCCCCGACACACACACACACACACACACACACACACACACACACACACACACACACACACACACACACACACACACACACACACACACACACACACACACACACACACTTTGTGTTGCAATAACAGAACACTGATTGTACTAGGTTACAGTTTTTATGACCTACTTTTATTTTTACACTTATTTATATTTTTATTATATACATTTGGTAACATGGCACTCAATGTTTTTATATGACACTTCATAGGACACTCATTTTTAATTGTTGTTGGAACATGTGATGCAAAAGAAATCCAAGTTCATCCGAATGGATAATAAAGATTATCATCTTATCTCGGTCATATGACCATGCAGGATTCATATAGCCTGGATTCCCAGGAATCATCCGTCATTGCTGCACTAAAACAAAGTCATACAACATTACTTTTGGAGCCCACACTGCACTTAAAAAAAAAAACAGTTAAGGTAAGTAACCATCAACTACAATCATAGCCTAATTACAGCAGGGGATTGCTGGCAACTCAGGCCTTTAAGGTCTTCCCAATAACACCCCAAAGTTCACAGAATTTAGCAACCGGTTTCCTGTAAACCATTTCAAAGTGACTGAAAACAAAAACACAGCGCAGATAAGAGGGCTCGGGAGGGAGGGGGGATAGGAGAAGGGGAGGATAGAGTGGAGAGACGGAAGTGGCGGCGGGGAGTCCAGGGGAAAGACAGGATAAGAGAGGGAAAATCCCTCCGTTCTCCCCAGCACGTCTGCCCTCACGGCACTCTGCACATTCCTGCAAAATGAGTGGATCAACACCCAAAGGAGGAGGAGGAGGAGGAGGAGGAAGAAGAAGGAAGAGAAGAGAAGAGAAGAGAAGAGAAGAGAAGAGAAGAGAAGAGAAGAGAAGAGAAGAGAAGAGAAGAGAAGAGAAGAGAAGAGAAGAGAAGAGAAGAGAAGAGAAGAGAAGAGTGGGATGACAAAAAGCCCTGGGCTGTAGCTCATTCCAAGCATAGAAACTAAGCAAACACGAAGGATAGCGTACAGTAAAGTCCTCAGTGTTAACCACATGAACCCAAGGGTCCCTGTTCTAGGCATGTCATAATAGGCGAACATTCAGTGAAAATAGACGCACATTCGGCAAAAATATTTAATGTATTAAAATGTATGAAATACACTTTGGAACGTGACACATTGTGAGCTTGTCGAGATTTGGTGTAGAGTGATAAAAGGAGGGGGCCAAGCCCCGGTCAACGAAATATGTAGGGTTTAATTGGTTAATAGGCATGTCGATTTGAGTCCTTTTTTACACTATCAGATTAAGATGAACACTGAGAATTAAACCGTAAACAGTAAACACAGATGAAGAAACAAAGAGATGGAGAGAAAGACGTGCATGGCACACAGTGTACCTGGCATAACATCGCCTTATCAGTGAACCTTGTATTGGAAGACAAAGGGACCACATTCGATATCCTGGAAATTACAGCAGCCTTGTTGGAAAGCTTATATCGCAATGATCAGCTCATCGCGGATTCTTTCATAAGATTACTACACAAAGAGGAGGAAGAGAGAGTGTGCAATGATAAATGGTGCATTGAGGTAGGATGAGGCCTTCATGGGTGGGATAGAGGGAGAGTGGGAGCGGGATGATCTCTGAAACTTCATGCAAGCTTACTGAGCACACACACGCACGCACGCACGCACACACGCACACACGCACGCACGCACGCAGACACACATCAACACACACACCAACTACATCATTTCTAAGCAAGGAAATATGCATGCATGCATGCATGCACGCAGGCACACACTCACGCACGCAAGCACACACACACACACACACACAGACACACAGACACACATCAACACACACACCAACTACATCATTTCGAAGCAAGCATGCATGCATGCATGCATGCATGCACGCAGGCACACACGGACGCACACGCACACACACGCACACACACGCACACACACACACACACACACACACACACACACACACACACACACACAGGCATGCAGGCATGCAAGCAAGCAAGCACAAACACACCAACTACTGTACATAATTTCTACCCTTATTCTGTTCTTGTCCTCTCTTTCTCTTCCTGTCCATGAGACAGAGAGCTACACTGTGTGTGTGTGTGTGTGTGTGTGTGTGTGTGTGTGTGTGTGTGTGTGTGTGTGTGTGTGTGTGTGTGTGTGTGTGTGTGTGTGTGTGTGTGTGTGTGTGTGTGTGTGTGTGTGTGCGTGTGCGTGCGTGCATGTGCGTGTGTGCATGCGTGCTTGTGTGCGTGCACGCGCGCATGTGCGTGCGTGCATGCGTGCGTGTGAGTGAGTGAGTGAGTGAGTGAGAGAGCGAGCGAGAGAGAGAAGCAGGGAAAGTCCCTCTCAACTACCCTCTGAACCTCAGGTACATACAGTATGTTGAGAAACAGCCCAGACCGGGGGAGGGAGGGGGGGGGAGCTGTGGTCATGTGACTTCTCGGAACGAGGATACTGAAGCTCTGAACAAAAACACACATGCCCGCAGGAGACGCCACACGTCGCACATACACACACATACACACACACACACACACACCACACGCCGCAAGCACGCACAAGGTAGAATCACAACCTAGGTGTAAAGAAAAGGCTTTTTGAAAAATTAAGCTTGCATACCCATTAATTGAATAGCAGCTAATTATAAATATAGACTATAGCATTACAATTGATTAATATTCTTATCACAAATGGTTAATGAATGTATCTCAAAGAACAATGCAGTTGAACAAAGTGACACGTGTTTTGCATTCTGCACAGCAGCTGCAATGTGTGACTAGCCGACCGTGGTCCGTGCACACATACAGTACATAAACCCTTGCAGTCTTAGCTTCAAGCTCTATAACTGGTCCCCAACCTTTTTCCCTGGAACCCCCCCTCCCTTCTTACATCTGACACGCACGCACACACACATCTGTACGCACGCACACTTTTGTTTGTAAACCACTTAAGCCCTGCTGTACTTCTCACAAAAACGGATAGCAAAAAGAGCCGATCTACAAGCTCACAAATGCGACATGTTGTGAGCTTGTAGATCTGCAATTTTTTAACCTTTTTGAAAAAAACGTTTTCTAATTTGCAGCATAAGAGGAGTTGGACTGATATCACGTTGAGTGGATGAAAGTTATGATTTTGTGCAACATGTTTGAAATTTTGTACTTTCTCCAAACAGATAAGCCCCCCCCCCCCCCCGTGAACTTTGACCCCAGTCTCCAGGTTGGGAAACACTGCTCTGTACAATGGGCTGCTCTGCAAATAAACCCCTGGAGGAAGGGTTAGCTTGCACTAGAGAGAGCCTATAACCCTGGGCAGGCTTGTTGCATCGTCCCACACACTCCCAGCCCTCACAGCGTTAGTACCGCAGCAGTATAGTGGAAACAATGTGCATGAGGAGAGCATGGGGTAGTGCAGCAGGGGTGACAGCATGGTCAGTGTGGGAGTATCAAACAGCTGTTTCTGCCACCACGGTGCTTCAGTTCAGGATACGCATGCCTGATCATGTGCTGTGTTGTTCAACAGTGACAGAGAGAAAGACTGAAATATAGGTCTCATATCGTATCTCATATCGAAACATTGTATGTCCAAAACTGTTACTGTTACTTACTGAAACAAAAGAACCTGTGATCCAATGTCGTTATTATTTAGTCGCAAGCTCTTGTTAATACTTTTCATGGGATAAAGATTCATGAAAGCAACCACTTTCACTTTCAAAATGTTTCAAAAGTAGGGAGAATAGCCTATCTATGAGCTCACAAGCGACGCGCTGTGAGCTCGTAGTTTGGCTATTGTCACTACTTTTGTGTGACACACTTGTATGAAGAAGTAGGGCATTCATTTACGAAAAAACGAACAAACATAAAAAGCTTAAATATGGAGATTTCTGGAGGACAGCTACGAAATGCAAAACCGGCAAATGACAGGATTTGTCATCAATATTGGGAAATCTCTCTCCCTCCCTCCTTTCCTCTCTCCCTCTTTGAGAAGCGTGTCATTCGTTAGACAAAGCCATCTGTCTGTGAAAAAACTAATATTCCCAGAGATGAGGATGTTAAAGCCTTTGTGCTCAATAATCACAACCACACGATCTGGTAGTCAAATGATTGTGGTGGCGTGCCCGCTGCTCGAAACTCTCCCCTTTTGGGTTTAGCAACATGCCATGATATTTAAATGTCCTTGAGCGTGTGTGCACATAGTATAAGCACTGCATGAGTGCGTGCGTGTGTGTGTGTGTGTGTGTGTGTGAGTATTATTATGTGTGTGTGTGTGTGCGCGTGTGTGTGAGTGTGTGTGTGTGTGTGTGTGTGTGTGTGTGTGTGTGTGTGTGTGTGTGTGTGTGTGTGTGTGTGTGTGTGTGTGTGTGTGCGTGTGCATGTGCATGAGCATACACTTATGTGCGTGCGAAGACACAGGATATTATGGCCAAACCGAGCCTCGAGACACACTGCAAGCGGTTGTCGGCACCGGCGTTTCTGGTAAGTCAGCCGGCGATGTCGCGCGTCTGTGTGAAACCCCATCCTCTGTGAAGTGCAAAGCCATGCAGGGCTCAGCTCAGGTGCTTTCCTCTGGTAGAGAAGGATGCGAAAAGCAAGAGGACAGGAAAGACTGGAAGGCTAGTGCAGTTGTTCCCAAACTGTTCACCTCAAGACCCAAAAGATAAAGTCCTTAAAGGGGCTACACCATGAATTTCATTTTTTTTTAGGTTTTTAGTATTTTTTGGGCTCCCCAGTGTCTCTTGTACCCAAAAAAATACTTTTTTTTAACATTCAGTCATTCATGCTCATTTCATGGATTTCCTGAATGGGCGTGTCTGAACAGGCCATTTCAGAATGGCATGGCAAGTGATGTCACTTGCCCTGATTTTGCATTGATGATGGCCAGACAGAATTGCTCAGTAGCTCCCCTCTGCCCAATAGGACGTTTTGGTATTGCAGCTGAAAAAGCTTGGAATGACAGACAGTCAGATTGTGAGAAAAAATATCTGGATGTTTTTTAGGCTTACAACCTGTTTAAAACGTATTAGGGGGCAATATTTATATATAATATATTGTTTTTAAATTCATGGTGTAGCCCCTTTAACTATTCATTAAAGATTGTATGGAATTTGTTTTATTTTTATTTTCCGAAATTCTTTTAGATTTTTTTAAGTTTTGATTTATTTGTAATATTTTTTAATTTTTTATAAATGAATAATAGTGAATAATATATATATATATATATTGTAAGGAACGTAAAAAAGGGCCATGACCCAAAACTTTGTCCTGACCCATTGTTTGGGAAACATTGGGCTAGTAGATGTGGTGAGCTCTGAGTGTGACAGGATGAAGGGGTGGTGGGTTTTTTTTGGGGGGGGGGGGGGGGGGGGGTGAAAAGGGAAAGTGAATGTACTAAGGCTGGCTGAAGGCCAGCAGCTGGGGCAGCACGGGATTGGGAAAGACCTTGAAGACAATTCCCTTTGCATAGTTGTGTCTGCATGCAGTTGTGTAAGCCATCAGGACACTCCAAAGAATGGTGTAACATATACTTAAGCCCTACATACTTTGTCATATGACAAATAGCAAAAATTACCAGGCTAAATGCTCACAATGTATTGTATTTTTTGCTATTTTTAGTAAAAGCCTAAATAGAAAAATGCCAAACTAGGGACGCCAGGGTTAAAATGTTTAAAATATGGGATAAAGGGAGGTAGGAATGGTATAGCGGCTAAGAAAATCCCTGTGACTGGTAGATACATAACCATCATTATTGTGTTCCATCAAACAAGTAAAACATTGAACATGCTCACAAGACTCAGATCATTGAGTCTTTCTCAGTAAGAGCCTCAGCTAAATCACTAAAATGCACATTTAAAGGTTAACTGATGAAATTCTGATGCACTGGGAAATGACAGCACATTTCATCGACTCATCTGTTCCCAGTGGCGGAGCGTCCGGGTAGGCCAGGTAGGCGGCCGCCTACGGGCCTGGGACCCCGTCGGATCACATGGACCTTTATTTTATTAGAAATAGACGCACTTTGCGTGCTCCGCCTCTCCGCCTCTCCGCGACCGCCTCTCAGCTTAGCCTAGAGATTCACCAGCTTACATGGACTACAAATATATTCGAGGCACCCCAATACACTGTTGGAAGCTCACCCTAACCCTAAAACCGAAATAAAGTAACACAAAAACGAACACAATCCGCCCGAAACCCGCAGATTTTCGCGCACGGGCTGGGCACGCACGCGCGCGCTGGGGGGGGCCTGATAAGTGTGCCGTGCCTACCGGCCCGGCTTTCAGTTGTTCCGCCACTGTCTGTTCCCCATGTTAGCATGTGCAACACACTGATACAATATGCGTTTAGCAAAGGAGTGTGGGGTTTATGTCCACATGGTAATAAGCATCATCTGTCTAACACTTATATCTAGTCTCCACTCCTTTTTTTCATCATACTATTTCATAATTCTATATTTTCTTCTATAAACTCTCATAATACCAGCAACTCCCTAAGGGCATACTGCAGTACCATGGCTTTGATAAGGAAAGCTGATTGATATGGTAATACATGGGTGTTCTTTTTTTTTTAATTACGGTCAAACGCTCGTGACACAATAATAAAAAAACAGAACACAGGAAGTACACAGTACACAGATGTTGTTCCTTCCCAGCATACTTTGGCTTCCAGCCATGCACAGGTGGAGTAGCAACAGGGAAGGGTGAATTCCATCACCCAGACTGCGGCCGCCATGCTACTGGGTGTCAGAGCATGTGGTAAAAATGTGTCAGGGCAAAGGAGGAAACCCAGGACTTCCTCTTTCATTTCTTTCCCTATTGCTGTCATCTGAAGGCCACAGCTGGGTGAGGCTGGGGATTTGGGCTTCAGTCGCAGAATGTACGTCCTGATCCTAAAATTATCAGGTACAACTAGAGCCAGTATGAGACATTATGTAGACAAGGCAGAAGCCAGGGGTGGAAGGATTTTTCTTTTACGCCTCATGCAGCCAAAGCTTTTGCACTTAAGAGCACACAGATGCATTCATATATTCCACTCCCCATGGATTAAAGTATTTGAACTTCTTTGGATGTCCCATTGTTAAATGCAGAGAATACATCAACTAATCGCTTCCTCGTGTGCATTTTAAAATAATTCCTATTGGGGCAAAGCAAAAGATCATCAGTAAAAAGAAGGCTCACAACTATACAAAATAAAACTGAGACCAGAGGTTCTAGTGTGTGTGTGTGTGTGTGTGTGTGTGTGTGTGTGTGTGTGTGTGTGTGTGTGTGTGTGTGTGTGTGTGTGTGTGTGTGTGTGTGTGTGTGGGCATGTATGTGCCTAGGCTGCCACAGACCAATCATCTTGCCTTAGATGACACTTGCAAAGCTCACACATGACTGTGTGGTTGTGTACACATGCATACACACGTCTGTGTGGTTGCGTGCACATGCATACACACACATGGCTGTGTGGTTGTGTGCACATGCATACACACACACACATGACTGTGTCTGTGGCTGTGTTGTCGGGTGGCAGTATGAGTGCAGCCTTGTGGTTGCAGTTCACATCCCATGATAGAAAAAGAGCTGCTTCTTCAATTCCTGTGTCATTGAGCAAGGCACTAAAGCCCTCATTTGAGGTCACTCTAGAAAGGAATGCTAAGTTTCTACACTTGGTTCAACTGTGCCCGCATATGTGTTTGTTTGAGTGCGTTCCTGCGTGCGTGCCTGTGTGCGTGCATGCGTGCGTTTGTTTGTGTGTGCGTGCACGTGCATCTGCATGTGTTTCACCTGTCGGAGGTTGTTGTATATGTCAAGGTCTCTGTGAGCCAGCAGCAAGAGGTGGATCAGTGTGTGGACCATGCGCTCTTCTCCCTGCACCACTGCTATATGGAGCGGCCTGCAATGACACACACACACACACACACACACACACACACACACACACACACACACACACACACACACACACACACACACACACACACACACACACACACACACACACACACACACAGCGTAAAGCAGTGTCAGAATGGCAGTTATAGATGGTAATGCAACACATACTTAGAATGGCAACTCCCTACACATTCACTGCACAGCCACCTCCCACATAGATTCTAACACTAACACACACGCATGCACATGCACAGTTGCACACACGTGAGGATCATCAACGATCCTGACTACTGTACCCCAGCAATGGATTGTTGTTCACTTTGCTAGTATCTTGCATGGGGCCTTCATCCAGCAGGCTCGGGGAGAGTTTCTATAATCCAAGGCCATAAGACTTCTGAACTCAATAAAGCGATATAAACTGTAACAGGACTGCAGTGGCAGATATGGATTATACAAATTTACAAATTGAATTTGACCTTTCACTACTAGCATGACACCCACAGTCACAAAACTAGAGGGAGCGTGAACAACAATCTGGTACCACCCACCCATAAAACAAACATGGGCAAATTATCCTTCTACAGCACGGCCACCAAGGTATGGAATAGTCTAACCCCATCCCTCAAAAAATGCAGTTCGCTGGGCTCATTTAAAACAGCCCTAAAAACTCATCTTTCTGGAGGCCATAAGAGGAGGTAGTACCAGTTTCCCGGTAGACAGACGACCCCCCTCCCCTTTTTTTGTGTATATATTTTTTATTTTTCATGCTTTTTTTATGTACATGGTGGTATTTTTTTCTCTGTATTTTTATGTTGATTTGAACTGTTTGGTTGCTACTATATATATCTATGAAATTAATTAAAGGACTTTTTTGGTCGGACCTTTTAGACAAAAGTATTATAAACTGTGTTGTTTTACATTATTTTGCCTAATAACATTTTCAATCAATCAAAAAAGCATACAACCATACATTGATCCTAAAACTAATTTATAATTGATGTAGAAAGTCTAGAAAACCATAATGTAATGTTAATGTTGCTTGCTATTTCACCTATCTATAATGAAAAAATAAATAAAAATGAAATGCTTCAAGCTAAAATTTGATTTCCACCACTTGAAGTAAAGAAAGAAAAGAGGGAAAAAGCCTACTTTATTATTATCAGCATTATTATCAGCCAAGGTCTCTTAGATATTTGCTTACAAAACAAGCTCATGACTTAATCATGTGTAATGCTATCTGTCAGCTAGTTCATAAATGTGAATGGCTAGGGATCGGCAAGGGATTATAACTCAATATCTATCAGCGTTGACCTGATTAGTCCCCATGTGACAGTTGGGCCAAGCAGCACTAAAATCCTACATAGTACAAGCATGACTCATCCAGCTATTGAACCCTTATCAAGGCTAAAGTGGAAACCACAAACCAAGATCTGCATGTAAAGTGAAAGAACACGCAGGTCAGACTTTGGGACAGCGGAGGAAAAGAAAGAACAGGGAGGAGGGGTAGTGTTGTAGATAAAGACTTTGCATGCTGTTATCTTTGTTGACTTCCAGTAAAGAGGCTTTATGTCACATCCTGTTGTAAGTAACAATGGCAGCTGTCTGTCTCTCTATATCTGTCTTGTGTATGTCTCCGTCTCTTTCTCTCTCTTCTGTGTTGCATGATTTATAGGCTTACTCCATCGTAAGACAGAGTAGGACAAAAATAGCAGAACTACAAGGTCACAATGCGGCGCGATGTGACAAAGGCCTAAACCCGTCAATCATTATTGCTGGTCATGAAATATTTTGGTTTCTGATAAGGGGCTTTTGACAAAGCCTGAGTTTTGACGCACTCAGCTCTTCTCCAATGGAGGCATAGTCATACTCAGAGACAACAGGAAGCAGGGACCATTTCTAGAGAATAACTTAAAAGTACCCTTGGAGAAGAATTTCAGTTCTCACTCACTGAAGCAATGACATCGAGTCACTGAAGACTGTAATATTGAGCGGCTCTCCAGTTTGATATGCATTAGGCCACAGACACCCTTTTGATAAGAGTACTATCTTCCAGACCACAACGTACATTGTAAAATTCCCAGCGTTTATGTAACCCTGAGAGTTACAGACCCGCAAGGGTCCATTTGGACACCTGGTGGTCCCCGGACCTGAAATTGAGAACCAGTGATCTAGGGCACGAGCAGAACAAATAATAAATAATAATTTGCATATAGTAAAGCCAAGCATGCAGAAAGTGATGAGGGCACTCCGACAAGTAAGGACAAAGCTCTCTCTCAGTACACAACAGGCGTTGGCTGACAATATGGTGCACAAGGACAGAAATCTTGTAAACAAACACCGAAACATAAGGAACCACCTCCAACGTTGTTGCAGGCTCAGCAACAGTGCATGACTAACAGTAGGCCTACATATAGCCTTTATGTACCTGAGAACAAATCGGTCTTTCTTTCTTTCCCTCCCCTTCTGTCTACCTTACTTACTATCCATCCATCTTGTATCTATCTATCTCTGCCAGCCAAATGATGATTTGTGAGCTTGGCAAGACCTTTAGGTGGAAAGTGTATGCATTCCAAATCTTCAAAGGCAAAAACAAAGGTAAAGTGTCCGTCTATACTGAGATGTGTGAAGCAATCACCACAAAGCATTTCAAGAGTCCTACAGAGTACAGGGGTATAATAAGGAACAGTATTTGAAATGAAGACCAAAAGTTAGCGTGTGTGTGTGTGTGTGTGTGTGTGTGTGTGTGTGTGTGTGTGTGTGTGTGTGTGTGTGTGTGTGTGTGTGTGTGTGTTTGTGCATTTCCATGCATGCACAAATAAGCTACTTATGTTTTTGCTTGCATGTGCCAACATGAAATGTCAACAGTATTGTGTGAGTGATTAACCCACGCACCTCTAGAACAAAACCCTTCTATGCATTCCTACTGTCTGTTTACATAAATGAAAAAAGATATTGGAGAACGCGCGGCCTATTCTCCTACAATAAATTATAGCAAAAAGAAAACCTATGCAAAAATGCAAATACAAGTGTGATCAGATTGGAACCACATCTACCATTTCCAAAAAAGATGATTTGCTAATGACACCGATGTGAAAAGCAGAACTTGAGCACGTCGGTTCTTTCCTCAGCGGGTCCCTGTTCCTGTAAGTGAGTATGGAGCTCTCCACAAAAAAAACCAACAGTATTTTATCACCCTATATCCGGTCAACGATGTTTTGGGGATTTTCTGAGGTGTAAATTACGAGCAACATGCTCGCAGTTGCACTGAGGAAGTTTCAAAGACTGGTAATGTTATGCAAGTAGAGGTGGTTGGGTGCAAAGCTTGTGTGAATACATACAAAGCAAAAATCCTAAGTGTTAAAATAGCACATTTGTTGTAGCTTTTTGGACAGTAAAATCCTTAGTGAATTAACACTGAGCCGGCAGAGAAAAGCGGTAGTCAAAAAACTAAAGTGAATCGCTACAGGTATACGCTGCTGAACTGAAATTAACTAACTATGCACGGATATAAGCTCTGCTGCTCCTTCACGTGGAAAGGAGCCAGTTAGGCGGTTTGGGCATCTAGCCAGCCAAATGATGACCTCTGCACCTCCCTAGGGAGGTCATCTGGGCAAGTCAAACCGGGAGGAGGCCACAGTGCACACCAAGGACCAGATGGGGGGATTATAGCTCCATGCTGGCCTCAGAACACCTTGGGATCCCCCTGTGGATGAAGTGGCTACGGAAGTCTGTAACTCTCTGCTGGAACTGTTGCCCCAGTGACCCGACTCCGGATAAGCGGTTGAGGATGGCTGGATGGATGGATAAATAACTAACTCTTGGTGAAGCATGTGGTGCAATATCAATTTCCATTGGAATGGACAATAACGTAATCTTATCTTACCTTAAAAAACAATGCTATTTTTTGTTGTTTGTTTGTTTTTTGGCCACCTGTAACAGATTTCCCAGATGAGCATGACAAGGGCGTTTGTGAAACGAGAGTCATTTCAAGGCATCGCAGCTGTCTCAGCAGCACACAACTCAGCTGTCAACAAGTACCAACGTACTGATGGGAACACAGGCATGCATGCAGGCACACACACACACACACACGTATATGCATGCAAACACACGCACACGCACGCACGCACGCACGCACGCACGCACGCACGCACGCACACACACACACACACACACAAACGCACACACAGATAACTTCATCACATGATCAGAAATAAAGACAGTATGTGTGTATGTGTGTCCATATTTTAGTATTCATTTTGTGTATTAATTAGCTGAGACTCACAGTACTAGACACACCTCTCTCTCTCTCTCTCTCTCTCTCTCCGCCTGTCTCTCTTTATCACTACAGCGCCTTCCCCTGTTTAATTGTATGTCTCAATCTCTTTCTCTCAAGACGAAACTCTATCTGTCTCTGGTTCCTGGAAGTGGGGCAGACCGCAGCCCCAGATAAAACCCAGCACAGCGGCACTGACGCAAGCTGGGGTCCCAAACCAGCCACATTCACACTGACAGGCCCAGAGAGAGACAGACAAACAGACAGGCAGACAAACAGACAGACAGACAGACAGACAGACAAACAAACAAAGACACAGGGTGAGAGAAAGTGAGAAAGAAAGTGAGAAAAAAGGTGTGAGAGAGAGAGAGTCGAGTCCTACAGTGAGGATCGTCCTGTGTGGATCAGGTGAAGTGCGCAGATCTTCTCAAGACAGCAACATGGACAATAATGCAATATTATAATGTGAAATAGTCTTGCCAATAATCTCTATTTTAATAAGCAATCAACCGATGCTTCTTAAAGAGCAATTGCAAGTGTAATCACACATCATCTGTTGCTTACGTATTGTAACTGTATTTGGGTTGTTTTTGTTTCTGCTTTGGGCAAATGTTGTTAATCGCTCCTGATAGTCACACCAACAAAGCACTGTGAACTGAAATGCACTGAATTGAGAGAGAGAATGAGAGCGTTTGTGTATGTGTGTGTGTGAGAGAGAGAGAGAGAGAGAGAGAGAGAGAGAGAGAGAGAGAATGCTAACCCGGGCAGTGGCGTAGATGTGGTATCCTGTTTGGTGTGGAGGTTTGAGGAAACAGCTAACCTGATTGGCCATGCCCGACATCCCCAGTGGGCCCAAGGACTGCTTGTGCTGTGCTGAGCTGATGCGAATAGTAAACAAAAAGGGATGCGAGCCGAAACCTCACCACAATACAGTTTATGAGAAGTGACGCCATTAGACGGCAACAAAGCATGACACTACCTCTTAATGCTGCAAAGGCAGTGCGATAATGTGTGTCACAGAACGTATGCATGAGAACCAGGTGTACGAAAACAGCAAGCTAAGCTGTTATTATGCCTGGGTTAATATGCCAGGGAATGTGGTTATTGAGCATGAGCTCAGGTTGACTGTACATCTTGTACAGTACATGAGCGCTGTGAAACCGTGCTGAATACAGCACCGAAGTCTGACGTGATTTACGCATCCTACCTGGGTCATCCTACCCCCATTCTGAATTCCCATAGACATAGTGTTTAATATCGTGTCATATAAGAACTGTGCTCCAAAAATAAACAAATGAGCACGGCGGGTTGACTCATATGGATATGAAGCATCAACTGACGGCGAGAAAACGCTAACGTTACCGCCGCCAAATTAATTATATTTTCGCCAGAAACAGACTGTATCAAATATGAGTGACTGACTATCGTAAATGATACAGAGCCACCTCCATGGCAATATCGGCGGTACAATTTGTTTATTTTTGGACCACAATTCTTAATGATATAACGATTCTAAGATGACCCAATGTTATTCTCCACAGGGATGAACGAGTGACGTCAGGACTTCGGTACTCTATTCAACTGTTTGGAAATGTAGGTCAGTCCTGCGCCACACAACATGACAGTAAATCAGGCATTAAAGTTCCGATGAGTTAATTCTCATCCATTGAGTATGTGAGTGAGTGTGTGAGTGAGCCGAACATGGGAGAAATCTGCATTTTATCAGCTGGTACAATAAACGGTATGACTGAGGGAAGAGACACAATAGACGCTGTGTAGGAAATTCATTCACTCACTCACTTCTCCATTCCCTATTTGGGAATTCTATGTGGAGTGAACTCATCAGAAACAATATTTTTGGACGAAACTTAAGCCGTGACACACAATTAACAACTTCATCCCTATTTCAAAAATAGCTGATCTGCAAGCTCACGTTGTTTGCTAGGGGTTCCCAGCAAGATTTGTAAAGGTTTAACCACTTTAAATCTTCTCTTATGGGGGTTTCTTGGGTTTTTTGGGGGTGGCATAGCTGAATGGTCCCAGATTCGATTCCAGGCCTGGCCAGCAATGTGTCGAATAAGACTGGTCGAAGTGTACTTGAGCAGGACACCTAACCCCTAACTAGCTCTGCACCCCTTGTGGGCAGCGATCAGCTGGGTTGAGCTGAAACCGGATTTACCCCGCGGGAGCAAGTAGGTCAATATTATTATTATTCTGGCACAATATTTTCAAAGGGCGGTCCGCGGCCAAATGCATATCAATTTGGGGGTCCTTGACATAAAAATGTTTGAGAACTACTGATATAGGGAATAATAAATATCACTATATATTCGGTCAACACTATAAAATGGCATAATCACTATATTGTGCACTAAATAGTGAGTAGTGAGTGATTTCAGACATAGTCAGAGTGAAGAATAGACAGGAGAGTGAGCACTAATGAGAGAAGGAGAAGCAGAGAGCAAGATGAGGTTGATAGGGGGAAAGCGGTAAATGAGGAAGTGAAGAGCGGATGTTTGGGTTTTTGAGCCCATTCATTTAAACACACTGTGAGAGAGAAAGGAAGAGAAGAAACACCTGAGAAAACCACAATCATATATTTAAAAGCTGAGCACACACAGGTTTTCCCGAAACTGAAGGGTGCTGAGGCGCTGAGAACAGGGGATCAACACCCCATTGACGTAAGAGCAGACATACACTGCACACACACACATACACACACACACACACACACACACACACACACACACACACACACACACACACACACACACACACACACACACACACACACACACATGCACGTCACACACACACACACGCACACACACGCACACTCACACACAGTGAAAGGACAAGGGGGCTGAGAATGTTTTTCTGCAGAATTCACACAAGATTTGAAACACAATCAAGGAAGTAGGTATAAGAACATCAAAGAGCTACACAGTTGATGAGAAAGTAAAAGAAAGTTTAGTGGTTGAATCAAGTTTTTCTTTTTTTTTAATTCAAAATCCCCATTAATATAATTCTTTATGTTGTGCTGCTGTATGCGGTACAATATAACTATCTGCAAACTGAGAACATTCCTGTCAATCCACTGGATGAAAGCATTGGCAAAATGTGTACAATGCAAACCTTTCTTAAGGTGAAGATGGGTATTTGAACATTTGTATTAAATCATAAATGTTTTTATCTTATTTTCTGTAACTTTTTAATAATTTGGTTGGGGGGGTGGTAAAAATATGTACTAGTCCTGCAGGATGCAGAATTAATGTATAAATGTGGACGTGACATTGAACATGTCACGAACATTGAACGTGACATGGAATTCTGGTCCCCAAGGTAGGCAGATGCCCCAGTGACAAATACCATGTGACTTTTGGCTCTAATGAAGCGTGGTCATCACAGGTCTGTTTTGAAAGGATGCAAATGACATCGATACTTCATGGAAACCACAGCAACCTTACAGTAGCGTTAAATTCTTGGATTTGATTTCAGTCACATGAGTGTGCTTGGAGTATCGGCCCGTCAGTCACTTCTGTCTGTGTGTGGGTGAACCTTCAGTGGTTGGGTCGATCATACGGGGTGCCCATGCATGAAGGCAGATATTTGGCTTCGTGTAAAGTTGTCTTTTTAGAATTCCACACATTATACTAGTTCATCACACACACACACACACACACACACACACACACACACACACACACACACACACACACACACACACACACACACACACACACACACACACACACACACACACACACACACACCTCCTCCACAGGTCTCCATGAGTATTGCTGACCTACATCAATGGCCCACCTCACACACGGAGTGAAGCAACATGAAAGAATGTGGCAGTGTAATGAAGACTGTTCACACTCACCCATGTGCGTAGCGTGCACACAACACACCCATACACACAACCACATCTCAACCTGCTTCCACACAGCCTTCATAAGATTAACTGTGACAAATAAAGAGACGGTGCAAATCAAATCACAGGGCATCCTATCTGTCAAACCACTTCCAGGTTACAAAACAATGCAAATGTTCTCTCTCTTTTTTAATGTCAGTCTGCCGCCTGTCTGAACTTCAGTTCCTGCGCATTTGGCCAATTCCAGTGAAACCTACCTTCTAGTTTTTATTTTCACATTCATTCTTCTTTCGCTTGTTAAACCTGTGACTGTTTCAATTTCACAGCTTGTAGAATAATCTGGCACTGGCTTCCCCTGCGGAGGCATTTGGGGTGTAGTAGTATACACACTGAGCGGCCCTTCTCCAAAATATATATTATGCTATCTAATGAAGTTCATACATAGACAGGGTGTCGCTTGGAATTTGGGTGCCATGACAACACAACTCTGTTGCCTCCAAATATTTATTTAAACAATAAAATCTTGATCTTTGAGAGCCTGGGGGGCCGTTGAGGATCTTTCTTCCCTGTTTGATGCTCCTGCACGTAGGTGGCAGATTTTCAAGTTGGAGATGCTAGATGAGACAATTCGCTATCTGTATTACGATATGTCTGGGTAATCACATGACTATTACATACTGTGGGATAATTATTCAGTACCTAGAGTGAACCTGCCGGTGTATACATGATGCTTAGCTGTTCTTTCATGTCAGGTGTATAGATACTGTACAAAATATGAGTTCCTTAACAGTTAGTTCTGATCGAGTAATTTGATTGGTCACTGATCGCTCTGCTAGCTAACATTAACATGTCATTTACCCACCTTAGGGCTGACTGTTAATACTTAGCTTAACAACATTTTTGTTGATCGAGTCTTGAAATAACTATTTGTTGGTGGAATGAAAAAATATAAAAAAGCAGAATCATATGCTGTTAGTGCCTATTGCTTGACAAATATTTTTTGGTAGAAACTGGTAGAAATTTCACATTCAAGATTGGGCTGTTGTACTGAGTATCAGCACGGCTGTGAATATCTTGGGCATGAGGCCGCAGTGCCTACGACTGACAGGCATGCTGATATACAGTATCACAGCATCCTCTCATGTGACTTCATTACACTTCTGAACAAGTTAATATTTTCAATTATCAAGTTACTTCTTTGCTGTCTTTGCTATATAGTCAGCATGGTCTGTCTAGGTGCATCTATAGTACACACATGTCTACTGTAGGTGTACAGTATACATACGGTGTGTCTAGGTGTATCTATACTCACTATAGTACACACGTGTCTACTGTAGGTGTACAGTATACATACAGAATGTCTAGGTGTAGTTATATGGTACATCCAGTATGTCCGGTTGAGACACAAAGGTTATTCATTTAAGATGTTTCTTGCAGAGTCACAGACAAAGAGAAAGTCTAATGGAGGGACGAAATATTGGTTATGGCTTCATGGTCAATGCATATTTCAAAGTTGAGAACCATTGTAGAGCCTATCCTAGTGATCTTATAATTGCCTCATGAAAGTACATAAAGCCAAAGCATTCATGTAAACTTCTTTATGCAGAATGATAGGGAGGCAGAGGTAGCCTATAGAACAGTGTTTCCCAAACAATAATGGATCTGGACCCATTTTGGGGTCGGGACCCATATTTATGGCGCATGAGTAAATATCCCAAATATTTTTAATGCTTCAAACATTTAATTATTATTCTAAAATATATATTTTTTTTAAATTCAAAGAATAGTATTTCAGAAATGCATTTTTTTTTACATAATTCTTTAAAATAAATTCAAAAATGTAAAACAAAAAAAGTTGACATAACCAAATTTGAATTTAAAATACTTTTAAGATCTACAAGCAACAATATTGTAGCTACAAGCTCACAACATCTCCCAATGCAACATGTTGTGAGCTTGTACAGTAGATCGACTATTTTCACCATTAATTAGGGCTAAATACGTTGTTGATTTATAATGGTTTGGGTCCCGGGGAGACACTAAATGTATCTTTTGTGTCTCGAACTAAAATGTTTGGGAACCCCTGGACTAGAAGTTACAGAAGCCCAAACCACCCTGGACCTACAAAAATGTAGGTAGGAAAGGAAAGGAGAATAAAACATCTAGCCTTCAATTGCGCCAATGGAGCTGCCTGAATTTTCATTTCGTTTCACTCCATTATTCAGAACTTTTTTTTTTTTTTAATGGGCGTAGCTAGCGATTCAGAGGCTGGAGCCAGGCTAGCTTAGTGGCCAACAGTAAAAGGTTTTAGTTGTACTGGGAAGCTTCCAGAGCTAAATGCGAGAAACTGCACAGAAAACTCCTCAATGTAAATCTAATGCTGATAATGTAAAAAAATGCATATTTAAAAGTTGAGAACCAGTGTAGAGCTTATCCTAGTGATCTTATAATTGCTTCATGTTTTACACTCTGAGAGTTAAATGAACATGGATCTTGTGTACATGAGTCCAAAGAAAGCAATGCTGGGGGGAAAAAAAGATAAATAAATGTCAAAGTCATCAACATACGTGTCTCCATCCTCATCCTGGTCTGTGGCCAGAGTGACATCGGCCAGTAACCTCTCTTCTTGGGTTTGGGCTGGGTGGAGGGCAGGAAAGTGGGGCCAGTAGTAGACTACTGGAATCGGACCAGAGAGAGATTGGGAGGAGGAGTTAACAATTCGGCAAGACAGACATTTCCAGTTTCCATCATAGGGAAGTAAAATGTTCAGTCTTCATTTGCCTCTGAGAGTGCACAAATGTAACCAAATGGACCCCATGTAACCAAATAGAGCCATACATGTGTGCACTCTCAGAGTTACAAATAGATAAATTAACAGAGAGGATTTTTACAGTGTAGCCTACTACTATCGAATCAGGTTTATTGTCACATCACAGGTTTACAAGGTTGGAGGTTTGAGGTTTGAATTGACCTACTAAGCTACTTTTGTGTTACATAAAAATAAAAAAAAAGGAAGCCTGATCAAAGCAGGTGTGTCTGCATCAACTCAGCATGTCTTTTTCCATCTCTGAATCCCAACTTCAGCACACACATCAAAAACACACTACTGCACTCATCATGCTTATTTTTTCAGCTTAGGGCCTATTCAATGCTTATTATTGTAGGGTATTATATTTGTGTTATAATTTAACATAAAGTGTAGAAATGTTCCCATAATGGTAATTTTTGTTACACTCTCAGACTTAAATTGTAACAGAGAATGTTGCAGTGAATGAGTAGGAACATAACACATGCCCCTGATCAGCCTAATTGGATGGATTGCATCATCAATCTAAATCTGGCCATTAAAGGCTAGGGCTATCTGAGTCATGATGACCAATACTTCAATTACATATGGCTGTGGTTCTCAAGGGGGTCCAGGGGACCCCATGTGTCATTGAGGGAGTTCCAGGCCAATTCAGGGGGTCCCCAGCTAAATGAACGATAGTTAGGAATGGGAACCAAATGGACCTGTAGTCTACTCACAGGTCACTCTGGTCTCACTTGTATACTCTCAGAGTTAAATTAACAGAATTGTGAAGAGTAGATTGGGTCCCAGATATATAATAATAATAATAAAATAATAATAATAATAATAGTAATAATAATAATAATAATAATAATAATAATACTTTGAGTACATTTTAAATAAATACATGAATAAATAAACAAATGGGGGTCCGTGGCCCCCTAACCTAATGCATATCAAACTGGGGGGTCTTTTCAATTGAAAAGGCTGAGAATCGCTGTAACTTACGGTACGGACTATACGCTTGCTGCACGAGTCCTGCTGCCGGATAGTCTCTGACACCGGACAAGTGCCTGGTGAGTGATCCCGGTGGCGGCGCACTGACGCTCCTCTCCTCATCATCACTGAAGCAGCTCGGCGGACTCCTCCGCTGGACCGAGCCCGTGTTTAGTGCAGGAGATAATAAGCGGTCTCCTCTGTCTGGTGGTGGAGCGGGCGGTCGCCTCGGGATCGCCGCCGGGTCAGCAGGAAACCGGCGTTTCCTGAAGGGAAGCCTCGACGAAGAAGACTTGTTGTCAGACGGCGTCCGTCTGACCGCCGCGTCACGATGCTCGCTGCCCAGTGCGCTTCTATAGAGGCGCTCGGCCACATGTCCGAGTCCTTCTTCACACAGGGCTGTCACGATTACACATATAAGTTGACGATTAATTGTTGTCACACAAAACATTGCTGTGTCTTGGGCATTGAACATTTGAAAACGTTATTTCTGTTTGAC
>NC_139940.1:17399138-17539138 GCF_963454915.1 Gymnoscopelus microlampas
GTATTCTGGCAAGGGCAATGAATATGGCCTTGGCATATAGCAGAAGCCTTCCATTCTCAGTCGATAGGAATGGAACACATGTTCATAGTTGGTCAGGAGAGTGTCCTTGTTACAATCCTATAGTCCAGGGAATAAAGGATTCCGACATGATACGGATTGGAAAGTGAAGTTTCGGTTTTTATTATCTGTTTCTTTTTTTTTTTTTAGATTTGCATGATTTTACAGTGAATGATTGTTTTTAGACATGATTTTTAAAGAATGATTTTCGACATGATTTTAAACATCAATTGAAAATAGCACCTGGCACAAAACATAAAACAAATAAAACAAACTAAACCTGTCCTTGCTTTTTATACCTCGGTTCTAACTAACCTAGCCCCTTTCGGGACCCTGTATACCTTTTTTGTATTTAGGCTGCCGGTATCCTGGATACCGTCATCCCAAATACAAAAAAGGTATACATGGTTCCGAAAGGGGCTATAACTAACCTAACCAACACCAAATAAAAATTAACAACAGAAATCTAATCTAACCTGACTATTCATTAATCATTTGTACTTTTTCTGTAAAGCACATGCTTTATTCTTGCTTTATTCTTCACCACGGCACGCACACACACAGAGGACCATCTACTGTACGTGGGCAGCGTCTAACACACTGCCAAAGTACACGACTGGTTCTTAAATAGGAGGCCTTCTGCCGTGGAGGTATAATAGAGGAACAGTACAATGTAGAAAACCTATAAACACTATAAAAAATCAGGATCAAACACAATAAATCTCTCATCCTCTCATAGCGCGCAGGTTTTCAACAATATACAATAAAATGTACAATGTATGATACTATACTACAGCTTGGGTAGCGTTTCCTATAGTTTGTTGTCCTAGAGTTTTGGTAGCGATTTTGTTTCCAAACCTTACTATCCAACAGACACTGTGGTCCTCGTCCAGCAGAGGAATTCCATTCTGGAGGATGACCTTCCCTAATACAAACAAACTATCTGCAAGGTCAGAAAGAGGGTGCACGTCCCACATATGTTTACTGTATATCCAACACACACATAGGCATAATGCAGAGGAGGGGTTCTCACTGCAGGGGTAGTGAAATTCTTTTTGGATTAGGATCTTAGTTTAAACTTTGAAATTGCTTTAAAGCTACAATCCCTAAATTTAATGTCTGTAGTATCCCTTTCCTGATGTCCGAACTACAATAAAGATGGCAGCGCTTATGGTGTCCAATTCAGTGCGCCTTTTGCTTCAAATACATTTAATGAAATTCTTGATACTCTGTACATAAATATCCGTCCTTGACCGTCCGTCCGTCCACCCACCCATCTATATCTATCTATCTATTTGATGAAAAGAAGCTAAATTAACGGACAGGCAATGGGTGGTTTGAAGATGAAGTACCATTTTCTCTCTACCGCTTCCTTGTTTGCCATTTCAAATGCACAAATAACATGCACAATGCTTGCATTCAATTCTGCCAGGTACTTCCTGCCAGAACAGTTGAACATGTGTTAATTTCGCACAATTGTATTTTCTGCATAAACTATGCAGTAGAGTAGAGTGCCCACAACAATAATAGCCTTTAAGTTGCAACTCTTTTTTTTTTTTTGTGAAATCTGAAAGAGCCCGAAAACTCTACAGTCTTCCTAGACCAGTGATTCTCAAGCATTTTTAATTTCTAGGACCCCCAATTTGGTATGCATTAGGCCACAGACCTCCATTAAAGATACTTTTATTTTATTTTTTAAAATCTTTTTTTAATCTCTTGGACACCAGGCTACTGTAAGAAAGTTTTGTTAGACACGATTTGCCCTGATTTGCACTGTCATTTGGTCCAGAATTCCTTTACTGTCTATGTAACTGCAGGTGCTGTAGGTACAATATTTTTTTGATATTCTGTAGTTGTACATGTAATAATGGTGAAGATTAACTAAGCTCACTAAGCTGTCGACCTTATGGAAATTTCAGTTCCTTGTCAAATGATTTGAGGTTTGTCCGAAAG
Organism: Gymnoscopelus microlampas; assembly: GCF_963454915.1. Lineage (NCBI taxonomy): Eukaryota > Metazoa > Chordata > Actinopteri > Myctophiformes > Myctophidae > Gymnoscopelus > Gymnoscopelus microlampas. Next base: position 17,401,149 of record NC_139940.1, read on the forward strand.
TGTTTTTCCAAGTTCCCTTTATTGCACCATAGCGGTGCAGTTGTCGCTGATGAGACAAATAAAATACTCATGACAGCACTTTATCCAGTTTCATGTATATGCTAAACATATATATTAATGGCTGAGATGTCAGTTCCTTCTTTCTTTATTGTTGGCAGAAGTCTTGTCAAATGATTTGTGGTTTGTCAGGATAAGAGATGTCTTTCCAAGTTCTCTTTGTTCTCAAACACGTTCTACTGATGTCACGTCTCATTAGCTAGTAGCCTACTAAACATCTAACACACCTGGACTATTGATAATTGCCAGGGTAATTCCTGTGTTAATTCACACTGTGCCCCACCCTCACGGCCCACCACCTCAAACTAGTTCAAACTTAGCCTAATCATTGCGTAAATGGCAACATCGACCAGCATTGACCATTGCATTGAGACAGACATAATGATGGGTGCAGTGAATTGGTGATTCTGTTATTTGGGAAGAGGACGGGCTAAATGTGGTGACTTTATATTTGGAGTTTGGGTTGATTCGCTTGGTCCTGTTAGGACTACTAATGACAGAGAAGAAGAAAAGGTCGAACTTGGGCCTTTGAGATGTTAATGTAGAGTAACTGGGATACTAGCTGTGGTGTGTGTGTGTGTGTGTGTGTGTGTGTGTGTGTGTGTGTGTGTGTGTGTGTGTGTGTGTGTGTGTGTGTGTGTGTGTGTGTGTGTGTGTGTGTGTGTGTGTGTGTGTGTGTGTGTGTGCGAGTGCGCACATGCGCGCGTGCGTGCGTGCGTGAGTGGGTGGGTGCATGCGTGTGTATAGAGAGAGAGAGAGAGAGAGAGAGAGAGAGAGAGAGCGAGAGAGAGAGAGAGAGAGAGAGAGAGAGAGAGAGAGAGAGAGAGAGAGAGAGAGAGAGAGAGAGAGAGAGAGAGAGATTGTAAGCAATACATTTAAGATTATTTGACCAATGGCAGCCTCTACTAAAAAAAGGCAAAAAATCAATTTGATATTGGCTCATGTGTTTTGCATTGTCCTGTAGGTAAAACAGTAGTAGTAAAGTAATAGTAAGAATAGCAAAAATAGTCAAAATAGTCATTAAAATATCTATAGCTATGTATATAAATAGCACAGTCACTAGTGCTTGCAGTGGTGACAGTAAGGTGAAACCTTTAGTGCAGCAACAAATTGCAGTAAATATTAAAAGATTGCAGAACTAAATGTGAACAGGATCTCTACAGTCAATCTGTAACCTGTAGTCCTGTTGAAGTTTATAAGACTTTGTCTGTGTATGTGTGCATGTCTTTACATTTTCAGCATTAAATTTACACATACTAAACTTGAATACTCAAAAGTAGCAGAACTACAAGCTCGAAGCGCAGCGTAAAGCAGCGAGTTTTGAGCTTGTCGATCCACTACTTTTGCTATTTTTGAATTTGAATCTTGATTATATATTTTATATATATATATATATATATATATATATATATATATATATATATATATATATATATATATATATATATATATATATATATATATATATATATATATATATATATATATATATATATATATGTCTGTCATTATAGTATATAATAGTGTATACTGTACAATGTACGCTGCAATGCAACGTAGAGGCACTGGCCACTCCAACAATATTTCTATCTTCCCCCTTCACAGTACTTGTTGACAATGAAAAGACATGGCAAAATGGCCTAAAACCTTCCTGCTGCAGGAAATGTATGCAGGATGTTTTTTGTCACAATGTGACCACAGACCTTTATTATTTGCAGCTAGGCCTACTATTTATTCTAAAATGTGTACAATCATCCAATATGAAACTCTTCATAAACATAACTAGTTTCCATTAAAAGCAACAAGACAAGCCATGTCTTGTATTTTTATGTTTGACAACAAACCAAGCATAATATATTATGAGTTAAAAGCAATGCCATTCTCTTGACAGACAAATATTGTTATTATTATGTAAACCTTTAGAATCGACGTGGACTGCAATGTTGTCATTATTGCAATTTGCATTATTACAATTGTACATTACTACAGTGCAAATATTTTGTTATGTTTGCTCCAGTTTATATTCCACATAAACACATAATTCCAATAACATATCACTGTCAGTTTTCACTATACTTAGGCTTCTTGTCTGGAGGGCTACACTCCCACATACATTCAAGTAAACTGTCTCAAAATTAAAATCTAAACCAAAATGTTTCTGTGTAGGCCTACTCTATATTGCACTTTGCTATCTTACTGAAAAATGTAACGTATTCAGCGTCATGCTAGGGTAACAAGTAGCCATGTCATCAGGGAAAGTATAGTTATTTATAAGTCATTTATGAAATGCTACATAATTACATGCAGTCATGCTTGCTACCAGACGCATGCCATCTTAGAAGCAGGTGTGGTGGTGGTAACCAGTAAGTTATGGGATAAAAAAACGTGTAAATGCAGAATTTCAATAGGATGCAATGGTGGCATAATTATGTAGTAATTTATTATTTTAGTTTAAATCAAACTATAAAGTATATTGCATTGATAATGAATAATGCGTTACATTATGAATTTGACAATGAGCGATAGGCAATCAATTGTCAACAAATAATCAATGATCAAATAACTCAATAAGAGATGTAGATGTAGAGGTTGGCAAAGATTGACTTTGCTTGACTTGCTGAGGTGTGACTTGCTGAGGTGTGATCGGAGGCCGATGGAACATCTTGTGGTATAGAAAGTCAAACCAGTACAAGAGAGCATCCTGTTTGTATAAGATAGCTGGACTTGTTGTGCATAAGTACTATGTGCGGGCGCGCGTGTGCGTGCGTGCGTGCGTGCGTGCGTGCGTGCGTGCGCGCGCGCGCGTGTGTGTGTGCGCGCGCGCGCGTGTGTGTGTGTGTGTGTGTGTGTGTGTGTGTGTGTATTTGTCGGTGCGTCTGTGGGTGTTCTTGTAAGAGCACTTCAGATATGGAAAGTTTCACAAAACATTTGTCTTAAAACAATCCAAAATTCTATTTTTAGGTACTACCGGAAGTTAATTTGTCATTGTCTCCATCAGGCCAAAGGCGCTTGCTTCAAAAATATTTTACAACTCCTCCGACAGATTTTGTTCAAAACTCAAATTACTATAATCTCCGTAGTCATGTGATAAACATGCATGCATCATATACAGATGTTTGATATTCCATGCAGATTGGCTTTCAAGGTTTGTGGATGGAGCCTATTTGCAAAAAACTAAATTGTAATCACATATTGAGGGGCCTCGACAACACAGAGTCAAAAGCAATTTCACTTAGACCCATAGGGTGCACCACAAATGCCAGAAATGTTGCTGTTTGTTGCAGGAACATGATTTATATTTACAAATCTACCCCAATTTAGCTACAAGTGATCTCGGTAGTCATGTGCCAATGAGCATCAAACTGCTTTTTTATATCCCATGGTGTTTTTCTGTAAACGGCTTGACAGCAGAGTTAACACTCAGGATGTTACACACTCAGGATGTTACACTATTTACAACTGGAAATCACGATTAGAATCTCATTTTATATTAACATTAAATATGTTTTTACAATTCAAGTGGGAGTATAAGGACTATAGTTCAACCTAGCTCATTTGTTTATTATGTTTTCAATTACAATAGTTTTACATTTTAGAGTGGAAGAGCTCATGAACTTTAGCATCAGTTCAAAAACAACATTTTTGGGCATAACAACAGCTGAATGTCTGCTCTCCCTTTTATTCCCAGGAGGAACTTGACCAAGCTTTCTCTGCTCTTCAGTCACATGCTCTCCGAGCTGAGGGCCATGTTTCCTGGGGGACAATTTCAGGGCTTCATGTACATGGCCATGAAGACGGAGGCTGAGCAGTTCTGGAGACATTCATTTGCTAACAAGTGAGAATGGGCACAGAGATGTGTGGGATTTGTTAATGTTGTTCCATGTATGGTGATTCTATGTCCTAATACCAGTGGTTCTCAACCTTTTCTGGATCCGGGCCCACTTCTCTTGAAAGATTACACGTGGGTCAGATTGGTGGGCCGCGTGCATTCAGAGCATGTTTATTTTATCAGTCGATTGTGTTCCGCAGTATAATTTAAGCTCCTATTCATTGATTTAACAGTGAAAACACATTTTCAAGGTTTTAAAGAAACAAATATCATGAGATTTGTATTCATTTACTTACCTTTTACATTCATTCTTTTAATATTAATGTTATATTCAGTGGTGTGTTCTAGGTTTTTTCGGTGATACGCTAATCCGCGCGTGGTCAATGGATGAAATGGCTAGTAAAGGGCTACGCTTTCAAAAAAAATCATTCTGCATGTCATACTACGTATATAGCGTAACACGGTAGAACACACCACTGGTTATATTGTGAAAATCATAGTGTTTTGCCAAATATTTCGGAGCCCACTTGCAGTACCCTCTCAGCCCACCAGTGGCCCACAGGTTGAGAATCACTGCTATTGGCTACTATCTGGCTACTACAAACCAGAACATGTCACACGTACACAGAAAATGTTATCTTTTTGTTCTCCTTACTATCAGGTGTATAGTGCAGTGGTCTAGTTTTAAACAGCAGCTGGGAAGAGTGCATGCGTTCGAGGAAGGGATGGAGTCTATGGCACTGAAGTCGACTATAGACCTCACCTGCAATGACCACGTCTCAGTGTTTGAGTTTGACATCTTCACCAGACTGTTTCAGGTAGCCTACTTTGAGATTGTTATTAAACAGAGCATATAATAACACAGAGACATGAATTAGATTAAATTAAATGCTCACTGTCTCGTCTTCATTTGTCTTCATTTGTCTTCTGTTCTGTTCTGTTCTGTTCTGTTCTGTTCTGTTCTGTTCTGTTCTGCTCTGTTCTGTTCTGTTCTGTCTTCTCCCCCAAGCCTTGGAGGACAATTTTAACCAACTGGAACCATTTAGCAGTGACTCATCCAGGCTACATGGCCTTCCTCACATATGACCAGGTCAAACTTCGTCTGGATCACTACCGACAAAGAGCCGGGAGGTGAGTTAAACACCACTACACAAGTCTCGCGTAGCCAGACAACTATTCCACAACCCCTGAATGCTACGTAGAGTCTGGAACTAAGAGCCTACTGAAAGCAGAGAACGGAAGCTGTCATCATAATTGTATGACAATAATGACATTATCCAAAATAGGGATGCCAGCTTGAAAATGGCTAAAATGTTGCCTCTGTATTGGGAAATGATAGTTTATATATAAAAATATGAGCCCTACTTCATACTTGGTCGTATGACGGTGTCGCACGAAAATAGCAAAAATAACCGATCTACAAGCTCACAACGTGGCACTTTGTGATGGAGTTTGAGCTTGTAGATCTGACATGTTCTCTATTTTGTAAAATTGATGGAGATTTTGAAAACTTTGGAAAGGGCCGTCAAGTTGAGAGTGGTTAAACATTTACCCATTGGATTTCCCAACTCTCTCTGTCCCTCCCAGTTACATTTTCCGTCTGAGCTGCACCAGGATGGGCCAGTGGGCCATAGGTCATGTGACCACTGAAGGAGCTATCATCCAGACCATCCCCCAGAATTTACCTCTCCACCATGCACTCATTCAGGGCTTCAAGGAGGGCAGGTGAACACACACACACACACACACACACACGCGCGCGCGCACGCACGCGCACACACACTTGGTTAGAGCGTGTGGGCACGGCAAGAGTAATACATCTGAGTCTAATCTGAGTAATACAGACAAGTGACGAGTGTGCTTTTGTGATGATGTTGTGGCCGTTGTTATGGTACACACACACACACACACACACACACACACACACACACACACACACACACACACACACACACACACACACACACACACACACACACACACACGCACACGCACACACACACAGTGAACTTGAGCCAAATCTATACGTCGTCTTGCCCAGAATAACAGATTTCCAAAGTCATATTATGAAGTCATACAATGAAGTATAAATGAGGGTTTTCTGACCTATGGCTGCAGCTATCTATACCCAGACGGCCGTGACGTGAACCCTGACCTGACTAGTCTGTGTGAACCAGCCAAGAAAGGCAAAGTCAAAGTCTCAGAGGTAAACACACTTACGCAAGCACACCATGCACACCACACATACACAGAATAAGACATCAAAAGTATCTGTTTTCTCTCTACATTCTCAATGTCATAATCACATCATCTTGACTCTTCTCACGTTTCCTCCTCTCCTCTCCTCTCCTCTCCTCTCCTTATTTCATCTGATTCCTTTCCATACCAGGAGCAGTATGAGCTGTATTGTGAGATAGGGAGCACATTTCAGCTGTGTAAGATCTGTGCAGAGAGGGACAAGGACACACGTATCCAGCCCTGTGGTCATCTCCTGTGCAAGGCATGTCTCCTAGGCTGGCAGGTATGTGGGTCAATCCACTGATATGGATCATGTTAGATTTTACCAGAAACTGACCACATAGCTAGTGTAAGCCATTCCGTCAGTTGGTCGGTTGGTCCGTCTGTCTGTCCAAACTTTTCCAGTGCAAAAACTTTTCCCACCAAAACATAAAAATCTGTTTTAAACCACACAAACTTGCTCCCCGCCCCCCACAAAACCCACCATTTTATGTATCTGCCATTTACAGATTTATACTTCCTACATACAGTATACTCAGAAAAAAAGGTGTTGTATGAAGACATAAAAGTCTGCCATAGTATTACACAGCTACATAAAAATGTTATTCGACCTTGGTCTCTTTGCGTATTGTTCATTGCCACCAAGTTCCAGAAAAATCCACCCATCCGTTCTTGATTTTGACCTTGACCTTGATTATGACCTTGATCTTGGACCTTCTCAATCCAATAGCCAATCATCTCTTCTGGGCTGCCTGCTGATCATTCCTATTTTCAAATGAAAAAATAATAAAATATGGTTAAAGTGGTTAAACCGATTTTGATGGTATATTAACAAATTTCGCTGGGGACACCCTGGAACCGCCTTGGGGGTCCCTGACTCCCTGGATCCGACTTTGAGAACCACAGCGCTAATTGTTTTGCTAACGGGTGGAATAGAGTAAAAACATAAGCTCCATCCAAGTCGGTTGGACAGATAGCACATCCTCTGTCTCTAGGTGCTGAGCCAAACTGTAAGAACAGAATCACGACAACAAAGCGGGGGCTCGCAACTCACTTTTGAATGCTCCAAGCTTTTTATTTGCGACAAACAGCAGATACGCGTTTCGTCTTTTTCAAGTATAAGTGTGCATAAAAAACTGAACTTTCGCTGTCCATTGTTTTTCAGAAGTCAAGTGGCAACTCTTGCCCATACTGCCGCTGTGACATCAAAGGAACAGAGTCCATCCTGGTGGAACCCTACCTGAAAGCCGGTAGGGTGGAGCAGGTGGACAGCGACGAGGAGGAGGACCATGAGGATGTGGAACTGGTGATGAAGACAGTGGCCGCCATGAGAAAAGTGTGTTGCCCGCAGTTTGTTTGTGTTTACGAAAGGTGTCACGACAAATTGTGTGCTTGTAGATTTTCGAATAACCATATGAAACAGAGGAAAAGGCAGTTTAATGCAAGCTTTCGGTCAGAAGAACAAGTGAATGTAGCAGTACATAAGGGTTCGAGCAGTGTCATCACTTGATAGCCAGTGCAAGACACCTGTGTCCAACATTCCCTTGACTAGATAGACATCAAGGGAATTGTAGTGCCAAATGTAATGCACTACAGAGGCTGTGTTCTGGATAACCAAAGTATGAAATAGGATTAAAGTGGTTAAACTGATTTTGATGGTATATTCATATTAATTCATTTTGCTGGGGATCTCCTGGAACCCCCCTTAATTACCAATATTCAAGCTGCACCCCCCTCTCACTCTCTGTCTCTCTGTCCCCCATTTCTCCCCGATCTCTCTCGCCCCAATAGCTCTCCAATGAGGAGTACCAGGTCCCTAGTTCCCATCCCAAATCCTTTATCAGCCCTCCCCCGTTACCCCCTAAATCCAGTGTGGGCCAATGGAGTCTGTCTCCCCACTTCCACACCCAGCCTTCTGTGCCCAGCAGACATTCTGTAAGTTCCCACATCCACTGGCTGGCATTTATTTTGCATGTAATGTGATGTGATGTCGAATGTTTTCAATAAATCTGTTATTGTCAATGTTGTGAATATAAATGTGGAATTCTAATGCCGTATCACAGACACTCAGAACAAACCCCTTTCAGAGTAAGAATATCCATTATCTGTGACTAACGGAATACATGACATTACTTCCAACCTTTTTCCAAAGCGTACCATAGTATATTTTATTTATGAGGAAGCCATTTGGTTCTCTTCAGTTCTGGGTGGTATAAAAATCAACTATGTCATCACGTTTTTGTTATTTACATTATTATTGCATTTTTGTTATGCATTTTAAAGTAGCCCACAAATTGACTTGAACATAATAGTCCCTGTTTTTTAAAACGAACAAAATTCAAATGTCCGTGAACTTAATATCTACCTGTTTAGCCAACATTGACTCAATTATTCAGGTATGTTTGGTTACATTTGGAGTAGATGTTAACATGCACATCTGAAAATAAAGCCATGAACAGAACAATTGTGAGTGTTGCACGATGTGGCCAAAGATGTGAATGGACATAAACATGTATTGATGGTCCTCCCTTTTGCTCACTCTGTTTTGCAGTATCCTAATGGCATACATAGGGATAGAGGACATGCCCAACAGGCTGACAGTAACAGGTACAGTAGGAGGTTTCTTTTGATAATGTAATCAGCGTGTAGATTAGGATTACCTGCAATTTATAGGTAGTATACTCAGTAGCACTTTGCCGATTGTTGCTTGTAAGCACAACTCACAAAGTTGACCCCTCCAACTGAAAACAGCTCGACTCAGCATCTTCATCCCCATCCACAATAAAGTTTTGCCATTGGGGGAAAGCCACCCCAGTTTCACTCCTATTAGCATCGTCTGTTTAGAGTGTCACATCTCTGCACTTTGTTTTTGGTGTTTGATTGTCAGCCTCTGTTCGTTCTGTCTCGTCCATTTAGAAGGCAGTGGTGGGAGGCAGCCAGTATCGAAGAGGAGAGTGCTGGTGGGTTGCATTCCAGCGGCTCTCCGGGGGCGTGGTTTCCCCAAATCACCGGTCCTGTCCCAAATCACGCGTCAGTGCCATACCCACTTTCCCGCAGGTGAGTGGCAGTTGTCTGCATTGAAACTCACATAGCTCTACTGCACGTAGCAACTAGCAAGGATTAATCAAATACCACTTTTAACCATTTAGACCGGCTTAACCTATATACGGCTTTATACCTTTCAATCTGAGACAGCAGCTGCGTAATTTTAGATGTTGCCGTATGTATAGCAACATTGATAATATTATTATTTCTTTTTAAATGTGAAATTTTCTGAAAACTGTTAGGATTTTGAATGTGTTTTTAGAATCAGCCTCAGGTGGGTTAATACAAACTGTCTTTTCCATTCATGTTGAGCTTCTTTGCCTGGTTCAACCATAGTGAGCAGTTCCCCCTCCTTGAGGAAAACAGTCGATGTCTCCACATGGTGTGGCCCCGGTCTCTCTGAAAGATAAAGAACAAACACATAATTATGTCTGATTGACTGTCCTTTAAAGTCTGACAGGCAATCAGGTCACTTGATTACAGTTATTACTGCTGAACCACTTGCAGCCTACAGCAAAACACATCCCACTGCCACGGACTGTATGAGTGGTATTAACCACTTAAACCCTGTATACTTTGTTGACCGGAGTCCCCCAAGTGTTTTCAATCAAATTTCTTTGGCAAAAATAGCCGATCTACAAGCTCACAACGTGTCACAACGCAATGTTTTGTGAGCTTGTAGATCTGCTTTGTTCTGCAAATATTTTTTTATGCCCAGAATAGGACCATTATGTTTAAATGGTTAACAGAAATGACCACCTGTACTGTACTGTACTGTACAGTATGTTACCACTACACTGCTAGAGCTTCAGCTTAGTCCTGGGGAATGTTTACACTGCTGTGCTGGCTTTCATTCTTCAAATTTAAATCTGAGGGTGGAAAAAGAAGCCTTGTGTATTTTGGGCCTTGGTCGAGGAGCGACCTGCAGACCAGACTCAAATTGGCTTTTGTGATCCCTCTAGTGAGTTTTAAAAGGATTTCCATGGACACACTTCCCAGACATTGCGTTGATGTGTGGAAAATGTTGTTGCTCTCAGTTTTATATGGTTATTTTGTGCATTCTCTGTTCAATTTAATTTCCTTGAGCTTCCTACTGTAGATAGTGGGCATGTTTTTATGGATGTTATATGTCTGCCATTGTTATTGTCATGTATTTGTTGTTAATGGCAAAGCTGTGTAATATTTATGCCTCTTGACCAGTTCACACTCGTAAAAGAGTCTCAATGTGTTTTTTACTGGTTAAATAACATTTTGTGGTCATCTCTGTGACAGTTTGGAAGTCCTGCCAGAGGCAAATCATCCTGGCTCCTCCCTGTCAGGTGGAGAAGGTAGGCTATGTTTTGGGAAATTACTTAGCACTCAAACCATGACCTTTCAATGTGCACGTGTAGGCCTGCAGTGTCAACATTTGAATGAAAGCTGAAATTCTGAAAGGAAATACAGAAAGATTGAATTACATTGCATATTACTTTATTTCCACCCTTTCTCTCTTCTTAAACCTGATTAATACTTGGTCGAATAAGTAGCAGATCATATTGATGCTCATAACACGTCTCAATGCAACACTGTGAGTTTGTAGCTCAGCTATTTTCAGCACACAACACTGTTGTAAAGGGCCGTTCACACCTAGCACTATAACTATAACTGCAACTATAAAAATATAGATGCAGAGTTCACACCACAACTACAAATGCAATTGCGATGGTGAACAATATAGCTATAGTTATCGTAATAGTTAAGTGCTCAGTGTGGATGGCAAAGTCCACCCTAAATAACTAAGACAGTGGTGAATGATATAGTTAGTTATCGTTATCATATCCCTTTAGACAGAATATGAAGCATTAGGCCTATCTGATTATGTTCCTTTTCTTGTGTAGGCGGAGCAGCAAGTCTAACTCCCCCCACATCAGTCAAAAAGAAAAAGGGGGAAAAGGACTCGAAGGGAAGGGGTTCAGAAAAGACAGAATCCAGGAAAGAGAAACGCAGCCAACGAGGGATGGCCAAAGCCATTTCATACTAACAATGAAAGATCATGGTATCTGCCAAGACCTTGTCTGTTGTTGTATGTAAAGCCTTATTTTTTACCTTGTCACATGACATGTCACAAATACCTGACTTTTGCCTGAGGTATTTTCAGCGAACATTGTTGTACAACAAAGTATAAATCATAGACTTTAGGGACAAATGCTGAGAACATTCCATCACTGACTGAAGACACTGGCAGAAGTTTCATCCACAATTATGACATCCTCAAGTATTTACTGTAAACTGCACTGTAAAATGTATCTGTACTAAGGGGTTGTGCTTGATAAAGGTCAGGTGGATTGTTTGGTTAATCATACTTACATAATAGAGCCAGCTTTATAATGCAGTCCTCTTTCCTGTAAGTGTTGTCTTGATACAGTCAACTGTCAATACAGCCTGCGGCTGATAATCAAATCAGGCAAGTGAGTTGCTTGGCATTCTAAAGATGCTTTAGTAATTATTGGGCAGCATTAGCATACTTTCTCTGAATATGAAACTGTGGTCTGGAAATATGCTTACTCATTATTTAATTGATACCTTAAAATATACTCATAACGTTTGTTATTATACATATCGCATACATTGCATCTGCGTTATTCCACATAAAAGATCATGAGTGTTATGTGAGGATTAAATTGTCAAATAAATAACTGATCATTTACATCATTTCTTAAGAAGCTTTCAGCAGTGGTTTAGGCTACTCAAGTTACTCAAGGCTACTCCAGTTCAAATTCAAGTGCAGAGGATGCAAACAAAGCCAGAACAAAGAAAGGACAATGACGAGAAGTGAACGAATCACTACCTAAAGCAACTCCATTACAAACAGATACAATGAGCATGGGTGAACATGAGCAAGACAAAGATGATCACCATCAGTCTCTGGTTTTGGAGTGGAAACAATGATACGTTTCTGGGCGCCCTCTGGTGGTGAGTAGGAGTCACGACAGCAGTAGTTTGTGTAAAGGTGTGTAAGGCTGGATGAAAGGGGTTAAGGGGACGCCATGCCCTTGAAATTGATGCAGGGAAGGAGCTGGAAGCCAGTTAATCAGCTGTAGAGAGCAAAACTTGCAAGGTCAACTAAGGAATAGGCTTTAATGATTAAAAAAAAGAAAATCCTATGATGCATAAAAAGCTTTTATTTGAAGAGTTGTTAAATAATACAACAGAAATCCCATCATTTAGAAAGCAGTTGCTCAAGATAAAGTCCCAGTAGCTATAATATAAACAAAATGGTAGCCTCACCACTCAGAAAACACTGAACTTCAAACCCATTTTAAGATTCTAAATGTTTCGTCAGTGCGCAAATATTACACTACAGACACACCCCACCAGTATAATGTTAGATAAATGTCTTACTTGATTTTATTTTGTATAATTTAATCATTTGTGATCACTAAATGTGTGATACAAGTTCAAAGCGTCCTGTTGCGACCTGTTGTGAGCTTATAGATCGTCTATTTTCAGCAAAGAGTGGTGTTGAGGGGAAAAAAAGGAGGGGGCCAAGTAATAATAATACATTTTAATTTGTATAGCACCTTTCATGACATGAAACGCAGCTTTTAGAATCAATCCTAATCCTAGCTAGAATGACAAAATAGCTTCTGCCTGTTATAGGTAGCAGTAAAACCAAGACAAGGCCGTGCCTGACAAACACGGCCTTGTCTTGCCTGACAAACCGTGCCTGACAAACACGACCCCTGGTGGGCTCAGGTCAATAGAGTTTAAAGGTTAAAGAAAGAGTAAGCTGGAGATTAACCAGCAAAAGCATATTTAAGTTGTGAGAATTATTTAGAAAAAGTTTATTTAATACGTAAATAAGAAGAATATATATAAAAAATAAACAGCTGAGAACATCAGTCAATGTCAAGCCTCTGGTCTAGTTCACATTCTAAAGGTGTGTCCATGACAAGTGGGAACTGTGAAGTTTTAGACTTTGAACCTCCCAGTTCCCACCTTAGAGCATTCAAGTGGTTGAAGTTGGAACAAAATGGAAGCCCGAAATACTTTATTTTTTAATACTTTGGGCATATTGCTTGTCAATGTTGTTTGGCTGATTTAGTAAAATACTAAATAGACTTTAGCCTCACCCCACTGTATCGTTTGTATAAATAGAAACTGAAAAATCTTCATAAAAGTATAAATCCTGCTCTTAGTTCAGGCCAAGTAAGAAAAGTCCACATGAACAGTCCTTGTCAGTCCATTATGTTCCAACCTCTTACACTTGAACACTGAGGTGGGAAGTTCCAAGTGGGAAAGTTCCCAGTTACCACTGTGCATGAACACATCATAAGGTTGAGTTGAAGATGGGAGAAGATCACGGATTCAACAGCATCACAACAGCCAGGACGACGAGCAGAGGGGAGGACACCATTCCAGGAGAGAAGCCAAAGATGCTGGAGGCAGGAGGAAAATTAATGATTCAAAATTACTCCATATTATAGAGCACCAAAGTCTGACATCACTGCCGCTAGAGGCCGCAATCCTCTTCACACAGTATTTTTTTCTATTGGTAATCCCATGGAAATCTTAGATTGCGTTAGAACTGTGTTCCAAAAATGAACAAATCAGCCGGGCGATTGCATTCACATGGATGTGGAGCATCATCAACTGACGGTGAAAAAGTACTAATTCATCCAAAGAGTTCGAGCTGAAATGTAACTCACATAACTGACAAAATCGCCGGGCTGATGTATTATACAGCTCTAATATGACGCAATTTAAAATGTATCTATGGGAATTTCTTGTCGCTTGTAGATCAGCTGTTCAGCAAAGAGATTTGGTGTAGAGGGGGAAAAAAATTATGGGACCAATTATAAACCCACGCTGGGAATTCCCCGCGTGGGTTTATAATTGGTCAACTAAATATATAGGGTTTAAGTAGTTAAAACAATACTGAACAATGTGTGACTGAACATGAGCACCTGTCGCCGTCTTCTGTTGTTGAAGATGCAGATGGAGTGGTTGTTGGAGGTGGAGTAGTTGGAGGTGGTCTGGTTGGAGGTGGTGTGGTTGGAGGTGGCGTGGTTGGAGGTGGTGTGGTTGGAGGTGGTGTGGTTGGAGGTGGATTGGTGGTGGCCGTCACCCTACAAAGGGAATAACAACATTTACAATCAGTAGTCTTCCATTGCAAAGGATGTGTTCAGTAATATAGCAGCATGTTTTTTCATAGTTGTCATGAATACATGTTTATGTTTATTCAGCTTTCAGCATGATCACAGATGTTTAAAAAGAAAGGTGCACACTGAATTATTTTGCTGATTACAATATAAAACTTCAAATCTAAAAAATGCAATTGCCTATCTAAAAATAACCTAAAACACAAATCTATAATCCACTATCATTTATGAGTCTGCACATGTATGGGATTGGTGATTTCTTGTATCTCTCAGTTTGGCATGCTAGAGTGTCCAGAAAATGGATTGCAGAAAATAAAATAGTGTGTAGAATTGTGTGATATATAATTGCAGTAGCCTACTTAGCAGTGTGCTAAACTGCAGCACTTGCAATGCTGTATTTATTTATTTATTTATCCCCACATAATAATCAGATATATTATTGTCCTACTGTGCGGCACATGGATTGTTATGATTATCCGGAGGCAGTGTAATCTTAGCTGGTCGTAGTTTTGGACATGGAAGATCACTGCCGTCAACAAGAGGAGAAATATCTAGAAGAGAAGAAAATACTTCTGTCCAGTGGTTCCAACTCAGGTATCAATGTAAAGAATAGAATTCAAATGAATTTATCTGGTTTCATGGTCAACTTTGAAGGTAAAATGTTTGCCTAGTAGTCAATGCCTACCTTGGAAGTTGAGAAGGAAAACCACATTCCCCCCCTTCAGGAAGTCTCTCTCTCTCTTCATATTCTCCAGTCTAGCAAAGGACCTCCTGCCAGTCATCGTGTTTGCAAAATATGTCTCATTGTTCTCACCTGTGACCTCGACACCATGTTGACGTGGGTTGCCCCAAGTATAAGTACCTGTTCACAGACGGCAGGTAGAAATGGTAAACAACAACAAGAAAATACTGTTGAGGATGTCAGGCAACAGGTTTTCAGAACAAATCAGTCCCTTAAGCTCACCATCACTCTCTGTTGCATTGGGATCAGTAACAAAGCTCCTCTGCTGGGTCATCTGCAACTGGATGTTGGGTTTCTGATCCACCAATTGCAAAGTCACCTGCTTCCATGCGCAGGGCCACTTCAGCTGGTCATCGTTCTCACCGGACACCAAGCGCACAAACAGTCCAATGTAGGATCTGTAAAGTCCTGCTACAACCTGGTATGCATAGCCTTCACTGGAATATTGCTTTGGACTATACAAGAAGGTTTCGTAGGGACTGGTTTTCAAAACTTGCTCAATGTCATTCATCTGCCAGGTCACATGTGGACACTCGGTCTCGGAGAGGTTGATGTCATCTATGGAGAAGCCTCCTGAAGATTTCCCTGCTCCTTTCTGTGCCTGAAACTCCACTTGGAAGGTCTTGCTGGCATTTAGAGGAACATGGTGGAGCTGCCAATGAGATGTTGGTGAACCTGGAGGAAGGATTTCTATCATCATAAAGGCTGTGATTGCAATACATACTATTTTAATACAGCAACATGCCCTAGATCAGATAAACTTAAATGCATTAAAGACAAGTGTCTTGAAATTAGCTACTGTAGGTGAAGCCAAAGTAACTAAAAGTCTCAACAGAAGAAAGGGAGATTTCTGGGGCTGTCTTTCAAATAGATAGAAATCAATCAGATTTCAAGGCTGCTTATTGTGCTGAAACTTTGCTCCTTGCTGTCACTGAAACACTGCTAGGACTGTTTAGCCAGCAGATGTCCTCATTCCCCATATATTCCCCAGCCCAGAGTATTTGCACTCTTATGGCTCACTTCCCCCCTGTCTCATCACACCTATCAAAACTTGGCGCTGTTGAAGGTGAATATCACTACTCCAACATCATGCCCTTCACACAAGCCCACAGGCTTAAGCACTCCACCACTCCATTCCTATAGCAACAATCATCTATAAGCTTGAATCTTCTGCAGGCTTCCAATTGGTAGAATGACATTCACACCACGATGAGAACACAATCTTTAACTGAAAGTCAACTATTCTTGAAGTACCTCTGCTCCCCCTACATGTGATCCCAGATCTTACCAATGGTTTTCAAAGTGGGGGCAACCAGGGGTTGCCAGAGGGGCCAAATGGAAAGGAGAGGAAGATGAATAGCAAGAAACTAAACATACATGACTGCGAAATCGATTTTTGCTATTGTGTGTGTGCGTGAATGTTTTTTCCCTTTCACAATCACCAGAGGCTATTTGGGGGTCCTTGGCGAGGAAAAGTTTGGGAACCCCTGTTCTACAGTACTCACTGTAATCCTTGTCTTGATTTACAATGTGTATACATTTACATAATTTGTACTTTACTAATGCTTTTGTTGGGTAAATGTGGAGGCCTATTTTAGCTATAAGTGAAATCTTTGGCATGCGACGTGTGCCGATTCTAAACGGGTTAAGTTGTCTGTCTGTCTGTCTGTCTGTCTGTCTGTCTGTCTGTCTGTCCGTCCGTCCGTCCGTCCAGCATTACCAGTGATCTGTCCCATGAGACGTGGTTTTCCTGTAAAGTCCCACTGGTCGTGGAACTCTCTGATCCAGATGTTGAGTTGGTCTGATGGACTCCCGCTGTGGTAGTAGTAGAACTGGAGACACTGGACATGACACGTCCTGCTGGGATTCATCCTCTTGGTCTGCATCCAGACGGAATCTCCTTCCCTGCCATAGGCTGTGCTGGCATGCATGAAGTAACCTGCATAATGTAACATAGTGTTATGATCTGATTCTTTTTTTTTCTTCTTCTTGTCCATTCACTAGTGGGGTCCAGGTTCCAGGGGGTCCCGGATCCCCAACAAAATTAGTTAATATAGCATCACAAATTCACAATCAGCTTAACCACTTTGGATATTCAAAAATAGCCAGTCAACAAGCTCCCTCACAACACTTGCTGAGACTTTATACAGTAGATCTGCTATTTTTGAAAAAACTAAATATTTGTAATAATTTAAATTTTAGACAAATCTTCTCTTCTGTGGGTTCTTCGCACAAAATGATTTATTTTGAATCCCAACAGCTTAATTTTGAATGACCTGAACATATTGTACTACTACTGAAAGTGTTTACTGCTGTGTTTTGTACGTACCTGGTTGAGCTGCTGTGGGGTTATTTGCTGTGAAAAGAGTCAGTATTTTGTCATAAACCATTGCAGGAATTTTGCTCAAACCATGTGGCAGTATTGTTTTAATGTGTTGAAAATGATGAAAAGGCAAATGGTAAAATAAAAAACAATACAGTATATTATTTGCTATATTTATTATCATTAGTATGCTCTCTAAACAACACAGTATAACACAAATTGGATTATATTTTTTGCAAAAAGAATAATTTTAGTGGAGTAAAAGTATAATATTTGTCTCTGAGATGTAGGGGAGTAGAAGTAAAAGTACAGAACAAATACTCCAGTAAACAAAAGAAATCCTCAAATTGTACTTAGTACTTTACACCACTGTACATGGGTCAGCATCAGCCGAATGAATGGTAAAAACATACCAATTCCAGGCTTGACAGGTAGGTTGGTGTGGTCAGAGCTCGGACCCCCAGCAGCTTTTGTCACCCACTCCCAGCCTCCATCTTTACCCAAACAGCGACTCATTCCACATTTGGTCACATTAGAAAAACTGCAGTACATTTTGAATGCGATGGTTGAATCTGTAAGGCATGGAGCATAGAATAGAAGACAATTAGGTTGGTCTGACCAAATCAAAACCTCTATAGGAATTACTTTAGATATTGCAGTCTGCAGGAACAGAAAAGGAATTGATTTCACATGACTGTGAATATATATATATATATATATATATATATATATATATATATATATATATATATATATATATATATATATATATATATAGTTAAATATAATAAAAAACATTATTTAAATAATCTGGCCCTTACTGCAGTGATAGAGTCGGTTCAGCTTCAACACGTCGCTGGAGCTCATTTCCAAACGTTGACCAATCACATACTGAAACGCTGGGTCTTTGGTGAGGATAGTGCGCCCATTGCCATTGGAGAACGACCACTGAGTATAGTGCATCACTGAGTTGTAGTCATATGAGACTCCCTGGGTGCTGGTTCTGTTTTCATTTAGTTTCGCAAAATTTCTCTCTTTACCTAGATGAGACACATACAAATCCATCGTCACACCATAAAATAATTTTAGATACATTAAAATCGTCAGTTTTAATTTAACTCCAAAGAGTGTTAGCTAGCCTTCGGATCGAATGTGAGGGTAATAAAAAGGAATTTTAGACATTCTAATAGAACCTTCTCGGATGTTTGTAAAGTTAATGGTCACGTAGTCATCTCGGTCATGTCTGGACTGCTCGTGGTAAAAGCCCAGAGCATGGAGAAACTCGTGTTCAGTAGTAGCTATTGTATCACATCCTGACCCAAGATTGAGCGTCTGTCCTTGGTCACCAAAGTTTGCTTGCCCAACGTAGGAGCTACATCTGAACAGGGAAGAAACCTAATGTGTAAATTACACCTGCATTCACATCACCGTAGCCAGAAAGTTAATTTAACTTATTATTATGATCATATGCTGGTAAGAGTGATCAATATGCATGAACACTAGTGTACGTGCCAACAACCAAAACATGTGATGTTCAAAATTAAAAAAATGTTATTATGAAGGACAGGCAGACAGACTGATTGATACACTGATCGATACACATTGATAGATAAAACCTACCCAGTTAACTTCTTGACATTAAGATAGTTATCTTCAGAGTCCCTGGGCTTGAAATCGATGCAAGACTTCAGTCTGAATTGTTCAAAGGCTCTCAGGCAGACTCCCTTGGCGTTCATGTCTTCGGTTCATTGGTGGTGTCATGGTTGTGCAGTAGGCAGAGGTGAATGGTCATATCATGCAGGGTTAAATGAGTCAAATGTCAGAATCTCTTTTACGCTGATTGCTTTGACCTGACCGCTAGTAGTGGTGTGTTGTTATCTTGGGTCAGAGTCAGTGTTAGTGTTTCAGATGAATGACTGCATCTCTTTACTTTTTAGATAAGATGTACAACACTATTGTAATGATCAAATAATGACCTGCTATTGGTTTCTAAACCACAAAATCCTGCCTGCTAAATAAATAAACTGAAATTACAAAATGATTGTTCAACACTTTTACATATGTAGTCAGCTTTGTATTTACCAAGGGTCTTTGTCAGAACATAGGGCACTGGGATTGGCCATTGTCGATTGATGGTGTTTCTTTGATCTGTCTGGAATCAAGAAAAACAAGAGGCACTTCAGATAAACTGACTTTGGCGTGTATTACATTTTAGGTGTTTTATTGCATTTTAGGCATTAGTTTGTCTGTATACTACTGTAGGCCTACACCAGATTTTAATTTGTACAATTCAATGGACAATAAAGTTATTACTTATGTAACATTAAAGTACTGTAATCATCACACACGCAATGTCATGCAAGTGTAAATTTAACTTAAGTTAAAGCCTTTATACGTAGTCCCAGGGGTCTATACTAGGCCCCCTCCTTATTTCCACCATATCTTTGACCAAAAAAAGCCAATCTACAACCTCAAAAGGCATCCCGTTGCTACACGTTGTGAGGTTGTAGATCTACTATTTTCACCAAATTCTCATCCCCAATAGGGTGCCAAGGAGTGTCAAAATTGTAGTGATTTTATGCAATATTAATCTCACCTCCATGATGTCGCCAAATGTTAAGTCTAAATCTGTAACGAGAACATGAAAAATGGATGACATCACCACACACACAGTTCAGTTCACTTCATTTGAATTCCATTGTGTTGAGCATTTTGTTACCCTTGTTGATTTCAGTAATGTCCTGATTGCCATCACCAACATCTGGAGCAACAAACAGAGATAGGATACAATGTTGTGAAAGTGACAGAAACTATGTTATGTACAGATAGGCTGATTGGAATAAAAATCCAAATAAAGCAGGCCTATTTGGCCTAATTAAACCCATTTCAACAACTGAAATAACTTAATTTTGTTACTGAATATTATATCATACAAGCTTACCATGGATTGTTTCAGGCTGAGGAAAAAAAAAGATTTGATCAACACATCAAGATATATAGTGTCATATTGGGATTTATTAAAAGATAGATTTATAAACAAAATAACTTTAAAAAATCATTCTGGATTTATATAATCTATCAACAGGCAGAAGCGTGCTGAATGACACATCAGCATGACACTTGTGAGATTCCACTGTTTTTTTCTTTATCAAATATTCCTCCGAGACGCCCTGGTGATGCTCTGCTCATCAAAACATTGTAGAGTTACTTATCATAGATACAGTAGTTGTGAATATGTATAGCTTGGTTGTGTTCTCCCGTCCTTCTGGGCTATGGGAATAGGCAAGCTACAATTCTTATATAATACCATAATACAATTGAGTCCAACACTTTTACCTGTCCCCTTATTCATCCTTAAAGGAACTACAGTGTATACTTTTACTGCTACTAGTGTTGATGATTTCTTGTATCACAGGACCACAATGGAAACAAGCCCTTATCAAATGCAGTAATTGAGTGTGAAGTTGATCAGAGGAGCGGTTCTCCACACAGCCATTCCCTAGCAAAAACCAACAAGTACATTTTCCGAATCGTGGCCACTGCACTGGTGTATAAAAATGGTACTCTTACCCTGGAGAATGATGAATCTGCCAAACACAGCACAAGAAGTATAAAAGTATTCATCCTTTTCACAGTCCCTTGGTCAGGCATACCTTTTAAAAACGTGAACATTGTATGGAAAGATGTATGATTATGATTATGATTACGATTACGATTATGATTATTATGATGATGATAATTATATTCCTTATTTTTGTAAATATTCAAAAAATAAAAGTTATTTTGTAGAACATGTTTTGATTTATCGAATCAAATTAAATGACATTTAATTAAAGGTTAATATTAACATGTTTACCTGATGCAAGCCTGTGTAGACTATGTTTGTCTGTTGCTCAGCTGAATGAGCTGTGTGGTACAGTACACCTTCTCTCTTCCTCAGGTTGATGATGCACACACCATCGCCTTTTCTCTTATAGACGTGCTGCACGTTACAAGAAGTCTATTTCTAGATATCCCAAACAGGTTTCAAACAACAGACCAAATGAGCATTGTCAAAATATTTGTCCCCTTGTCAGTCAGTGTCATCCCAATACGTGGTTTCAAAGGCATTATCCACTTGTCAACACTTGTCAACTGTAATCACATACTGTACATGCATTTTACTATGATACACCTGTCATGATTTATGACTTTCATCTGGTCGACTCAGCACGCATGTCACGTGCATCTACGTAAGCATATTGTTATCCGTGATACGATGATCATCAAGTACTTTATCAGAGAAACTGACGTCTGTGCACAGTGATCTGTTCTTGTTCCATATCTTCTGGTCACGTCATGTGTACACTGGACACTACTGCAGTGGTTTTCAACCTGTTTCGCGTCAAGGACCCCCAAATTGACACACATTAGCCCAGGGACCCCCTTTTGAAAAGTTATACCAGGGACCCCTAATAAGAGACGATTTTTACGGCTCTAGCAGTGATTCTCAACCATTTCAATTTCAAGGACCCCCAGTTTGACATACATTAGGCTACAGACCCCCCATTTAATGGCATTTACATCTCTGGGACCCAATTTTTTATTATAAAATCAATGTTAATTTAACTCTGAGAGTGTACAAATGGAACCAAATGGACCCGTTAGGGTCCATTTGGTTCCATTTGTACACTCTCAGAGTTACAGACCCATAAGGGTCCATTTGGTTCCTATCTATCATTTAGCTGGGGACCCCCTGGAACCCCCTCAAGGACCACTGGTGGTCCCCGGACCACTGGTTGAAAACCACTGCACTACTGTATATATTCTCTATGTGTGTATTACACTTCAGAGCTTGTCGTGTGATACTGCCTGGTGTCAACTGGTTCTCCGCACGTGCGTCTCAACAGAAACCTTCACTCACCACCACCCTTATAGATGGAGACTCAGGGACCATATGTATGGTCAACTGAAATCACAAGAACACCTTTCTTCAAAATCCTAATATCAAAATGTATTTTACTTGAATATTTCTATTGAAGAGTAAAACTCTACCAACATTCAGAAAATTACACAATATTGTATTTTCTAGCAATACCCAATGATCTCTGAGAATCTCTGATGGTCTGAGAACAACTGTCCAAAACTTTTCTAGGTTGGTAAAGAATCTTTACCTACGTAAAGGGGTCCCTTCCGTACTCCCACATTTGTCACAAGGAGGAGATATTATGTAACTAGTCTTTGTGTAATTAAATATGTGTGTTATTATTAACACAATAATTCCAATCATGCTGTATTATATCACTTTTAATCTCAGTTGTAATTGTTTTTACTTGTCAGCATCCCATCAGATGTTTTGATATTAAATTATCAATTTCATTTAGCACCTGTGGAGGTTCATCACAGCGTTTCTTTAGAGTTTAGAGTTCACTTGGAAAATGTACGTAGACTAATATCTGTTGAGTCAACACTGCTGCTTCAATTATTTGCGTTTTAAGGAAGAATACAATGTTTTCTTTTCTTTTTTTTTAATGTATGGAAAGCAAGAAAAGACAGAAACAACTGTTCTAACAGTGTTCGGAAGAATAAAAGAGCTGAGAATTCTTTATTCTATTCACTGTTGTTAGTGAATAGAATGTGTGCAAGGTTGCACAACAGATGTCAAAAGCTGATGACAGATTTACTGTAGAGCCTGAACAATAGAGTCATATCATTGACACAATGTAGTATGTGATAGGGGCTGTCATGACTAAAACTATGCGTAACTTATTTCTAACCTTATCCCCAGTAAAACGAATACACAAATACAAGAACCGCTGGGGGCGAGGGGTCCGCAAAAAGAATGGGGCCGAGCGTGTTTTAGGGCGAGCCTTCCAGTTACCGCTGTCATTGTTTCATCAGTTGCTGTCAGGGTTCGGTTTGCATTTTTGTAGTGTTGAAAATACGAATGAATGGAATATTAATTACGAGTTATGCAGCTGATACACAGTTTTACCTACCTGTGTTCTATGAATAACAAATGCATTGGTTTCCAGAATTGTTTGTTTTTAAAGCCCTACATGGAATAGTTCCTAGCGTTCCGATAGGGACAGAATCGTAAATCATCTTGTCCCGGGTACCCCCAAAATAAGCACTTTGGGTTAACTCCTGTTGGTTTTAAATGTGCTACAGTAATAAAAGTTACTTGACAAGTTTGTTAGAAACCTATATCTGAAAGAAGCAAATGGATCTAATTAGGTTATATTACATAATTATCAAGCCCAGTCTATGATAACACTACACTACATTTTTACACATAAAATAAACACACTATAGATGCAACTTGCACAGATTTGCTGACATATTAGCAGAATATATGAGGCACAATTGCGCATAATTTATACTCTGTCGTACCATGAAGTATAAGTCAGGCTTTATATGCTTCAAATAGAAATTCACACCAGCTTCATGGTTCAGATGCTCGAACTAGTCCAATGGCAGCAGGTGTTTATAAAGCGTGTTATGCAGACTTCTTTTGTTGATGAAGACTAAGGGAACACAAATTGAATACAATAATTAAGTCATTGTCAAAAATACAATAACTGGAACATTTCAAAAGATTACTGATAATGAGCCTTTAACAATATTCAACCTACCATCCCTATTTTGGGCATGTTATTATAGGTGAAAATTAAAAAAACCTAAATTAAAAACATTCCCTCATTTTCTAACTGTTCTAAATAGCAGATCTGCAAACTCCCAATGTGTCGTGTTGTGTTGTGTCGTGAGCTTGTAGATCAGCTATATTTGTCGTCTGACAGTATGAAGTATATAGGTCTTAAGTGGTTAAAAGCAGAATGTCTCATCAAGAGACATCACTTACAGGCTACGATTAAACTTGAGTGTCCACCCTAAAATGTTACACACTTCATCATAAATAATTGTTTAAACTTGATAATATGTCAAATGTGCAACAACCAGTTTTATTCTTTTTAGGTATTCTCAGTTCATTGTTGCTCATCTTATTCAGAAGCTGTTATGGACTTACTGTACACCACATGGGCTCTTGGCACGGTTCTTTGCAGTGAAGTTGGTTGGTTTAACCTTGGGACATGGGAGTGAGGGTTCATGCTGTAGATTTGAAATATCTGGAGAAATTCACATACAGTTAAATGAGACAGTTAAAAGAAAAGGTAAAGTTAAAGTTAAAATAAAGGTAGTCGTGGTGATCTAGTTTAAGGAATCAACTCAACTACTGACATGAGAAACAAATTACTAAGTAATAATAATTGATAGATGTCAACGTTATTTTTAAACAATTGCTGAAAACTATTAGAATCCAAATGTTATGATAAATCTCCTAATGTTTGACCATAACAATGTATTATACCTTGCATTGACAAGAGGAAGATAGCGGTGCCACCCTTCAGATAATTTTTAGATCTCAGGTTGTCGAGGGTGAGGACTGAGTTGAAGCCAACCCCCGGGTTTACATATAATCTCTCTCCATTCAATCTTACGAGTCTTCCAACTTTACGAGGGTTGTCAAATTCCTCTGGAAAAAATACATTTAAATATATCAGTAGAGACTGTAACACAGCTCAGTTTAGTGTGCAGTTGACAAATATTCTTGCAGGCATTTGCTTGAGATTTAAAGGTAGGGTAAGTGATTTTCTTTGGTTAAAGTAAGTGTTAAATAGCACTATATTCTGATAGTACTCATTGCTATAGAGTGTTTGTTCAGTAAAAGGAGTCTCCTTGTCTGTCCAGCTCTTTATAAAACAGAAAATGCATTTTCGTTTCAGTTTCAGTTTCATTTCCAATTTTATCCAATCAGGATAGAGAACTCAGTCAGTATATAGATTAAACAAGTGAAATTGGAAGTGATGGCACTAAGAAATGAGCAGGCAAAATTGGAACTGGAACACTATAAAAATGAAGCTTAAAAATGGGTACTTTCTCTTGATTGGCCCAGATTTTGACACCTACCGGAAAATGTATTTTCTATTTATTAAAGAGCTGGAGAGACAGGGAGACATCTGTTACTGAAAAAACACTCTATAGCAATGATTAGTATCAGAATATAGTGCTTTAACCTTTTAACAAAATACTTTGTGTTTTAACCCAAAAATATCACTTACCCAACCTTTAATGTAGGCTACTGACATTTTTCCCCCCAGTGTAAGCCTATCATACGGCTATAATGATAACAGATCTCTTGAATTACTGCATTCCAAAAGATTTCCCCCACACCACTGAAACAGCTAATAACAGATTTTACACTCACCTTCTGACGGATCAGTGGTAACGGTGATCTGTTTAGACATCTGCTGCTGAACGTGAGGCTTCTGGTCCAGCAGTACGACGGTCACTTGCCTCCATGGACACGGCCACTCGAGCCTGTCGTCATAATCACCTGACACCAGCTGCACGTACACCCCAAAGAACAGTTCTCTGAGAACAACGGTCACCACGTAGGCGTAGCCTTCGGGAGAGTATGTCCGAGGGCTGTACAGATACGTATTGTAATCACTGGTGGTCAACAGTTTTTCAAAGTCCTTGATCTGCCATACACGGTGCGGGCACTCAGTTTCAGACAGGTTGATGTCATCGATGGAGATGCCTCCCGAGGAGATGCCTGCTCCTTTGCGAGCCTCGAATTCTACCTGGAAGGTCTTGTTGGCATCAAGAGGAACATAGTGAATTTGCCAGTCAGCCATCGGTGGATCTAAACTAGAAGGGTCTAAAGACTCTAAACTAATCTCGTCTTCCTCCTGCATCTCAGAAGCTATCTGTCCCATGAGGCGAGGCATTCCCATGGAATCCC
The DNA here is from genome assembly GCF_963454915.1 of Gymnoscopelus microlampas. Classification (NCBI taxonomy): domain Eukaryota; kingdom Metazoa; phylum Chordata; class Actinopteri; order Myctophiformes; family Myctophidae; genus Gymnoscopelus; species Gymnoscopelus microlampas. The sequence goes on from NC_139940.1 coordinate 17,427,309, forward strand.
CTTCGTTCTGGAACTCTCTGATCCAGATGTTGAGCTGGTCGGATGGGCTCCCGCTGTGGTAGTAGTAGAACTGGAGACACTGGACACGGCAAGCCCTCCTGGGTCTCAACTTCTTGGTCTCCAGCCACGCAGAACCCCCCTTCTGGCCAGATGCAGTGCTGAAGTGCATAAAGTATCCTGTGTGGACAGAGTTTCAGTTAACTTTTGACCATTTTCAACAAATGTCTGGTGGTCAAATTCCAGGGGGGGGGGATTACTATGTTGAGGTTGATGCATGTGTTTTTTTGTCTTATGTTTTAGTCTTTTGTGTTGGAACAAACTTAATGCCTCTTTTCTTCCTCTTTCCTTTTGTAATGGCCCATTTTTAATTAACCAGGAAGTTATTTTCCCCTTTTGAAAACATGTTTTATTGTTCCATGGTTTCTGAGCCAAAATGTAATAGTACATTCATAGACTTGAGCAAGAAATTGGCCAATTATTAGGACGGCATCTGTACAAATGTGTGAGATATATGATGTATCTGTATTAAGATACATTATTAATTCAAAATGTAATATTAATGCTCAAAATATGTTGTTCCAGGGACCCCCAGAAGCACAGATGGGAGTAAAAAAATCGCTTTAAAACATATATATATTCAAAGATTTGCTAAAAAAATCCATGATTTTTCAAAAAAAAAATAGCCAAATAAATCTAAAATGACACAAATGCGTTCCCGGATTGAATAGGTTAAGTGAAATAAACAATTTGACTGTGTAGGTGTAAGATGAGGGTCTTTGTTACCCCCAGCCTTGTCCATGAGGGTGTGATCAGTGGAAGGCCCTCCAGCAGCTTTCGTCATCCTCTTCCAGCCTAATGAGCTGTTTGTGCAGTGACTCATCCCACACACATTGCCATTGTTAAAGTCGCAATGCTCCAGAAATGATATGGATGCCTCTGTGGCAAACAAGCAATACATCAATATATCAATATATCAATATATCAATATATCAATATATCAATATATCAATATATCAATAAATAAAATAATAATGAAAGAAAATTTCAGTTGCTTTTTCTGATCATCAAAAGTTTGGACAACTGATGATAAGAAATTGCAGTACGGCATGAAATCTGCCATTACTTACTACAGTTATATAGTCGGTTCAACTTAAGGACATCATTGGAGCTCATCTCTTCATGTTGGCCAATCTTATTCTGGTATTGTGGAAGCTTTGTTACAATGGTGTATCCGTTATTTTTGCTCCAGTATTTGCTCCCGTAGTGCATGACTGAATTATAATCATACGGCGTGCCAAGTGTTGTTGATGTCCTCTTGGACAACTTTTTGAAATTGCCCTCGTGACCTGTAGGTGAGATGAAACGAAACCTTTCAAATTGCTTGCATCATAACAATGTTTTGTTAAGTTTTGCTGATTTAATTCAGATTTTGAGGTAATCATTATCAAGATAAAATTAAATGCAACAAAGTAAATAGTGTTATAGTGTCAAATCTCATTGAAGTTGATGAAGGTGTTATCAAACCTTCTTCAATGTTGTCATAGAGTATGGTGACATGCTCATCTCTGTCATATCTGGACTGTTCATGCCAGAAGCCCAGAGCATGGAGAAACTCATGTTCTACTGTGCCAAGATTATTGCATCCTGCACCGATGGAGAGCTCCTGGCCACCTTTAATATATTTAGTAATATAGGAGGAACACCTGAAATGGAGAGAAGAGTGGGTCAGGAATCTCAGGATGGACCAACTGACCAATGAGGACGCTGGTCCCCAAAAAGGTGAACAATTTATGTGTAAGGAAAAAAATGTGATCACCCGGGATTCTTTTCCACGTTAAGGTAGTATTCTTCAGAAGCCCTAGGCTTGAAGTCAACACACGATTTCAACCTGAAATGTTCAAAGGCCTGCAGAATGATCCCTTTTGCGTCCATCTCTGTGCTCATGGAAAAGACGATAGCGAATGGTCAACCCACTGATCTACCATGCATGAATCTTGTGAGTCAAATGTTCACTGTTGGTCTTAGCTTTATCCATGCCTTTACAGCTTCTAAACCATTAAAGGTAAGGAAGTGAAGTTTTTTGGTTAAAAAGTGAATGGTCCAAGTCTGATTGTAATCATCGCTGTTTAGAGCGTTTGTTCAGTTAACAGGGTCTCCCCATCTCTCCAGCTCTTTAATGAACAGACAATACATTTCCATGTGTAACAGAGTTGCTCATTGCTTCCAATATCATGTTGCTCATTGCTTCCAATATCACTTGCGTATCCTGTGTTCTCAATCCTTATTGGTTAAAATTGGAAAATGTATGAGACAAGGAGACTGAACAAACACTCTATAACAATGATTTCTATCATATTATAGAGCTATTTTAACCCATATTTTAACCCATTAAACACTTTAAAAATCACTTACTGTACCTTTAATAATAATAATAATAATAATAATAACAATAATAATAGTAAGATCAAGAGGAATGTGTTGCTGACTTACCAAGACTCTCTTCGAACACATAGGGAACTGGGAGATCCCAAACGGCACTTCTATCCAAAACAGCATTCCTTCTTTTCCTTCTTTTAGTCTAAATTTTGAGGAATAATGTAAATTACAGTAGGAAAATGAAAGCCATCAAAAGACACCTGATATTTATCAAACATTGTTTTTAAAGAACAACAAATGTTCAGTCTTACTTGTACATAGTTGTCTTGCAGGATATCACCCTCAAACAAATGTAGGTCTAAAGAGTAAAAAGAAAATTTGCTGTTGGGGGTCAAGTTCAAATGGAACATCATCCATGTTTAAGATGAATGATATCTGTCCTGTGTCATCAAGGACACAGAGGTACACGTTGATCAAAACAACTTGAATGTCCTTGTGTGAAGAGTGCTTTAATTCAGTGATATCTCTTTTAGCCACAGTACACTGCAACGAAATCACTTCCAACCTAGCTTCCCTGTTTCGTGTATAGGCCATTGTCATAATTAGCGAAAATAACAGATCTATAAGCTCACAGCAAGTCACATTGCAACATACTGTGAGCTTGTAGGTCGACTATTTTCGATATTCATCACATGACAAAGAATATGGGGCTTAAGTATAGTTAAACTTACCCTTATTTATCTCATTTATGTCCACATCGTCATCAGCAATATCTTGAGAAAATGAGATACAGGCTACTTTTTTAGGAACTGCAATAAGAAGTTCTGATGTTTCTGTGTAAGCACAGAAGTCATGTTATTCCATGAAGGCCAAATACAACAATGTATTCTATATCTATTAAAAAAATATCTCACCTCTGAACACCGGTTCAAAAGATTTGTGATGAGTAGAATGGATCTGAAATGGAATACATTGAGTCATAATTACAAGAACAGCATTTTGAAGATTTATTTCAAATATCATATGAAATATATTCTTGGGATTTTGTGGCTACTATTGTAGAAAAACCCCTATGACGTGAGTTCACTGTTTTGACTGTGACTTCATCAGCTAATGATATATGACACAGTAAAATCCAGTTCATTTAACTCCCGAGAGAGTACAAATGAAACCAAATGTACCCGGTCATTTTAGTTACATTTATACTCTCTTCAATTAAATTAACATGATTTTTGTTCATCATTCCCCTGTTATTATTTGTGATCCTGTCAGAACCCTTGAAAAACACTTTTAAGTACTGAATGGCTGTTTGATAAACACTGCACTAGAATACAGGATAAAAGCTACTGACTTTAAGTAGCATTAAAATACATGGTTGATTCCATAAGCACAGAAAACAATAAAGTCTGCAACACTGGTATATTTCTCAGCTCCACTTGTTTATTGGTTATGAACGTCTTCTTTAGAAATGTTAAACAGGCTTTTTCTACTCCCCTGAAAAGTTGACTTTCTGATACAATCAAGGCTTTGACTTCTTACCTTAGAGAGGTGTATAATGGTCAATGCAAGAACAATGTTTATGTACATTGTTGTAATTTTCCGTCTCCAGGTTTTCACAAAGTATATAGGCTGTGTATATGCTGATGAAAATAATTCCTGTGGCACTAAAGGCTTACGGATAGAATTCTTTGAATCATGGATCTACAATGCTAAATATTGATCAGTTTATTGCTGAGCATGTCCAATTCAGTCCATCTCAATAGATCCTTGGAGAGTCCTCTGGGATTCAGATAACATGAGAATAACTTGTTTAATCCACTATTATTGCCTGTCACAAAAGGTAAGTGAGTCAAATTTTGTAAAACTGGAATGTTTGACTTGATCCTTCGTAGCCAGATCTGCAAAAAATATTCTATTCACATATTACCCTCTAGCTATTTACATTATTTGTAACACAGGAGGGCCTATCTAAACATAGCCATGAACAAACATTACTCATTTGCTGCAAGCAAGTCATTGAGATCTATAAGTGTTCATACTGCAAATTATAAAATGTAAAATAAAAAACACTATTGGACAAACACTGGGGCAAAGAAAGTGTTGAACTGGCTTTTATTGGCTGGTTGTGACACAGCATCCTTTAAATTAATTATTTAAAAGGAAGAATAATCATATTTCTCTCTTAAATTTATTTTGATGTATTATTGAGTAGGCTACACGTGTATGCCACAGGGGGTTTGAGGAGAGACCCAGTATCTGTTCAACACATTACCCAACTGGTTTGTCCAGTCTTCTGTCAATGACATCACAGCTCAGTTTGTACTGCCCATTCCATTGGTTACACCTGCATTGTGATAGCTGAGTTAGCTGTTAAAGAAAGAAAGAAAAAGATAGATTTTTAACTGTTCTATGGAGTCAGGCAGCAACAATATTGATGATCAGATCAAGTCATAACAAAATTCCCTAGGTGTGCATGGACAGAAACATAATTGCTCAGTGAAATGTGTTTCCCAACAGGTTATTTCTTAATAATCAAAAAGATTGTTTTACATAAGTCGGCCTCCTGGTGGCCCTATAAAAGGCAAATGTGAAAAATGCAGAGCAAAAGTTTTTCCTTGGCCTATAGAGAGTGTGCATACAAAGTTTTACACAGATCGGTGCAGTTATAGGTAAAAACACGAATCGGCCTGTTATAGCGCCTCCATGAGGCTGATTTGAAAAATGTCGAAAGGCATTTCTTCCTCAGCCTAGTGGGAATGTGTGTGGAAAATTTCATGGAAATTGCAAGCTGTGTTCATGATTTGAGGCATTTTGTTCAAAACAGAGCACTCCTGCATCCAGGGAGTGTGTGTGCACAGTTTTGCTGCGATCAAGCCAACGGTGCCAGAGATTAGCTGTTCACAGACAGAATGACACACACACGGACACACAGACGGACGGACGGACGGACGGACGGACGGGCCAAAACATACTCTCGCCATGGCTTCCGGCCTGGCGGAGGCAATTATAGTTGATATAGCGTTACCATCATTTTAACCACTTTATATGTCTCTCAGGTACATCCCTGTAAATAACCTTTTCATCCACGGCACCCCTGAATAACATAGTTACTTAACCCCCTACCCCTCTTCTTTTTCTCTCTCCCCACTCTTCTTTCTACGGATTTAACGTTGCGATGGGAGTGTTGTACAAAAACGAATTTCACCCACTTTTTTACCTTGTAAACCTGTGATGTGACAATAAACTTGTATTCTGATTCTGATTCTGATTCTTTATAGCACCTTACATTTATGTCAAATTACGCTACGCAAATATGTAAATCTTTACCCCTAAGATACGGTGTGTCACAGTGAAAACATGAGAGAATAATTCCTTTTGGACAGATTGACCTTATACTTGACTTTTAACCACTTGAACCCCAGCAATAACTCACAAAATTGACCCCTCCAACTGAAAACAGCTCAACTCAGCATCTTCATCCCCATCCACACTAAAGTTTTGCCATTGGGGGAAAGCCACCCCAGTTTTACTCCTATTAGCATCGTCTGTTTAGAGTGTCACATCTCTGCACTTTGTTTTTGGTGTTTGATTGTCAGCCTCTGTTCGTTCTGTCCCGTCCATTTAGAAGGCAGTGGTGGGAGGCAGCCAGTATCGAAGAGGAGAGTGCTGGTGGGTTGCATTCCAGCGGCTCTCCGGGGGCGTGGTTTCCCCAAATCACCGGTCCTGTCCCAAATCACGTGTCAGTGCCATACCCACTTTCCCGCAGGTGAGTGGCAGTTGTCTGCATTGAAACTCACATAGCTCTACTGCATGTAGCAACTAGCAAGGATTAGTCAAATACCACTTTTAACCATTTAGACCGGCTTAACCTATATACGGCTTTATACCTTTCAATCTGGGACAGCAGCTGCGTAATTTTAGATGTTGCCGTATGTATAGCAACATTGATAATATTATTATTTATTTTTAAATGTGAATTCTTCTGAAAACTGTTAGGATTTTGAATGCGTTTTTAGAATCAGCGTCAGGTGGGTTAATACAAACTGTCTTTTCCATTCATGTTGAGCTTCTTTGCCTGGTTCAACCATAGTGAGCAGTTCCCCCTCCTTGAGGAAAACAGTTGATGTCTCCACATGGTGTGGCCCCGGTCTCTCTGAAAGATACAGAACAAACACATAATTATGGCTGATTGACTGTCCTTTAAAGTCTGACAGGCAATCAGGTCACTTGATTACAGCTATTACTGCTGAACCACTTGCAGCAGACAGCAAAACACATCCCACTGCCACGGACTGTATGAGTGGTATTAACCACTTAAACTCTGTATACTTCGTTGACCGGAGTCCCCCAAGTGTTTTCAATCAAATTTCTTTGGCAAAAATAGCCGATCTACAAGCTCACAACGTGTCACAACGCAATGTTTTGTGAGCTTGTAGATCTGCTTTGTTCTGCAAATATTTCTTTATGACATGCCCAGAATAGGGCCATTATGTTTAAATGGTTAACAGAAATGACCACCTGTACTGTACTGTACTGTACTGTACTGTACTGTACTGTACTGTACTGTACTGTACTGTACTGTACTGTACTGTACTGTACTGTACTGTATGTTACCACTACACTGCTAGAGCTTCAGCTTAGTCCTGGGGAATGTTTACACTGCTGTGCTGGCTTTCATTCTTAGAATTTAAATCTGAGGGTGGAAAAAGAAGCCTTGTGTATTTTGGGCCTTGGTCGAGGAGCGACCTGCAGACCAGACTCAAATTGGCTTTTGTGATCCCTCTAGTGAGTTTTAAAAGGACTTCCATGGACACACTTCCCAGACATTGCGTTGATGTGTGGCAAATGTTGTTGCTCTCAGTTTTATATTGGTCATTTTGTGCATTCTCTGTTCAATTTAATTTCCTTGAGCTTCCTACTGTAGATAGTGGGCATGTTTTTTACGGATGTTATATGTCTGCCATTGTTATTGTCATGTATTTGTTGTTACTGGCAAAGCTGTGTAATATTTATGCCTCTTGGCCAGTTCACACTCGTAAAAGAGTCTCAATGTGTTTTTTACTGGTTAAATAACATTTTGTGGTCATCTCTGTGACAGTTTGGAAGTCCTGCCAGAGGCAAATCATCCTGGCTCCTCCCTGTCAGGTGGAGAAGGTAGGCTATGTTTTGGGAAATTACTTAGCACTCAAACCATGACCTTTCAATGTGCACGTGTAGGCCTGCAGTGTCAACATTTGAATGAAAGCTGAAATTCTGAAAGGCTAAATACAGAAAGATTGAATTACATTGCATATTACTTTATTTCCACCCTTTCTCTCTTCTTAAGCCTGATTCATACTTGGTCGAATAAGTAGCAGATCATATTGATGCTCATAACACGTCTCAATGCAACACTGTGAGTTTGTAGCTCAGCTATTTTCAGCACACAACACTGTTGTAAAGGGCCGTTCACACCTAGCACTATAACTATAACTGTAACTATAAAAATATAGATGCAGAGTTCACACCACAACTACAAATGCAATTGCGATGGTGAACAATATAGCTTTAGTTATCGTAATAGTTAAGTGCTCAGTGTGGATGGCAAAGTCCACACCCTAAATAACTACTGTAAGACAGTGGTGAATGATATAGCTAGTTATCGTTATCATATCCCTTTAGACAGAATATGAAGCATTAGGCCTATCTGATTATGTTCCTTTTCTTGTGTAGGCGGAGCAGCAAGTCTAACTCCCCCCACATCAGTCAAAAAGAAAAAGGGGGAATTATTTTCAGCGAACATTGTTGTACAACAAAGAATAAATTATAGACTTTAGGGACAAATGCTGAGAACATTCCATCACTGAAGACACTGGCAGAAGTTTCATCCACAATGATGACATCCTCAAGTATTTACTGTAAACTGCACTGTAAAATGTATCTGTACTAAGGGGTTGTGCTTGATAAAGGTCAGGTGAATTGTTTGGTTAATCATACTTACATAATAGAGCCAGCTTTATAATGCAGTCCTCTTTCCTGTAAGTGTTGTCTTGATACAGTCAACTGTCAATACAGCCTGCGGCTGATAATCAAATCAGGCAAGTGAGTTGCTTGGCATTCTAAAGATGCTTTAGTAATTATTGGGCAGCATTAACATACTTTCTCTGAATATGAAACTGTGGTCTGGAAATATGCTTACTCATTATTTAATTGATACCTTAAAATATACTCATAACGTTTGTTATTATACATATCGCATACATTGCATCTGCGTTATTCCACATAAAAGATCATGAGTGTTATGTGAGGATTAAATTGTCAAATAAATAACTGATCATTTACATCATTTCTTAAGAAGCTTTCAGCAGTGATTTAGGCTACTCAAGTTACTCAAGGCTACTCCAGTTCAAATTCAAGTGCAGAGGATGCAAACAAAGCCAGAACAAAGAAAGGACAATGACGAGAAGTGAACGAATCACTACCTAAAGCAACTCCATTACAAACAGATACAATGAGCATGGGTGAACATGAGCAAGACAAAGATGATCACCATCAGTCTCTGGTTTTGGAGTGGAAACAATGATACGTTTCTGGGCGCTTTCTGGTGGTGAGTAGGAGTCACGACAGCAGTAGTTTGTGTAAACTGTAAAGGTGTGTAAAAGGCTGGATGAAAGGGGTTAAGGGGACGCCATGCCCTTGAAATTGATGCAGGGAGCTGGAAGCCAGTGAATCAGCTGTAGAAAGCAAGACTTGCAAGGTCAACTAAAGAATAGGCTTTAATGATTAAAAAAAAGAAAATCCTATGATGCATAAAAAGCTTTTATTTGAAGAGTTGTTAAATAATACAACAGAAATCCCATCATTTAGAAAGCAGTTGCTCAAGATAAAGTCCCAGTAGCTATAATATAAACAAAATGGTAGCCTCACCACTCAGAAAACACTGAACTTCAAACCCATTTTAAGATTCTAAATGTTTCGTCAGTGCGCAAATATTACACTACAGACACACCCCACCAGTATAATGTTAGATAAATGTCTTACTTGATTTTATTTTGTATAATTTAATCATTTGTGATCACTAAATGTGTGATACAAGTTCACAAAGCGTCCTGTTGCGACCTGTTGTGAGCTTATAGATCGTCTATTTTCAGCAAAGAGTGGTGTTGAGGGGAAAAAAGGAGGGGGCCAAGTAATAATAATAATAATAACAATAATAATAAACTTTATTTGTATAGCACCTTTCATGACATGAAATGCAGCTTTTAAAATCAATCCTAATCCTAGCTTGAATGACAAAATAGCTTCTGCCTGTTAGGTAGGAGTAAAACCAAGACAAGGCCGTGCCTGACAAACACGGCCTTGTCTTGCCTGACAAACCGTGCCTGACAAACACGACCCCTGGTGGGCTCAGGTCAATAGAGTTTAAAGGTTAAAGAAAGAGTAAGCTGGAGATTAACCAGCAAAAGCATGTTTAAGTTGTGAGAAAAAGTTTATTTAATACGTAAATAAGAAGAATATATAAAAAATAAACAGCAGAGAACATCAGTCAATGTCAAGCCTCTGGTCTAGTTCACATTCTAAAGGTGTGTCCAGGACAAGTGGGAACTGTGAAGTTTTAGACTTTGAACCTCCCAGTTCCCACCTTAGAGCATTCAAGTGGTTGAAGTTGGAACAAAATGGAAGCCCGAAATACTTGATTTTTTAATACTTTGGGCATATTGCTTGTCAATGTTGTTTGGCTGATTTAGCAAAATACTAAATAGACTTTAGCCTCACCCCACTGTATCGTTTGTATAAATAGAAACTGAAAAATCTTCATAAAAGCATAAATCCTGCTCTTAGTTCAGGCCAAGTAAGAAAAGTCCACATGAACAGTCCTTGTCAGTCCATTATGTTCCAACCTCTTACACTTGAACACTGAGGTGGGAAGTTCCAAGTGGGAAAGTTCCCAGTTACCACTGTGCATGAACACATCATAAGGTTGAGTTGAAGATGGGAGAAGATCACGGATTCAACAGCATCACAACAGCCAGGACGACGAGCAGAGGGGAGGACACCATTCCAGGAGAGAAGCCAAAGATGCTGGAGGCAGGAGGAAAATTAATGATTCAAAATTACTCCATATTATAGAGCACCAAAGTCTGACATCACTGCCGCTAGAGGCCGCAATCCTCTTGGGTCACACAGTATTTTTTTCTATTGGTAATCCCATAGGGAAATCTTAGATTGCGTCACATAAGAACTGTGTTCCAAAAATGAACAAATCAGCCGGGCGATTTCACTCACATGGATGTGGAGCATCATCAACTGACGGTGAAAAAGTACTAATTCATCCAAAGAGTTCGAGCTCTAAACACAGACGTTATCAAATGTAACTCACATAATTGACAAAATCGCCGGGTTGATTTATTACACAATTCTAATATGACGCAATTTAAAATGTATCTATGGGAATGTCTTGTCGCTTGTAGATCAGCTGTTCAGCAAAGAGATTTGGTGTAGAGGGGGGGGGGACTGATGGGACCAATTATAAACCCACGCTGGGAATTCCCCGCATGGGTTTATAATTGGTCAACTAAATATGTAGGGTTTAAGTGGTTAAAACAATACTGAACAATGTGTGACTGAACATGAGCACCTGTCGCCGTCTTCTGTCGTTGAAGATGGAGATGGTGTGGTTGTTGGACGTGGAGTGGTTGGAGGTGGTGTGGTTGGAGGTGGAGTAGTTGGAGGTGGTGTGGTTGGAGGTGGAGTAGTTGGAGGTGGTGTGGTTGGAGGTGGTGTGGTTGGAGGTGGATTGGTGGTGGCCGTCACCCTACAAAGGGAATAACAACATTTACAATCAGTAGTCTTCCATTGCAAAGGATGTGTTCAGTACTATAGCAGCATGTTTTTTCATAGTTGTCATGAATACATGTTTATGTTTATTCAGCTTTCAGCATGATCACAGATGTTTAAAAAGAAAGGTGCCATTAAAAACACTGGATTATTTTGCTGATTACAATATAAAACTTTAAAAAAAAATAATGCAATTGCCTATCTAAAAATAACCTAAAACACAAATCTAAAATCCACTATCATTTAAGAGTCTGCACATGTATGGGATTGGTGATTTCTTGTATCTCTCAGTTTGGCATGCTAGAGTGTCCAGGTCGTCTGGACTGAATGGATTGCAGAAAATAAAATAGAGTGTGGAATTGTGTGATATGTAATTGCAGTAGCCTACTTAGAAGTGTGCTAAACTGCAGCACTTGCAATGCTGTAATTTATCCCCACATAATAATCAGATATATTATTGTCCTACTGTGCGGCACATGGATTGTTATGATTATCCGGAGGCAGTGTAATCTTAGCTGGTCGTAGTTTTGGACATGGAAGATCACTGCCGTCAACAAGAGGAGAAATATCTAGAAGAGAAGAAAATACTTCTGTCCAGTGGTTCCAACTCAGGTATCAATGTAAAGAATAGAATTCAAATGAATTTATCTGGTTTCATGGTCAACTTTGAAGGTAAAATGTTTGCCTAGTAGTCAATGCCTACCTTGGAAGTTGAGAAGGAAAACCACATTCCCCCCCTTCAGGAAGTCTCTCTCTCTCTTCATATTCTCCAGTCTAGCAAAGGACCTCCTGCCAGTCATCGTGTTTGCAAAATATGTCTCATTGTTCTCACCTGTGACCTCAACACCATGTTGACGAGGGTTGCCCCAAGTATAAGTACCTGTTTACAGACGGCAGGTAGAAATGGTAAACAACAACAAGAAAATATTGTTGAGGATGTCAGGCAACAGGTTTTCAGAACAAATCAGTCCCTTAAGCTCACCATCACTCTCGGTTGCATTGGGATCAGTAACAAAGCTCCTCTGCTGGGTCATCTGCAACTGGATGTTGGGTTTCTGATCCACCAATTGCAAAGTCACCTGCTTCCATGCGCAGGGCCACTTCAGCTGGTCATCGTTCTCACCGGACACCAAACGCACAAACAGTCCAATGTAGGATCTGTAAAGTCCTGCTACAACCTGGTATGCATAGCCTTCACTGGAATATTGCTTTGGACTATACAAGAAGGTTTTGTAGGGACTGGTTTTCAAAACTTGCTCAATGTCATTCATCTGCCAGGTCACATGTGGACACTCGGTCTCGGAGAGGTTGATGTCATCTATGGAGAAGCCTCCTGAAGATTTCCCTGCTCCTTTCTGTGCCTGAAACTCCACTTGGAAGGTCTTGCTGGCATTTAGAGGAACATGGTGGAGCTGCCAATGAGATGTTGGTGAACCTGGAGGAAGGATTTCTATCATCATAAAGGCTGTGATTGCAATACATACTATTTTAATACAGCAACATGCCCTAGATCAGATAAACTTAAATGCATTAAAGACAAGTGTCTTGAAATTAGCTACTGTAGGTGAAGCCAAAGTAACTAAAAGTCTCAACAGAAGAAAGGGAGATTTCTGGGGCTGTCTTTCAAATAGATAGAAATCAATCAGATTTCAAGGCTGCTTATTGTGCTGAAACTTTGCTCCTTGCTGTCACTGAAACACTGCTAGGACTGTTTAGCCAGCAGATGTCCTCATTCCCCATATATTCCCCAGCCCAGAGTATTTGCACTCTTATGGCTCACTTCCCCCCCTGTCTCATCACACCTATCAAAACTTGGCGCTGTTGAAGGTGAATATCACTACTCCAACATCATGCCCTTCACACAAGCCCACAGGCTTAAGCACTCCACCACTCCATTCCTATAGCAACAATCATCTATAAGCTTGAATCTTCTGCAGGCTTCCAATTGGTAGAATGACATTCACACCACGATGAGAACAAAATCTTTAACTGAAAGTCACCTATTCTTGAAGTACCTCTGCTCCCCCTACATGTGATCCCAGATCTTACCAATGGTTTTCAAAGTGGGGGCAACCAGGGGTTGCCAGAGGGGCCAAATGGAAAGGAGAGGAAGATGAATAGCAAGAAACTAAACATACATGACTGCGAAATTGATTTTTGCTATTGTGTGTGTGCGTGAATGTTTTTTCCCTTTCACAATCACCAGAGGCTATTTGGGGGTCCTTGGCGAGGAAAAGTTTGGGAACCCCTGTTCTACAGTACTCACTGTAATCCTTGTCTTGATTTACAATGTGTATACATTTACATAATTTGTACTTTACTAATGCTTTTGTTGGGTAAATGTGGAGGCCTATCTAACTATATAAATGGCGACCAACTTCCGCACCCTCGGTGTCCACACCCCACAGCTCTGTTATCGACTAAACAACGCACCGCCAGACCACATGTCGCCAACTGACTCGCCACGCCGGCCGCGCTGCATTTACGCCTCGCGTAGGGGACATCTCACTGCTCAATACACCTTTTCCACCGCGCAACATAATTAATTCTACTCACCAAATGTCGGACAAAACGGAAGGGGAGGCAGCTTCGTACCGTTTACCGTGCGCACGACCTCATCACCACAACAGCACGCAGCCGCTGCGGGGGTTTTTTCCTTTTTTTCCAAACTTTTTTTTTGGTCACCATTTTCTCCAGGCACCATTTCTGGTGTAACGTCGGGTGTTTCTTTTCACCAGCCAATCACCTTTCACGTTGCCACGTCCGTTGCCACGTCGCGCTGACGTACGCTAAACAAGCGCTGCCGTGCGCACAATGCAAACGAGCCCAAAGGCGCGCAAAAATCAGCCGACCATTGCTTAGACACAAAGTCAGACCTGGCAACGCAGCCTACGCCAATCATGTGTGAGAGATCTACAAGCTATGGGGCAGAGACGCCACCGTATCTTAGCAACAACTACAGCGCTCACTCTCATTGGTCGTGTCACGCTAAGAGCAGTCTCCAGACAATGGCATCGCAGACAGCTTGCTGTTACTGCTGTAGCCATCACAGGCAGTTGCAGCACGACGGACAGGGCGCTGTGATAGCTGCCATGTCGCTAACGCTAACCTGGTTGTCATGCCTGCAGCGGCTGCGCAATCACTTTGTCAACAATGCACGTTCGTGTGGTGAATGTCTATATTGCTGCTCAGTTCGTCCATTGTAGATGGTGTATGTTTGTGTGTGTCTTCTGGAGAACTATGTCGCTCCACAGCAACTACAGTAACTAACGTAATGGCAGGACCGCCCCGTGCAACGCATGTTAGCCTGCATTATGGTCATGTAGTAATTTCAGATAATTTCGCTCCGATTACAGCAGTGTTTATCAACCCTTTCACGCCGCCCCCCCCCCCCCCCCCCAAATACACGTACTTGATCTGGGACCCCCCCATTCTGTTTGACTCCGTTCCACAAGTAAATATTGTGCAAATAGCCGATCTACAAGCTCGAAACGCCTCACGTTCAGAGGCTTTGTACGCTTGGAGATCGGCTATTTTCTACATGATTGCCTCTTTCTTACATTCTTTGCCAATGTGGCCCATGTTTTCATAGCATAGTTTATTGACTACTTCTGTTGCAGAAATGGCCATTTCCTTTACTTTCGGTTTTTCATTGTCTCCGCCAGGCCGAAAGGCATGGCGCAAGACTATGTTTCACCCCCTGTCCGTCCGTCTGTGATAGCTAATCTCTCACATCGTTGACTTGATCGCAGCAAAATAACAGCCCGATGTGGAGAGTCAGTGAGAGCTGGATAAACGACGTAAAATGTGTCAAAAGGAGTCTGTACGGCTGTCGATAAATGAACACATGACGTCGCTGGGAGAGCAGATATTGTGTCTTTTGGACAAACAGCAGCGTGGTGCTGATGTTTGTTGTGTGAAGCAGCTTAATGTCAGAGTGTTTGTGTTGGAGCGCCTCAGTGCGGCTGCAGAGTTCATGTGCAACCTCTTCCAGAGAGACACAGAGACACTAGAAACTCTGCTGGGGAAAAAAAACACTGCTGGGCATTGACTTTCCTATGGACATTGATCTACACACTGCAGGTATATCTGCTACACACACAACATCAAACTACACACTGCAGGTATGATGCAGCGTTTGCATTACAGCCAGCATGCCAGCGTAGTTCCCATATGGTTTCAAGGTGGGCTAAACCATATGGACCCCATGTCAGCAATGTCAGCGGCATCCACTTCAGTCCCAACTGCGATGCCCATGCAGGCTATAAGTAGCTTCTACCTGGCCCTTAGGTGGGCCCCAACTAGCCATGTTTATGTGGGACCAAGGCGGGTCCTAACTGGGTTTGCCCATGCAGGCTTTAACTGGGTTCTACCTGGGCCCTAGGTGTACCCTAACCAACCACAGTGCAGTGCCCATCGCTCCAATTGTTGTGACGTCAGGGCTCTCAATACTGCACATTGGTGGAGGAGGAGGGGCCGCAGGGCGACCGCACACATCGCTGAACCAATGGTAGCCCACGGATGTTTCCTCTGTGGATTTACAATCTGCCCCTCTATGCCACATATCATCCGCACTACAGGGTCTTCACTGACCGAGCCACGGCCCCACTGACCCTCATGACGCTACGCCACTTAAACGTGCGGCAGCATGCGCTGGGTTGCCAGGTTTGCACAGCCTGCGCCAGAAACAAGCAACCACCTTCATGAAAAAAAAAAAACACCGAAATGGTCCGCAATGTTCCAGGGGTGTCCCCGCGCGTCCCAACACTCCACAGGGGGTCAGTGGACCCCTGTGGACCCCCTGAAACATAAGAAATATTATTTCTTCAAATTTTTTCCTTTTTCAAAAATACTTTTCCACAGTTTCACTCCGGCGATTTGGGTCCCCCTATATACACACGCCTGGGCCCCGTGCGCGGCTGGGGTTGAGGGGGGCGTAGCCCCCCGAAACTCTAGTTTTAGCTATAAGTGAAATCTTTGGCATGGAACGTGTGCCGATTCTAAACGGGTTAAGTTGTCTGTCTGTCTGTCTGTCTGTCCGTCCGTCCGTCCGTCCGTCCGTCCGCCCGTCCGTCCAGCATTACCAGTGATCTGTCCCATGAGACGTGGTTTTCCTGTAAAGTCCCACTGGTCGTGGAACTCTCTGATCCAGATGTTGAGTTGGTCTGATGGACTCCCGCTGTGGTAGTAGTAGAACTGGAGACACTGGACATGACACGTCCTGCTGGGATTCATCCTCTTGGTCTGCATCCAGACGGAATCTCCTTCCCTGCCATAGGCCGTGCTGGCATGCATGAAGTAACCTGCATAATGTAACATAGTGTTATGATCTGATTCTTTTTTTTCTTCTTCTTGTCCATTCACTAGTGGGGTCCAGGTTCCAGGGGGTCCCGGATCCCCAACAAAATTAGTTAATATAGCATCACAAATTCACAATCAGCTTAACCACTTTGGATATTCAAAAATAGCCAGTCAACAAGCTCCCTCACAACACTTGCTGAGACTTTATACAGTAGATCTGCTATTTTTGAAAAAAACTAAATATTTGTAATAATTAAGATTTTAGACAAATCTTCTCTTCTGTGGGTTCTTCGCACAAAATGATTTATTTTGAATCCCAACAGCTTAATTTTGAATGACCTGAACATATTGTACTACTACTGAAAGTGTTTACTGCTGTGTTTTGTACGTACCTGGTTGAGCTGCTGTGGGGTTATTTGCTGTGAAAAGAGTCAGTATTTTGTCATAAACCATTGCAGGAATTTTGCTCAAACCATGTGGCAGTATTGTTTTAATGTGTTGAAAATGATGAAAAGGCAAATGGTAAAATAAAAAACAATACTGTATGTGTATATTATTTGCTATATTTATTATCATTAGTATGCTCTCTAAACAACACAGTATAACACAAATTGGATTATATTTTTTGCAAAAATAATAATTTTAGTGGAGTAAAAGTATAATATTTGTCTCTGAGATGTAGGGGAGTAGAAGTAAAAGTACAGAACAAATACTCCAGTAAACAAAAGAAATCCTCAAATTGTACTTAGTACTTTACACCACTGTACATGGGTCAGCATCAGCCGAATGAATGGTAAAAACATACCAATTCCAGGCTTGACAGGTAGGTTGGTGTGGTCAGAGCTCGGACCCCCAGCAGCTTTTGTCACCCACTCCCAGCCTCCATCTTTACCCAAACAGCGACTCATTCCACATTTGGTCACATTAGAAAAACTGCAGTACATTTTAAATGCGATGGTTGAATCTGTAAGGCATGGAGCATAGAATAGAAGACAATTAGGTTGGTCTGACCAAATCAAAACCTCTATAGGAATTACTTTAGATATTGCAGTCTGCAGGAACAGAAAAGGAATTGATTTCACATGACTGTGCTATATATATATATATATATATATATATATATATATATATAGTTAAATATATTGTTAAATATAATAAAAACATTATTTAAATAATCTGGCCCTTACTGCAGTGATAGAGTCGGTTCAGCTTCAACACGTCGCTGGAGCTCATTTCCAAACGTTGACCAATCACATACTGAAACGCTGGGTCTTTGGTGAGGATAGTGCGCCCATTGCCATTGGAGAACGACCACTGAGTATAGTGCATCACTGAGTTGTAGTCATATGAGACTCCCTGGGTGCTGCTTCTGTTTTCATTTAGTTTCCCAAAATTTCTCTCTTTACCTAGATGAGACACATACAAATCCATCGTCACACCATAAAATAATTTTAGATACATTAAAATCATCAGTTTTAATTTAACTCCAAAGAGTGTTAGCTAGTCTTCGGATCGAATGTGAGGGTAATAAAAAGGAATTTCAGACATTTTAATAGAACCTTCTCGGATGTTTGTAAAGTTAATGGTCACGTAGTCATCTCGGTCATGTCTGGACTGCTCGTGGTAAAAGCCCAGAGCATGGAGAAACTCGTGTTCAGTAGTAGCTATTGTATCACATCCTGACCCAAGATTGAGCGTCTGTCCTTGGTCACCAAAGTTTGCTTGCCCAACGTAGGAGCTACATCTGAACAGGGAAGAAACCTAATGTGTAAATTACACCTGCATTCACATCACCGTAGCCAGAAAGTTAATTTAACTTATTATTATGATCATATGCTGGTAAGAGTGATCAATATGCATGAACACTAGTGTACGTGCCAACAACCAAAACATGTGATGTTCAAAATTAAAAAAATGTTATTATGAAGGACAGGCAGACAGACTGATTGATACACTGATCGATACACATTGATAGATAAAACCTACCCAGTTAACTTCTTGACATTAAGATAGTTATCTTCAGAGTCCCTGGGCTTGAAATCGATGCAAGACTTCAGTCTGAATTGTTCAAAGGCTCTCAGGCAGACTCCCTTGGCGTTCATGTCTTCGGTTCATTGGTGGTGTCATGGTTGTGCAGTAGGCAGAGGTGAATGGTCATATCATGCAGGGTTAAATGAGTCAAATGTCAGGAATCTCTTTTACGCTGATTGCTTTGACCTGACCGCTAGTAGTGGTGTGTTGTTATCTTGGGTCAGAGTCAGTGTTAGTGTTTCAGATGAATGACTGCATCTCTTTACTTTTTAGATAAGATGTACAACACTATTGTAATGATCAAATAATGACCTGCTATTGGTTTCTAAACCACAAAATCCTGCCTGCTAAATAAATAAACTGAAATTACAAAATGATTGTTCAACACTTTTACATATGTAGTCAGCTTTGTATTTACCAAGGGTCTTTGTCAGAACATAGGGCACTGGGATTGGCCATTGTCGATTGATGGTGTTTCTTTGATCTGTCTGGAATCAAGAAAAACAAGAGGCACTTCAGATAAACTGACTTTGGCGTGTATTACATTTTAGGTGTTTTATTGCATTTTAGGCATTAGTTTGTCTGTATACTACTGTAGGCCTACACCAGATTTTAATTTGTACAATTCAATGGACAATAAAGTTATTACTTATGTAACATTAAAGTACTGTAATCATCACACACGCAATGTCATGCAAGTGTCAATTTAACTTAAGTTAAAGCCTTTATACGTAGTCCCAGGGGTCTATACTAGGCCCCCTCCTTATTTCCACCATATCTTTGACCAAAAAAAGCCAATCTACAACCTCAAAAGGCATCCCGTTGCTACACGTTGTGAGGTTGTAGATCTACTATTTTCACCAAATTCTCATCCCCAATAGGGTGCCAAGGAGTGTCAAAATTGTAGTGATTTTATGCATTATTAATCTCACCTCCATGATGTCGCCAAATGTTAAGTCTAAATCTGTAACGAGAACATGAAAAATGGATGACATCACCACACACACAGTTCAGTTCACTTCATTTGAATTCCATTGTGTTGAGCATTTTGTTACCCTTGTTGATTTCAGTAATGTCCTGATTGCCATCACCAACATCTGGAGCAACAAACAGAGATAGGATACAATGTTGTGAAAGTGACAGAAACTATGTTATGTACAGATAGGCTGATTGGAATAAAAATCCAAATAAAGCAGGCCTATTTGGCCTAATTAAACCCATTTCAACAACTGAAATAACTTAATTTTGTTACTGAATATTATATCATACAAGCTTACCATGGATTGTTTCAGGCTGAGGAAAAAAAAAGATTTGATCAACACATCAAGATATATAGTGTCATATTGGGATTTATTAAAAGATAGATTTATAAACAAAATAACTTTAAAAAATCATTCTGGATTTATATAATCTATCAACAGGCAGAAGCGTGCTGAATGACACATCAGCATGACACTTGTGAGATTCCACTGTTTTTTTCTTTATCAAATATTCCTCCGAGACGCCCTGGTGATGCTCTGCTCATCAAAACATTGTAGAGTTACTTATCATAGATACAGTAGTTGTGAATATGTATAGCTTGGTTGTGTTCTCCCGTCCTTCTGGGCTATGGGAATAGGCAAGCTACAATTCTTATATAATACCATAATACAATTGAGTCCAACACTTTTACCTGTCCCCTTATTCATCCTTAAAGGAACTACAGTATATACTTTTACTGCTACTAGTGTTGATGATTTCTTGTATCACAGGACCACAATGGAAACAAGCCCTTATCAAATGCAGTAATTGAGTGTGAAGTTGATCAGAGGAGCGGTTCTCCACACAGCCATTCCCTAGCAAAAACCAACAAGTACATTTTCCGAATCGTGGCCACTGCACTGGTGTATAAAAATGGTACTCTTACCCTGGAGAATGATGAATCTGCCAAACACAGCACAAGAAGTATAAAAGTATTCATCCTTTTCACAGTCCCTTGGTCAGGCATACCTTTTAAAAACGTGAACATTGTATGGAAAGATGTATGATTATGATTATGATTACGATTACGATTATGATTATTATGATGATGATAATTATATTCCTTATTTTTGTAAATATTCAAAAAATAAAAGTTATTTTGTAGAACATGTTTTGATTTATCAAATCAAATTAAATGACATTTAATTAAAGGTTAATATTAACATGTTTACCTGATGCAAGCCTGTGTAGACTATGTTTGTCTGTTGCTCAGCTGAATGAGCTGTGTGGTACAGTACACCTTCTCTCTTCCTCAGGTTGATGATGCACACACCATCGCCTTTTCTCTTATAGACGTGCTGCACGTTACAAGAAGTCTATTTCTAGATATCCCAAACAGGTTTCAAACAACAGACCAAATGAGCATTGTCAAAATATTTGTCCCCTTGTCAGTCAGTGTCATCCCAATACGTGGTTTTATCCACTTGTCAACACTTGTCAACTGTAATCACATACTGTACATGCATTTTACTATGATACACCTGTCATGATTTATGACTTTCATCTGGTCGACTCAGCACGCATGTCACGTGCATCTACGTAAGCATATTGTTATCCGTGATACGATGATCATCAAGTACTTTATCAGAGAAACTGACGTCTGTGCACAGTGATCTGTTCTTGTTCCATATCTTCTGGTCACGTCATGTGTACACTGGACACTACTGCAGTGGTTTTCAACCTGTTTCGCGTCAAGGACCCCCAAATTGACACACATTAGCCCAGGGACCCCCTTTTGAAAAGTTATACGAGGGACCCCCAATAAGAGACGATTTTTACGGCTCTAGCAGTGATTCTCAACCATTTCAATTTCAAGGACCCCCAGTTTGACATACATTAGGCTACAGACCCCCCATTTAATGGCATTTACATCTCTGGGACCCAATTTTTTATTATAAAATCAATGTTAATTTAACTCTGAGAGTGTACAAATGGAACCAAATGGACCCGTTAGGGTCCATTTGGTTCCATTTGTACACTCTCAGAGTTACAGACCCATAAGGGTCCATTTGGTTCCTATCTATCATTTAGCTGGGGACCCCCTGGAACCCCCTCAAGGACCACTGGTGGTCCCCGGACCACTGGTTGAAAACCACTGCACTACTGTATATATTCTCTATGTGTGTATTACACTTCAGAGCTTGTCGTGTGATACTGCCTGGTGTCAACTGGTTCTCCGCGCGTGCGTCTCAACAGAAACCTTCACTCACCACCACCCTTATAGATGGAGACTCAGGGACCATATGTATGGTCAACTGAAATCACAAGAACACCTTTCTTCAAAATCCTAATATCAAAATGTATTTTACTTGAATATTTCTATTGAAGAGTAAAACTCTACCAACATTCAGAAAATTACACAATATTGTATTTTCTAGCAATACCCAATGATCTCTGAGAATCTCTGATGGTCTGAGAACAACTGTCCAAAACCTTTCTAGGTTGGTAAAGAATCTTTACCTACGTAAAGGGGTCCCTTCCGTACTCCCACATTTGTCACAAGGAGGAGATATTATGTAACTAGTCTTTGTGTAATTAAATATGTGTGTTATTATTAACACAATAATTCCAATCATGCTGTATTATATCACTTTTAATCTCAGTTGTAATTGTTTTTACTTGTCAGCATCCCATCAGATGTTTTGATATTAAATTATCAATTTCATTTAGCACCTGTGGAGGTTCATCACAGCGTCTCTTTAGAGTTCACTTGGAAAATGTACGTAGACTAATATCTGTTGAGTCAACACTGCTGCTTCAATTATTTGCGTTTTAAGGAAGAATACAATGTTTTCTTTTCTTTTTTTTTAATGTATGGAAAGCAAGAAAAGACAGAAACAACTGTTCTAACAGTGTTCAGAAGAATAAAAGAGCTGAGAATTCTTTATTCTATTCACTGTTGTTAGTGAATAGAATGTGTGCAAGGTTGCACAACAGATGTCAAAAGCTGATGACAGATTTACTGTAGAGCCTGAACAATAGAGTCATATCATTGACACAATGTAGTATGTGATAGGGGCTGTCATGACTAAAACTATGTGTAACTTATTTCTAACCTTATCCCCAGTAAAACGAATACACAAATACAAGAACCGCTGGGGGCGAGGGGTCCGCAAAAAGAATGGGGCCGAGCGTGTTTTAGGGCGAGCCTTCCAGTTACCGCTGTCATTGTTTCATCAGTTGCTGTCAGGGTTCGGTTTGCATTTTTGTAGTGTTGAAAATACGAATGAATGGAATATTAATTACGAGTTATGCAGCTGATACACAGTTTTACCTACCTGTGTTCTATGAATAACAAATGCATTGGTTTCCAGAATTGTTTGTTTTTAAAGCCCTACATGGAATAGTTCCTAGCGTTCCGATAGGGACAGAATCGTAAATCATCTTGTCCCAGGTACCCCCAAAATAAGCACTTTGGGTTAACTCCTGTTGGTTTTAAATGTGCTACAGTAATAAAAGTTACTTGACAAGTTTGTTAGAAACCTATATCTGAAAGAAGCAAATGGATCTAATTAGGTTATATTACATAATTATCAAGCCCAGTCTATGATAACACTACACTACATTTTTACACATAAAATAAACACACTATAGATGCAACTTGCACAGATTTGCTGACATATTAGCAGAATATATGAGGCACAATTGCGCATAATTTATACTCTGTCGTACCATGAAGTATAAGTCAGGCTTTATATGCTTCAAATAGAAATTCACACCAGCTTCATGGTTCAGATGCTCGAACTAGTCCAATGGCAGCAGGTGTTTATAAAGCGTGTTATGCAGACTTCTTTTGTTGATGAAGACTAAGGGAAGACAAATTGAATACAATAATTAAGTCATTGTCAAAAATACAATAACTGGAACATTTCAAAAGATTACTGATAATGAGCCTTTAACAATATTCAACCTACCATCCCTATTTTGGGCATGTTATTATAGGTGAAAATTAAAAAAACCTAAATTAAAAACATTCCCTCATTTTCTAACTGTTCTAAATAGCAGATCTGCAAACTCCCAATGTGTCGTGTTGTGTTGTGTCGTGAGCTTGTAGATCAGCTATATTTGTCGTCTGACAGTATGAAGTATATAGGTCTTAAGTGGTTAAAAGCAGAATGTCTCATCAAGAGACATCACTTACAGGCTACGATTAAACTTGAGTGTCCACCCTAAAATGTTACACACTTCATCATAAATAATTGTTTAAACTTGATAATATGTCAAATGTGCAACAACCAGTTTTATTCTTTTTAGGTATTCTCAGTTCATTGTTGCTCATCTTATTCAGAAGCTGTTATGGACTTACTGTACACCACATGGGCTCTTGGCACGGTTCTTTGCAGTGAAGTTGGTTGGTTTAACCTTGGGACATGGGAGTGAGGGTTCATGCTGTAGATTTGAAATATCTGGAGAAATTCACATACAGTTAAATGAGACAGTTAAAAGAAAAGGTAAAGTTAAAGTTAAAATAAAGGTAGTCGTGGTGATCTAGTTTAAGGAATCAACTCAACTACTGACATGAGAAACAAATTACTAAGTAATAATAATTGATAGATGTCAACGTTATTTTTAAACAATTGCTGAAAACTATTAGAATCCAAATGTTATGATAAATCTCCTAATGTTTGACCATAACAATGTATTATACCTTGCATTGACAAGAGGAAGATAGCGGTGCCACCCTTCAGATAATTTTTAGATCTCAGGTTGTCGAGGGTGAGGACTGAGTTGAAGCCAACCCCCGGGTTTACATATAATCTCTCTCCATTCAATCTTACGAGTCTTCCAACTTTACGAGGGTTGTCAAATTCCTCTGGAAAAAATACATTTAAATATATCAGTAGAGACTGTAACACAGCTCAGTTTAGTGTGCAGTTGACAAATATTCTTGCAGGCATTTGCTTGAGATTTAAAGGTAGGGTAAGTGATTTTCTTTGGTTAAAGTAAGTGTTAAATAGCACTATATTCTGATAGTACTCATTGCTATAGAGTGTTTGTTCAGTAAAAGGAGTCTCCTTGTCTGTCCAGCTCTTTATAAAACAGAAAATGCATTTTCGTTTCAGTTTCAGTTTCATTTCCAATTTTATCCAATCAGGATAGAGAACTCAGTCAGTATATAGATTAAACAAGTGAAATTGGAAGTGATGGCACTAAGAAATGAGCAGGCAAAATTGGAACTGGAACACTATAAAAATGAAGCTTAAAAATGGGTACTTTCTCTTGATTGGCCCAGATTTTGACACCTACCGGAAAATGTATTTTCTATTTATTAAAGAGCTGGAGAGACAGGGAGACATCTGTTACTGAAAAAACACTCTATAGCAATGATTAGTATCAGAATATAGTGCTTTAACCTTTTAACAAAATACTTTGTGTTTTAACCCAAAAATATCACTTACCCAACCTTTAATGTAGGCTACTGACATTTTTCCCCCCAGTGTAAGCCTATCATACGGCTATAATGATAACAGATCTCTTGAATTACTGCATTCCAAAAGATTTCCCCCACACCACTGAAACAGCTAATAACAGATTTTACACTCACCTTCTGACGGATCAGTGGTAACGGTGATCTGTTTAGACATCTGCTGCTGAACGTGAGGCTTCTGGTCCAGCAGTACGACGATCACTTGCCTCCATGGACACGGCCACTCGAGCCTGTCGTCATAATCTCCTGACACCAGCTGCACGTACACCCCAAAGAACAGTTCTCTGAGAACAACGGTCACCACGTAGGCGTAGCCTTCGGGAGAGTATGTCCGAGGGCTGTACAGATACGTATTGTAATCACTGGTGGTCAACAGTTTTTCAAAGTCCTTGATCTGCCATACACGGTGCGGGCACTCAGTTTCAGACAGGTTGATGTCATCGATGGAGATGCCTCCCGAGGAGATGCCTGCTCCTTTGCGAGCCTCGAATTCTACCTGGAAGGTCTTGTTGGCATCAAGAGGAACATAGTGAATTTGCCAGTCAGCCATCGGTGGATCTAAACTAGAAGGGTCTAAAGACTCTAAACTAATCTCGTCTTCCTCCTGCATCTCAGAAGCTATCTGTCCCATGAGGCGAGGCATTCCCATGGAATCCCCTTCGTTCTGGAACTCTCTGATCCAGATGTTGAGCTGGTCGGATGGGCTCCCGCTGTGGTAGTAGTAGAACTGGAGACACTGGACACGGCAAGCCCTCCTGGGTCTCAACTTCTTGGTCTCCAGCCACGCAGAACCCCCCTTCTGGCCAGATGCAGTGCTGAAGTGCATAAAGTATCCTGTGTGGACAGAGTTTCAGTTAACTTTTGACCATTTTCAACAAATGTCTGGTGGTCAAATTCCAGGGGGGGGGGATTACTATGTTGAGGTTGATGCATGTGTTTTTTTGTCTTATGTTTTAGTCTTTTGTGTTGGAACAAACTTAATGCCTCTTTTCTTCCTCTTTCCTTTTGTAATGGCCCATTTTTAATTAACCAGGAAGTTATTTTCCCCTTTTGAAAACATGTTTTATTGTTCCATGGTTTCTGAGCCAAAATGTAATAGTACATTCATAGACTTGAGCAAGAAATTGGCCAATTATTAGGACGGCATCTGTACAAATGTGTGAGATATATGATGTATCTGTATTAAGATACATTATTAATTCAAAATGTAATATTAATGCTCAAAATATGTTGTTCCAGGGACCCCCAGAAGCACAGATGGGAGTAAAAAAATCGCTTTAAAACATATATATATTCAAAGATTTGCTAAAAAAATCCATGATTTTTCAAAAAAAAAAATAGCCAAATAAATCTAAAATGACACAAATGCGTTCCCGGATTGAATAGGTTAAGTGAAATAAACAATTTGACTGTGTAGGTGTAAGATGAGGGTCTTTGTTACCCCCAGCCTTGTCCATGAGGGTGTGATCAGTCGAAGGCCCTCCAGCAGCTTTCGTCATCCTCTTCCAGCCTAATGAGCTGTTTGTGCAGTGACTCATCCCACACACATTGCCATTGTTAAAGTCGCAATGCTCCAGAAATGATATGGATGCCTCTGTGGCAAACAAGCAATACATCAATATATCAATATATCAATATATCAATATATCAATATATCAATATATCAATATATCAATATATCAATATATCAATAAATAAAATAATAATGAAAGAAAATTTCAGTTGCTTTTTCTGATCATCAAAAGTTTGGACAACTGATGATAAGAAATTGCAGTACGGCATGAAATCTGCCATTACTTACTACAGTTATATAGTCGGTTCAACTTAAGGACATCATTGGAGCTCATCTCTTCACGTTGGCCAATCTTATTCTGGTATTGTGGAAGCTTTGTTACAATGGTGTATCCGTTATTTTTGCTCCAGTATTTGCTCCCGTAGTGCATGACTGAATTATAATCATACGGCGTGCCAAGTGTTGTTGATGTCCTCTTGGACAACTTTTTGAAATTGCCCTCGTGACCTGTAGGTGAGATGAAACGAAACCTTTCAAATTGCTTGCATCATAACAATGTTTTGTTAAGTTTTGCTGATTTAATTCAGATTTTGAGGTAATCATTATCAAGATAAAATTAAATGCAACAAAGTAAATAGTGTTATAGTGTCAAATCTCATTGAAGTTGATGAAGGTGTTATCAAACCTTCTTCAATGTTGTCATAGAGTATGGTGACATGCTCATCTCTGTCATATCTGGACTGTTCATGCCAGAAGCCCAGAGCATGGAGAAACTCATGTTCTACTGTGCCAAGATTATTGCATCCTGCACCGATGGAGAGCTCCTGGCCACCTTTAATATATTTAGTAATATAGGAGGCACACCTGAAATGGAGAGAAGAGTGGGTCAGGAATCTCAGGATGGACCAACTGACCAATGAGGACGCTGGTCCCCAAAAAGGTGAACAATTTATGTGTAAGGAAAAAAATGTGATCACCCGGGATTCTTTTCCACGTTAAGGTAGTATTCTTCAGAAGCCCTAGGCTTGAAGTCAACACACGATTTCAACCTGAAATGTTCAAAGGCCTGCAGAATGATCCCTTTTGCGTCCATCTCTGCGCTCATGGAAAAGACGATAGCGAATGGTCAACGCACTGATCTACCATGCATGAATCTTGTGAGTCAAATGTTCACTGTTGGTCATAGCTTTATCCATGCCTTTACAGCTTCTAAACCATTAAAGTATAAGGAAGTGAAGTTTTATGGTTAAAAAGTTAATGGTCCAAGTCTGATTGTAATCATCGCTGTTTAGAGCGTTTGTTCAGTTAACAGGGTCTCCCCATCTCTCCAGCTCTTTAATGAACAGACAATACATTTCCATGTGTAACAGAGTTGCTCATTGCTTCCAATATCATGTTGCTCATTGCTTCCAATATCACTTGCGTATCCTGTGTTCTCAATCCTTATTGGTTAAAATTGGAAAATGTATGAGATAAGGAGACTGAACAAACACTCTATAACAATGATTACTATCATATTATAGAGCTATTTTAACCCATTAAACACTTTAAAAATCACTTACTGTACCTTTAATAATAATAATAATAATAATAATAATAATAATAATAATAATAATAATAATAATAATAATAATAATAATAACAGGATCATAGGATCAAGAGGAATTTGTTGCTGACTTACCAAGACTCTCTTCGAACACATAGGGAACTGGGAGATCCCAAACGGCACTTCTATCCAAAACAGCATTCCTTCTTTTCCTTCTTTTAGTCTAAATTTTGAGGAATAATGTAAATTACAGCAGGAAAAGGAAAGCCATCAAAAGACACCTGATATTTATCAAACATTGTTTTTAAAGAACAACAAATGTTCAGTCTTACTTGTACATAGTTGTCTTGCAGGATATCACCCTCAAACAAATGTAGGTCTAAAGAGTAAAAAGAAAATTTGCTGTTGGGGGTCAAGTTCAAATGGAACATCATCCATGTTTAAGATGAATGATATCTGTCCTGTGTCATCAAGGACACAGAGGTACACGTTGATCAAAACAACTTGAATGTCCTTGTGTGAAGAGTGCTTTAATTCAGTGATATCTCTTTTAGCCACAGCTGTACACTGCAACGTAACCACTTCCAACCTAGCTTCCCTGTTTCGTGTATAGGCCATTGTAAAAATTAGCGAAAATAACAGATCTATAAGCTCACAGCAAGTCACTTTGCAACATACTGTGAGCTTGTATGTCGACTATTTTCGATATTCATCATACGACAAAGAATATGGGGCTTAAGTATAGTTAAACTTACCCTTATTTATCTCATTTATGTCCACATCGTCATCAGCAATATCTTGAGAAAGTTAGATACAAGTTACTTTTTTCGGAACTACAGTAAGAAGTTCTGATGTTTCCGTGTAAGCACATAGTCATGTTATTCCATGAAGGCCAAATACAACAATGTATTCTATATCTATTAAAAAAATATCTCACCTCTGAACACCGGTTCAAAAGATTTGTGATGAATAGAATGGATCTGAATGGAATACATTGAGTCATAATTACAAGAACAGCATTTTGAAGATCTATTTCAAATATCATATGAGATATATTCTTGTGATTTTGTGGCTACTATTGTAGAAAAACCCCTATGACGTGAGTTCACTGTTTTGACTGTGACTTCATCAGCTAATGATATATGACACAGTAAAATCCTGTTCATTTAACTCCCGAGAGAGTACAAATGAAACCAAATGTACCCGGTCATTTTAGTTACATTTATACTCTCTTCAATTAAATTAACATGGTTTTTGTTCATCATTCCCCTGCTTTTATTTGTGATCCTGTCAGAACCCTTGAAAACAGTACTGAATGGCTGTTTGATAAACACTACACTAGAATACAGGATAAAAGCTACTGACTTTAAGTAGCATTAAAATACATGGTTGATTCCATAAGAACAGAAAACAATAAAGTCTGCAACACTAGTATATTTCTCAGCTCCACTTGTTTATTGGTTATGAACGTCTTCTTTAGAAATGTTAAACAGGCTTTTTCTACTCCCCTGAAAAGTTGACTTTCTGATACAATCAAGGCTTTGACTTCTTACCTTAGAGAGGTGTATAATGGTCAATGCAAGAACAATGTTTATGTACATTGTTGTAATTTTCCGTCTCCAGGTTTTCACAAAGTATATAGGCTGTGTATATGCTGATGAAAATAATTCCTGTGGCACTAAAGGCTTACGGATAGAATTCTTTGAATCATGAATCTACAATGCTAAATATTGATCAGTTTATTGCTGAGCATGTCCAATTCAGTCCATCTCAATAGATCCTTGGAGAGTCCTCTGGGATTCAGATAACATGAGAATAACTTGTTTAATCCACTATTATTGCCTGTCACAAAAGGTAAGTGAGTCAAAGTTTGTAAAACTGGAATGTTTGACTTGATCCTTCGTAGCCAGATCTGCAAACAATATTTTATTTACATATTATCCTCTAGCTATTTACATTATTTGTAACACAGGAGGCTATCTAAATATAGCCATGAACAAACATTACTCATTTGCTGCAAGCAAGTCATTGAGATCTATAAGTGTTCATACTGCAAATTATAAAATAAAAAACACTATTGGACAAACACTGGGGCAAAGAAAGTGTTGAACTGGCTTTTATTGGCTGATTGTGACACAGCATCCTTTAAACTAATTATTTAAAAGGAAGAATAATCATATTTCTCTCTTAAATTTATTTTGATGTATTATTGAGTAGGCTACACGTGTATATGCCACAGGGGGTTTGAGGAGAGACCCAGTATCTGTTCAACACATTACCCAACTGGTTTGTCCAGTCTTCTGTCAATGACATCACAGCTCAGTTTGTACTGCCCATTCCATTGGTTACACCTGCATTGTGAAAGCTGAGTTAGCTGTTAAAGAAAGAAAGAAAAATATAGATTTTTAACTGTTCTATGGAGTCAGGCAGCAACAATATTGATGATCAGATCAAGTCATAAGAAAATTCCCTAGGTGTGCATGGACAGAAACATAATTGCTCAGTGAAATGTGTTTCCCAACAGGTTATTTCTTAATAATCAAAAATATTGTTTTACATAAGTCGGCCTCCTGGTGGCCCTATAAAAGGCAAATGTGAAAAATGCAGGGCAAAGGTTTTTCCTTGGCCTATAGAGAGTGTGCATACAAAGTTTTACACAGATCGGTGCAGTTATAGGTAAAAACACGAATCGGCCTGTTATAGCGCCACCATGAGGCTGATTTGAAAAATGTCGAGAGGCATTTCTTCCTCAGCCTAGTAGTGGGAATGTGTGTGGAAAATCTCATGGAAATTGCAAGCTGTGTTCATGATTTGAGGCATTTTGTTATTTTTTTGTACATTTTGTTCAAAACAGAGCACTCCTGCATCCAGGGAGTGTGTGTGCACAGTTTTGCTGCGATCAAGCCAACGGTGCCAGAGATTAGCTGTACACAGACAGAATGACACACACACGGACACACAGGCGGACGGACGGACGGACGGACGGACGGACGGGGAAAAACATACTCTCGCCATGGCTTCCGGCCTGGCGGAGGCAATTATAGTTGATATAGCGTTACCATCATTTTAACCACTTTATATATCTCTCAGGTCATCCCTGTAAATAACCGTTTCATCCACGGCACCCCTGAATAACATAGTTACTTTATAGCACCTTACATTTATGTCAAATTACGCTACTCAAATATGTAAATCTTCACCCCTAAGATACGGTGTGTCACAGTGAAAACTTGAGAGAATAATTCCTTTTGGACAGATTGACCTTATACTTGACTTTTAACCACTTGAACCCCAGCATTCAAACAAACAAACAAACAAACAAACAAACAAACAAACAAACAAACAGTCTAGGCAAATACACTGACGCTGACAGACTGAGTTAAAGGGCAGAGCTTCTCAGCATTGTGCCCATGACTTCACTCTCCTGTGCCTGAGACAAAACTGACTCATATAATCTACCTGCATGGCCTCTACCTAGTGGCCTCAACCATCTGTCTTAAAGGACAGGTTACCTCAACACATTCACCTACAGTACTAGTGAAATCAACAAAGAAAACATTTCCCAAACTTTACAGAAATCATTATCATCCAAAAGGTGAGTATTAATCATGTTTTTAGCAACACAACTGTTTTCCTCTATAGTCTATAATATATAGTACACAGAAAAATACCACACTCCCCTTTCATATGGTATGCCCCAATTACCATACCCTCTATATAAGGAGCACTGTGGTCATGTGGTACTCTTTTCTGATCTTCAAACCAGGAAGAGGACATGGCAAGTATGTGTGTTTGTTTGGTGATGAAGATGAGCTTTAAACTGTGGAGATTAATAAAGTGGTTACTGTATGTTTGAAACAAACAATTGTATCTGTGTTTGTAAAAATCAAATTAATATGAAATGAATATTAAGAAAATGTAATGGAGATCTGTTACAAAGGCCATGGTGAATATATTGCAATAGTAACATATGGGAATAGTGAATATGCTGCAGCATGAAATAAGTAGTATGATTAGAATGCATATGTTAAACAGAATATAATTAAATCATGAGAAATATAATGGAACATGTGAGGCTATAAAGGTAAAGTGGGAAAGGCAGTGTCTGTCTTTACCACATGGTACTTAAAGTATATTTTGATGCCAATACTAAACTGTTTTATTGGTACTTTTACTCAAGTAAAGAATTTGAGTACTTTTTACATCACTGGGCCTAGTAAGTCACTTTACACATTCACCAGGATTCTGGATGGCTTGGTTCCAGGCTTAACATAATTTATAAGAAATATTTCGGAAAAATGTATGGGTCAGTTGGCTCTCATGCACTGAAGGAAGCATGAGCTCGGCCCTGGCCTCCCTGGCTGTGGGGGACTGGTGTAGCGCTGGTGTAGGGCTGGTGTAGCGCCCAGGATCACTTAGGAAATTGGCACCGGGTGAAAAAAATGGGTTACAAAAATCGCGGGATAAAAATTATTAAAAAAAAAAAAAAATACACTGATTTTTTAATAAATCAGTGTAATCAATACTTGGACCAAGAACCTGTTGTATCATATCTGACACATCCCCACTTCCCCCTGGACCATACCATTTGCACTGCTGCAGGTAGTTACAGAGCCTCAGGTGGTCTGACCCAAAATGGCTGCCATCAACTAAACAGGAGAGGTTGATGCACTACTAACAAACAATTGTTTTTTAAGCAGTTCGGGTAAATTTTCCTAGTATATCTTTACTAATATTTTGAAATAAGTGTTGGATAACTTGAATGCACTTATGAGCTCTCAAAATGTAGTATTTGATACTACAGGTCTATTGTCCTTTACGATTTGTATCATATTTGATACTACAGTTCTAAAAGATTTTTTTTTTAATGTTAAAACCAACTTGATTTTTTAAATTTTATTTTATTTTTATCCCACGATTTTGTAACCCTATTTTTTACACCCAGTGCCAATCTCTATGTAATCCTGGGCACTACACTCCCTCTGCCAACCTAGGGAGGCCAGGGCCGAGCTCATGCCTCCTTCAATGCATGAGAGCCAACTGACCTTATCACCTGACAGGGGGGAGTTTCCCTGGTTGGACGTAGCGTGTGGAAGGAACACGTTATTCCAACCAGTTCCTTTCCCCTCCATCAGGTGCCCCGGCTGGCCAGGGGGAGGCAGTAAAACCGACTTGAAATACCCCTTGTAATACCCCTTGTATCAAATATGATACAACAAATAAATGATACAAAGGAATGTTAAAAAAAATAAAACAAAATCAAAAATGTTTTAAGACCCAATAAAGTGTCCCTTTTCAAAATGTTGGAATTTTCTGACCTTTCCTTCATAGTTCAGGTTCTACAGGGTTAAGTGTATACAGGGTATTTGCACATTTATAAAGTTACAATTGAATTACTTTAATACTGAATTGGCCAAATGGTCAAATATTATTAGGCTGTATGTTGTGACAGGATACAATACGTATATGTGGCTCTCGCTTACTTGAATGTATCTTTCTTTCTTTTTTTCTTTCAGATACTCAAGGCTGGCAGAGGTGTTGCAGGGGACACACACCCCTCTTCATTAAAAGCCTGGACTATGCATTAAGAGGAGGAGGGGAGCAAGAACTGGGCTTCACTACTACAACTAGGAGGTCTAGATGGCTCCCTGATGTAGTCTTTTTTTTAATTTTTATAAACACACAAACACACCCCACACACCCACCCACCCACACACACACACACACACACACACACACACACACACACACACACACACACACACACACACACACACACACACACACACACATACTGTACATATGACGATGCAGATGACATCTGCATCGTCAATGCCCAGAAGACTGAGGTTCTCACCTACAGTGTAACACCCTCCCAGACCATCCACCTCTAATAAAGTACTGGTGAAGCTAACCAGATGTATCAAGGATGGAGATGGCGGGTGTCGCCGCTGGAAGGCTCATCCGAGGATGCCCTGCCCTAGAGAACGAGATCTGGAGATCTCTCTCTATCCATGGGTTTGTCTGCATGGCGGAATCCTCCGAAGACTTGGTCCGCACGGTCGAAGACCTCGTCCTTCTCGGGGTTTCCCCTGAAGACGGCTGATGAAGACGGCTCAAAGTAGGAACCTCTTTGAGCCGTGTCACGATTATGACATTTTACTTGCCGATTAATTGTCGATCAAGTAATTGCGATTAACAATTTAAATGTGCATCTGTCGTACGCTGAACTTTGTAACATTACTAATAAAATATTGTCTTGCTTCGTAAACAAAAGGTGCACAGGGCAGATATGACAAATAACTTGCATAATTCAATAACTTTATACTTAAAAAAAAACATGAATAGTGGAAATAGCAGTTTGCTATTTCCACTGTTTTTTTATGTTTGAAAACATATTAACATTTTTCAACATGGAAATTATTATGACGATTATCTGAAAAAGTATTGCGACTATCTCAAATACTTGCAATTAGGCGATCATGTAATAATCGTGACATACCTAATACCTTTTCCTTCGTTGGATGCTGCTGTTGCAGTTTGTGTTGTATGCTGTTTGTGTCATGTGCTGATGTGGTTCAAGATTTAGCTCTGTGTGTGGCAGTGAAACATGTTCAGTGACTGCTTGTTTGTGGCTCTGGAATTGAAGGCTGATGTGAATCTAGACTATGACGGCTGTGTTGTGGCTGTTATTAAGTGTGTGCGTGTGTGTGTGACAGAGAGAATTTGCATTAAATAATTTTTAGACTTAGGCCTCTGTAAATCCGGGCCTGGACCTGGTCATTTGAAAGGTCACTTTTTGGTAGGTACCAAAAGGTCAAGGGGACTGTGTAAATCTGGGCCTGGACTTGGTCATTTGACCTTTCACACTAGTCACTGCAGCTACATTCATCAAGACATCAAGACAATCTACTTTTTCATTTAAAGGTTTAATAGACCAATTATTTGTTTACAAACACTGAGACTGTACAGATCCTCAAACCTGCTGTTTTGGGGTGCGCTGGTTTCACTTCATTCAACCTCCTCTTGTGTGTTGGCTAGTGGGGTGTGCCCTAGCGAGACATATATACTTCATCGCGCAACGGTATTGTGCGCCGAGAACAGCTGACATACAAGCTCACAACTGCGTTGCGGATGCGACCGTTGTGAGCTTGGAGGTCGGCTATTCTCGGCCGTTCTCTGCGCGGGACGGAGCATAAATTAGGCTCAGCTGCACGTGCCAAGCAGGTTCTGGTTCCCTGATCATAGAGCGCTCCCTCCGTTCTTATGACAGCCACTGGAGGTGGGGTTTGGGGGACAACTGCTTTGAATTGTTGTTATTGTTTACACACAACAGAAACCAAGGATTATATATTTCAAAAGCGAGAGATCACATTAAAAATCCTAAGCATTCTTCCTCCACACTGGGAGAAAAACAGCATCTGAAAGTTTGATAGGATGCATTTTTACATGGCCACGGTGAACGGTGGGGTTCAGTTGGTGCCGGTCTGCGCGCGCATACTGGTTCTTATCAGTGTGACGTAGTCTGTTAAGGAGTCTATAGGAAGAAGAAGAATTTCACAAAACAATTTTACAAAATGGTCAACTTCTTCATAAGCCACTTCGTTTTAAACGGTGCAAGGTTATTGACTCGAATCCAATGCTTATTTCCTTTATTTACGGGTATGATGCAGCTCAAGTGGGACACAAACACACCACACCACCACCGCCTGTCATCGCCTTGGACTTTTGCTTTCCTCATAGACGTACCGGTACCTGTGGATTATATCAGTAAATAACCTTTGAGGACTATATGTTTGAACTTGACACTTGCCCATACTCTGCAC
Source organism: Gymnoscopelus microlampas (assembly GCF_963454915.1). Lineage (NCBI taxonomy): Eukaryota > Metazoa > Chordata > Actinopteri > Myctophiformes > Myctophidae > Gymnoscopelus > Gymnoscopelus microlampas. The sequence goes on from NC_139940.1 coordinate 17,463,167, forward strand.
CTCAATCTTCATGTACATGCACGGATACTCTTCTTGCACTAATGTCTAGGAACAGTATATATAGACAATATTTTGGACCAATAAAAAAATATATAGACCAAATTTCCCACCACACGTCAGCGGCTTTCAGACTAGTGGAACACCTCCTACTGGTTCCAATACAGTATAATGCACAAGGTGCAATACAGTATAAAAATCAAAACGGTTCTGGTGTAAGCAGCTAATAATATCCTATTGCCTCAGCAGAATGAACAATAATAAATAATAGATAATAAATCAATCTTGAATAATAAATAAATAATTGTCTCCGCCATGCCTTTCGGCCTGGCGGAGACAATTATCTACATATTTGACACATGGTACCTGAGAGATAAGATATCTTCCTGCGAGAGGGAGATGGAAGTTAAAGGTTAATCATGTGACAGCAGTAGTAGTCCTACTGTATTTACAGTAGTGTTCTTCCACATTCTTCAGATCACAATCTGCTTCCTTCTGTTGTATGTTTGCTTTTAAATCTATTCATCTCACCCATGTCCCTTTGTTTTCTGTGTGCGTCAGTGCAACATGACTCGGTTGGTTTCCAAAGGTTTGGAAAGCTTTGAACAATTTAGCTACACACCATATCAATCACATGATGCCATCATATGAAATGAAAACATAGCATGAAAAGAGAATACAGTAGCACTCTCCTTCACACTCAATTACACTCATTCATGTCTGGGAGCCGTCCAGTATAACCACATAATTGCAGTGTAGAGCCTTTTTCTTTAACTAGAGGTTCTGGCTGCTATGCGGCCCTCACACCTACATCGCCCTGCGGATCCGACCAATATGTCTGAGTTACTGTATAGTGTCGGGAGCTTTGTCAGAGTACCCGTTGTACCGTCTGTCTGTGTCCTTTTTGTGCCCATTATGGAGATCTCTGTATCTGTCAGTCCTTGTCCCTTTTATACCCATATATGGAGATCCCTGATGTCATCAGTATATGCCCATATATTGGAACGTCCATATAAGGGCATATTGGTTGGATCGGTGGTTTTGGACAACTGGATATCCGAACTACTCGACGGCGGGCACTGCACTCCCTCGAGTCCTTGCCGCTGCGTGCGCCGAGTTTGAAGTCGGTCGGTCCCATATATGCACATGACCATGGGCATAGTGGTCGGATCTGTAGCTCTTGAAAGATGATTAAAAACAGACCACAGTGAGAGTCACTGACACTGACTTTAGAAAGATGGACATAATTATGAGGATGAAAATATGTGAAAATCTTACATATACTAAAAGTATATTTTGATGCCAATACTTTTGTACATTTACTCAAGTAAAAGTTTGAATACAGGATTTTTACTTTACAGAGTACTTTTATATTGTGGTATTGCTACTTTAAAAATCCACTACTTTAAAAACCTCCACCATCTGCAGGACAGCATGATGGAATCAGGTTTAGTTTTAGGTTGAGTTTAGTTTTTCTTATTGGTCGTTGGTGACAAATGCAACATGCTGTCATCCTTGGGCAAAGTGCAACACTATCAGCAGAGAGCAGTCACAGAGATGGTTCCTGTTGACTGACCGCTGGTCAGTATGTACTGTAGCCTTGTGTTGGAGTGCTGCACACATAAGAAGAGTCAGTCAGAGAACGTGAAGCTAATGTTCAAGTTTGAATTGCTCACTGGAAAAAACGAATAACAGACTACATATCCCTAGACACTCTGACACACTAATTCACACCCCATCTGGTCCAGATTCCTCAATCATCTTCAATTGTAATTTCCTAATAGGGCTGTCAAAAAAAATCGATTCATGAATAAATCGCGATTCTTAATGCCACGATTTTAAAAATCGATTCAAAATATTAAAATCGATTTTTTAAATTAATTTTTTTTTTTTTTTTAATAAAATCGCAATAAATCGCAGAATCGAGTATCAATTAATCGCAGAATCGCAATTTTAATCGAATCGGCACCCTAGAAAATCGCAATAAATCGCAGAATCGCAATTTTAATCGAATCGGCACCCTAGAAAATCGCAATAAATCGCAGAATCGAATCGAATATCAATTAATCGCAGAATCGCAATTTTAATCGAATCGGCACCCTAGGAATCGATTTTGAATCGAATCGTGAGGTAAGTGAATCGTGACACCCCTATTTCCTAACCAAGTGATTCTCCTTGCCTCATCCATAAGCCTTATTCCAGTTAAACCTAATCTCTCACACACACACACACACACACGCACACGCACACACCCTAGTGTTTTGTCAGTTTTGTTTTGTTTTCTTTCTTTCATCTTCATTGTTACTTATGTTTATTTCTTTTTTCCTGTTAATGTATCATTCCATTTATATATATTGTAAATTACCCATTATTTTGTTATTTGGTTCTGTGTGTCAGGTGTATTGCATTGATGTTGATTTTATGTTTCTTGTGAGGTGCCTTTATTTTTGCTTGATTTGTCATTATTTTCACCCGTCAGCTCAGAGTGAGAGAAAAGTTTGCAGCAGCAGTAAGGTTCAGGGCTTGGCAGCATTAAGTTCAATGTTTAGCCCCCAGCTTAAATGGGCACATGGTATGTTTTAAGTGTGTTCATATGTCTTGTCTAAGGTCTGTTTTATTGTTTATTGTCATGAGTAAAACAGAAGGTGTTTAATTGTTTGTTAGTTCTATTTTCTTTACAGCATTTACATTGTTGGTTTTGAATAAAACTGATTTGAACCCATCATTTGGATGACGGAGATTCAAGAACATAGACAATGTCCTAAATTAAACAGAAAGCACAGTAAGAAGTTAATTAAAAGAAAAAAATGAAGAGAAAGATACATTAATGCCTGATCTGCAGAGTCGTGTACAAGAGGAACCTCGCCGTTCCAACAGAAAAAAATGCATGCTTACAAAAAAGAGATGGGTAAGAAAGAAAAAAGTCTATTTACCCTGTATGAACAGTGGAAGATTTTGGCCTGTAAGACAAGACAAGAGCTTAAAACAAACATACAGTAACAGAAAACCATCTTGAAAAGGCACAACATGTAGTTACGAGGACCTGCATGGAAATAAGACATCAGATCACACCATCAACTGAACTAAGACGTAATGATGCGTGAGAAGTGATGCGTCCACACGCATCCACGTGATGCGTGTGAAGCTGTAAGATTATCATCAAAATGATATATGATAGGATAACAGAGGTCGATGGAGATTATGATGCAGAGTTTGTTAATGGCCGGCTTTGTGAGCTATTGGATTGTGAATATGCCCGCTCAAGTCTATTTATGGTTCAACTGCGTTACAAGTGCATGATAGCCATCACTCTGCAGCACCTTCAAACAAAGGTCATCACTCCGCGGCACCTTCAAATAAAAGCCATCACTCTGCAGCGCCACAAACAAAAGCTATCACTCCGCAGCACCTTCAAATAAAGGCCATCCCTCTGCGACACAACCACGTGCTAACTTTCCCTCTGCGACACAACCAAGTGTTAACCTTCCCTCAAGCCACCCACTGCGGCACAACCAAATGTTAAGCATCCCCCTGCAGCACCGTCTATTGTTAAGTGGCGTACATAGTAGGGATTGACGTACGTCGGGGGTGAGGAACTGGTATGTTCTTTATGTCAGTGCATTCAGTGCATTCATAGTTTGACACGTTTCTTATGCGTGATTAGGGCCAAGAGGCTATTCATCCTCCAGAGGGAAGAGGTGAACGTACGTCAGGTACGTCAGGCTCAGAGCTCAACCTGACGGATGACATAATCGACGGACAAACCCCCCATCCCCCCTCCCCTTTTTGGTCTCCCCCTCCGTTCCTTATGCTTACTTAAGGGTCTTACGTCGACTATTAGTCAACACTCTGCGCCTGTGTGTATGGCAACCAAACACACAGATGCAGCCGCTGAGGTAGCAACAAGGGAAGCTGAATATAAAGCACTATCGGAGGAAAGAAAACAAAAGGAAAGAAACAGTTTCAGGAGTCTGAATTGGAAAACCTACAAAAGGAAAGGGACTTGGAGGCAGCACGAGCCAGGTTTGAGGTCTATAACAGAGAGGTACAAAGGGAAACGAACAACCAATCTGTTAAGTGTGACCCCGAGAGCCAGCACCCCATATTCTCTTCTTCTGTTAAGCCCCACATCCAGTCTGTTAAGGGTGACCCTGATATCCAGCGTTCCATACCCCCTAATGCCATGCATTCCCCCAGCAATGTGGCCACAACACCACCTCCCACTGATGTGTCTTTTCTGGCACAAGCTGTACAGGACAGCATAGCATTTAATAGACTTCCTATTCCTGAGCCCACAGACATTACCAGACTGGTTAGTGGCACAATGGAATCGGCAGGTTACTAAGGCCCTCATTGAAGGTAAAGAATTCCACAGTGTCCATGCTTTTGCTGCATTTTATGTAATTCGAAGCAGAGATTGCATGTAACCCAGTTACTTCTATCTATGCTCTTTGCTCGTCTGACTCATACAAGGATAAAAAGGACCCAAAGGATATAAAAAGGAACACGGTAAATGTTTACAGTACCCAGGCAACTGTAGACAGTGATAAAGAAATGCCAACCAAAAGTGCCCCCTGCATGTTATGCAAGGACAGTAAGCATCAGCTTTATAAATGCCCCGACTTCATGAAAAAGTCCCTTGGGGACCGAAGGACAATAGACTGTTATGGATGCACAAAAGCTGAATGAGCACTGTGATTTATTTTGTTATTTGGTTTTGTGTGTCAGGTGTATTGCATTGATGTTGATTTTATGTTTCTTGTGAGGGTTTGCTTGATTTGTCATTATTTTCACCTGTCGGCTCAGAATGAGAGAAAGGTTTGCAGCAGCACTAAGGTTCAAGGTTTGGCAGCAGTAAAGTTCAATGTTTAACCCCCTGCTTAAATGGGCACATGGTGTGTTTACTTTAGTTTTAAGAGTGTTCATATTTCATTTGTCTAAGGTCTGTTTTATTGTTTATTGTCATGTGTAAAACAGAAGGTGTTAAATGTTTAATTGTTCGTTTTATTTTCTTTACAGCTTTTACGTTTGAGCCACCAGTAAAAGACCATCATTTGGTGGGGTGTGCAACATATCTGTATGATTTTGGAAATGTATTATATATTTTTTATCTTTTTGTCATATGTCACGTGTGTCCTCTTATGTCTTTTCACATATAAAAAAGTAAAAACTAGTTTTAAAAAATAGAATAAAAATAAAATAAGGTTCAAGTCTTTATTGTTACATCATGTGTACAGGACCAGGTACATAATAGTAAACAAGTGTCATTTGGTAACGCGGACATCTTGGCGGGTCATAAACAGCTTGACTTAACATTGACTCCCACCTATAGACCCCTTAACAGACGACGTCACACTGATAAGAACCAGTATGCATGCAACCAGTATGCGCGCAATGAAACCCATTCTATCAGGTCTCGCTAGGACGCGCCTCACTAGCCAACACACAAGAGGGGGTTGGGGTGTGCTGAAACCAGCGCACCACGAAACAACAGGTTGAGAATTGATTGCGTGAAACAATCACCTGTGCGTCCAGTCTCAATGTTGGTAAACAAATAATTGGTCTATATGTCTGCAGCTACTTTGCCACGCCCCTCGTGGTGACGACACGTTGCCAAGCACTATAGGTTTAAAGTGCTCATGTGGCCTATAGTTGCTGCTTTTGGGCTTGTTTTCATAGACCTGCTTGCTTATTTCTCTCTATCTGGAGACACTGTCAGTGGCTCTGAAGCTACAAAGCCACTTGGAGGGAAGCTCACGTCCGCTGACGTGTTCAGCTGTTCTTAGTTGGAGAAATAGTGAAACCTCAGTCAGAGAAGAGTGACGCCTCCATCACAGCCAAGTGAATTTTCTGAAGTTTGTGTAAGACCTCTGACATATGGGGATTGTGACTATCTTCATCGTCACTGCTGTCACTGTCGAGAGCACCCACATAAACCTCCACACGACCATTGACTAATTTGAAGAAAAAAAACACACACAGACAAACAGAGAGCAAGAGAGAGCAGGGGGGCAGAGAAGAGAGAACAAGATGCTGTTAAAACCATATTATGAAATATAACAAATGTCCTTTACTTGTCATGTTGTCTCCACCAGTAGATGTTTCTCTCTCTGTGTCAGTGTGTCTGTCTCTGCCTACTTTCTGTCTTTCTACTCTGGCCACTCCCACATTGCAATCTCGCCTCATTCCCAGTTACACACCTGTCTCCACTTCCTCATCAGCTCCCTGACAACTACTCACCTGTAGCCACTTCAGTAATCAGCCATGTCGCCTATATATACTGGACTCATACTATTTTTAGTTTATCAGGGTAAAGTTGATATTTCTCTGCTTTCCTTCCTTTATATGTCCTGCTGTTTGCCTCTCACCTGATGTACACCTGTTTAATCACTATTGGACTTGGCATGCCTGCCTGCCTTGTTCTGCTTCTGGCTCCTCACCTTACAGTACATGAACCCTGACATATTACTAGACATTAATCACTACTCACCTGCGGGTAGATCATCCTTCCTGTTCGGTAACGGTAGGCTGTCTCTGTTAGAAACTGGTTTGACCTCTTTCCAGGCTTTATCAAATTCTGTACATATGCACAAACAATTGAATTATGCCATGTCTAACAATTCATCAACCACCTACGCACGCACGCAAGCAGACACACAGAGAGAGAGAGAGAGAGAGAGAGAGAGAGAGAGAGAGAGAGAGAGAGAGAGAGAGAGAGAGAGAGAGAGAGAGAGAGAACAAGTCTGTACAATATGTAAGATGTATAATATTTTATATATTCTACAGTTAAGTATGAAGTGAATTTGTGTTGTAAATAAATGGAAATGAACGGTTAAACAAACAACATAAGCTGTTAAATATTAATGATTCTTGTAGAGCTGTTGGGGGGGGGGGCTTTCACTGAAAAAAGCAGATTGTTGTGAAGCATTGTGAGCTTGTACAGAAGCTATTTTCGGTGAAGAGATAGTGTACGAATTATAAATTCACAAAAATAACATAGCTGTTCATGATTTTCTAAGGTTTAAGTGGTTAAGGAAATGTATCTATTATAAAAAAGCACAAATATTAGGCTACTCCCTCTTGTGTGATTACAAATGATACTCACTTTGTACGTCAATTTGTGTGAAACGTTTGGCAGAGGGTTCATCCATGTTGATATCATTGGTGTCGCAAAGTCTCCTTTTATCCCTTATTTCTGATATTTGGTTAAGCTTTTTCAAGCTTTCTTTATCTGTAGACATATACACACAATTTATTTATATGCATGTATAGGCCTATGTGTAACATTCCACACACACACACACACACACACACACACACACACACACACACACACACACACACACACACACACACACACACACACACACGAAACCAAGGACAGAGAAATTGGTCATAACCAATAAGAAAAAGGTAACAAGAAGGCTAGGCAGAGAGAAGTGCTAGGGGGTAAGGTGAAGAGGGAGATTGATTGATTGAATACTTTATTATGAAGATTATTAACAGTATAGTCAGTGAGTTTTCAGACTCTGGCAGTAAATAGGGAGTCGCCCCCTGCAGTTCTGACTGCAAGGGGAAGTTTATTCCACAGCTTGGGAGCCAGGACGGTCGGGAAGTAGTCTCGCGTCACCAGACAACTATTCCACAATCTCTGAATGCTATATAGAGTCTGGAACTCCACTTCCCGAAAGCTGTTTAACGGAAGTTGTTCAGACCGGAAAGACATTCGACCAATCATGACGTGGTGCCCGCGGACCTGTAGTCCCAGTGGAAACAGAACAGAGGCGGAAGCATAGTCATAGGAGCGGTAGATTCATGTTATTTGTGCGAGGATTGTTTATCACAGAAAACTGAGAAAAGTATCATGGAATTAACGCCGTAAAAACTGTGAAAGAATACACTAGTAGACATAAACGATGTTTATGAGATTCGTTGATTCCAGTCGGACTCCTTTGTGCCACTGCACAATGCTAAAACAGAAGTGGGTAGGGGAGGGGCATCCGCTTTCCCCTTACACATGATCAGAGCTTCCGAGTCCCAGACTGTGTGCCGGAAACATTTGTAAATTGTGGGAGGCAACAGTCTGGTAACGCGAGACTAGTCGGGAAGGGCCTGTTGGTCAACTAGAGTCTAGACTCTATTGCAATGGTGAGCAGAAAGGGGTTGTATTACTGCCTTCAGTGCCTTGTAGGCCATCATTTTCTACTCTACTGTGTGCTGAAGCTGGCTACCAGAAGCGAGTGAAGCACACACACATTATTATATAGGTATTCAATTGAAATGAATTCAAATGAGCTTTATTGACATATGTTCACATTGCCAAAACAAGTGTCAAAATAAAACAATTAAAAACTGAAATGTATGAAGGGAATACTGCAATGTAATAGAGCTATGACAAATTGCTTGAAAAAAAATGTTAATTTGCTGTTATATACCTACATGTAGACAAGGGTAGCTTGGTGTAAAGCTTTTTGAAACAAATACCTCAGCCTGTAAATTGCTCAGGATTTTGCAGTCACTTGGTATAAAACCTTTGGGAACAATTCACAGCTTACCGTGAACGACTGCCATCGTGATGTGATCAAATGTGTGGTTGACTTTCAGGTGACTCTGGCTGCAGCAGCAATGAATGAGCCCTGCTGCGGCACAGCCTGCTTTATATTGATGACCAATACACATTTACATTACAAAGGGTGTTTGTCAACTTATCTAGTATCTATAATACTGGGGTGTATGTATCTGGCTGTGCCCGAAAGTGAGAGGGAGAGATTTTGTTATTTTTTAAATAAAGTAATAATACATAATTACATATGCATATTTAATAGCAAAAAAGCAAAACATTTTGGTTTGTATTTCTAAGCAATTTTGACCTATATGTTGCGATGTCATACAGCTCTGTATAGTAGGCTACTTCATGTTACACATTTCTTTATTCCAGTATAGGCCATAGGCTACAGGCATACATTGCCCAATTTTCTGGCAGATTAAATTAGGCCTACTTAGGAGTTAATATAGTAACATTTCTCTACTTTGACCTGTAGCCTATGAGTGAAAGCTTCTTCTTGATTCTTAATAATGCAATTACCAGTGAGACTGAAAGAGACTAGGCTATTGGCCGAGGGCGTGGAGGGGGCTAGGTGTGAAAGTCACGGTACCATATTTGGTAGTTATACTTCTACAGTGCAACAATGTGACAGTGAAGTGCTGGTTATACTATACAAATAGGTGATCTAGAAATCTACAGCTTGTACATCTACTAGTAGTAGATCTGCTGCAATGTAGTCCACGGTGGACTCGGTGGCGCTTCAGGTTCTCTGTGTTGAGGGTCTCAAGCAAGCAGACTCATATATTTTGATACATTGATTTATCCTTCATGGAAAATGGGGGGTAAATTTGTCACAGGAAATTTTACGCCCTTTGCCCAAGCCTCCACAAGTTTCATCATGAAACTTGTAGACAGGTTCACAGATGCACCAAAAACTTGGCACAAACACTGTTCAGGGGTCTGGCATGAGAATAGTCACACCACTACATTATTGCACTACAGCACTGTTACAGCAGTGTTTAACATTTCAATTGGCCTTAACTCGGTGACCTTGCTCCGATCAGTGCAATATAGGGCTAGATTTAAAGAAAATCTAGTCATGTAAATATCCCACCAAGGCAAAATAACATTATAAATTCACCATGTAATTTCTATACAAGCCCTCATGCTGCTATGTCAACGTGCTACCACTAGGTGTCAATGTAGCCCATGGTGTGGTAAAGGTTGACTGACATCTATCCAGTCTGGAAGTCTGAATAAGGATAGGAGTCATTTCTTCAGAGACAAAAATGTAGGACCTTCGGGTTATGGTGGCTTGTTTATAACCAGAACTATTAAAACCAAAACTTGCAACCACGTCCTGCAAGTTTCATCGTGTACATTTGTTGCTGCCAAGGATTACACAGATAACCTGACTCTGGGTTATTGTCCAGACCCCCTATAATTACATATCTAACATCCCACCAGTCCACAGACGGAACAAAACAACACGTAGCCAGAGGGGATGGAGTTTTACAAGCCCCAGTTGAGACCGCTATCTCCTCATCTCCACTGCTGCTGATCTACTCATCAACCTGAGAGCAATATTCAGAACAACCTGTTATCTACTTCAAAACAAGCTTGAATCTCTGTATGACATAACAGTGGGCAAAGCAAGACACAGCATGCTCAAAGAAACTCCTGCATCCCACTGGCTGTATGTAAACAGGTCTAACAAAACCGTTCATCCTCACTCAAAGACTGCATCAAGCGCCTTAACCCTTAATGGCTCTGCAGAGAATGAGACAAACCAGGCATGGAATGTCCTCATTTTAGGGGCAATTGGCCAATTGACCTTTGTTGTTGTACATTCTTTAAGGCACAGGGCCGGAAGGCCATCGAATAAAACAATGATTTAATATAGTATAACTATCAGGGAAATACATGAATAAAAAGCTGTTTATTTCACAATATATTTTATTGGTATTCCATTTACAAATTACCGATATTTGTACAAACTCTACAGAGTCAAAAGTACATACATATATGCTCAGCCCTGGATTAATAAGAGTGAGAGTCACTGTACTCACTCAAGATGGGGATTCAGGGTGAGTTAAGAAAAGACAAAAGACACTGGTGTCTAAAAACCTCAACAGGAAAGGGGCAGAGGAGAAAACGCTAAAACCAGTGGCAGTGTGGACAGGGCATCTAGGCCACTTTGGCCTCTGGGCATATTTGAGGGGCAGAAGGCCAAAGTAAGGGGCCCTGGGACAAAGCAAAGTAGTCTCCAGAAATAAGGAATGGGTTTTTACAGCTTATCAGCCAAGCCATTTGGCCTTGGTATCGTAGTGTGAATGAGCCCCCTGGGTGCACACTGATAACCGGGTGCATGTCTGGGCAGTCTGGCCAGAACAAGTACAGGTGGGCTCTTAAATCTACATTTGTTTAGTTGAGCCTTTGACATATTTTTAAACTCAAGTGCTTTGTACTTGTTTTACGTAAGATGGGTAATTGAGGATAATGTTGTAATGTAACAATGTTGTAAGTAACGCAACAAGCAAAGCATCGTTATAAAGTAGATTCAAAATGAATAACCCAGAGAGAGAGAGAGAGAGAGAAGGAGAGAGAGAGTGTGTGTTTGTGAATGTGTGGTGTTGTCATTGGACTCTGACCCTCCACGCTGGACGCTTGAGAATATTCCAGATTCCACATAGCCTGTGTGTGTATGTTGGTGTGTGTGTGTGAGGGCGAGGGGGGCTGAATTGCTTGATTGGACTGTCTGAAGTATTATCATAAAAGTGGACAGTGCGTCATTAACTTTTGCTTATGAGTTTATGGTGCTCAGATTTATTATGGAGTTGAGTATCTGTCCTGAGAAATCATGCTTTACACGTCATGATTTGTTCACTTGGCATTGGCAGTGAATATTATAAAAAATAGAAAGAAATTGCCATCTGCCAGCCAATCCACCAATGTAGGCCTCTCCATGTCACATTAATCATCCATCTCTCTCAAATCAGTTTTACTTGATTTTACTTTTCTCTCTGTTGAAATAAAGCATAAGGGGGACTTATGGCAAGTACTAACATGTACAAGAACAATGGCCTGCCTGCCACTTTATAAACCCGCTGGAGACCAAACTGTGACAGGACATGTCAGGACATGAGAGGTGAGACAAGGTTATGGAATCTAGTAAATAACTGTGGCTTACTCAGAGAAAACAGTAAGCATGTGTGTCTTACCAGTAAACAGCACAAGGATATGGTGGCCCCCTGTGTGTGTTTCGAATATTTAAGCCACTCTAAGGCAGTGGTTCTCAACCTCTTCAGGCCACAACCCCCCAAAATAACCATTTGAACTGGGGACCTCCCACCCTGACAAGCACTTGGAATTGTAAGAGTTGAGGCGTTACATTTTGTTTGACTCTGTTCCACAGATAAATACTATGGAAATAGCAGATCCTCTTTCTTATATTATTTGACAATTTGGCCAATGTTTGACCAGTTTTTATGGTATAGTTTGTAGATTACTTTTGATGCAGTAATGGTCTTTGTTTTTGTTTTTTTAAAGGTGTTAAAAGTCCTTAAATCGTAACTTTTCTGTCATCATGGGGGAAATCGTGTGGGGACCCCCCTGGGGGTCCTGACCCACAGGTTGAGAACCACTGCTCTGAGCGGCCATGACATAGCTAAATATTGACCATCCATAAAGATGTTAGCTTTAGCTTGGGAAGGAATCAACAGTTGTGTTCATATCCATGCCTTTATTTTTGTTGATAATTTAGAACAATTACAAAACAGTAACACTTCAGTTAAACTTTCAAACAACACAGCACAAGACAAAAACTCACACAGTATGTACACGCTTGATGAGTGCAGAGGCTGGCTTTCTGTGTCTAAACCTTATTGCACTGAACAATAAATACAATACGCCCTCAGTTCATTTCTTATAATACAGTTCAGGTAATGACATGAATTCTTTGGATGCTTGACTGAGCAAACAAGGCCCACATCTTAATAAATTATGGATCAGGTCGAGGTCAAGGTCTTAGTTGGCTTTGACAAACGACTGATAGAGGGAGCTGAGCTGGGCCTCGAGGTCCCGGGCATAGGGGTCCAACTTCTCTCTCAGGTCCTCAGCGTAGGGGGCGACCATCTGCTTGACGAGCTTGGCTCTCTGGGCCAGTTCAACCTGGATGTTGTCAGCCATGGGGGACACCGTCTGCTGGAACTCCCTCAGACGCTCGTCCACCTTCTGCTTCAGCTCGTCCGTGTAGGGCCCCAGTTGAGCCTGCAGCTCCTGGAAGCTCTGCTCCAAGCTGCTGGTCAGCTCCTCTCTCTTCTGCTCCAGGGTGATCCTCAGCGTCTCGGTGTCCAGGGACTCTGAATAGGGGGCCAGCTCCTGCTTGAGCTGCTCCAATCTCTGCTGGACCTGGACCTTCATCTCCTCGGCGTATGGCTGCAGCTTGCCCCTGACAGCGGTCAGGTCCTGGCTGATACGTTCTGTCAGCACCTCGGCCTCCTTGGTGATCTTGGTAACCAGGTCCTGGGCAATGGGCGGAAGCTTCTCCTGCAGGGAGACGGCATACTGGCTGGCAATGTCAGCGCTGTCTGTGAGACGGGCACTGGATGGTAGAGAGAGAGAGAGGGGATCATTATTATTATGTTGGTTCAGGTCATCAGATCCATAGAGTTCTGTGTAATACAAAGCCAATATTGTGAAATATACTGCAATATGACACGGGACAAATATAAAAGGTTAGGTGACTTACTTGACTTCCTGGCCAAACTGAGTCTTCCTGATCATCTGGAGTGTGTCATCAGCTGTCTGGGTTGCCTTGGCGACATAGTCCCAGAATGCATCTGTCAACACTTCCAGCTGTGGTTTGGGTTCATCAGCGTAGAAGAGGTTGGCATGGCAGCCTGGTGCATGGAGAGGAAGTTGTTAACTCCATGAGCACTGACGATTTGGTGTTCAATTGCCACATCTGCCACTGTTCTAGTGCTGCACCTTATGGCACCTGCTGCTATTTCTAACCTGCTGCACCTCATGTCTGACTTCATACCAGCTACTATTTATGCTTACGTATTATGCACTGTATATAGCTTTGATTTAGTTTTTTGTCCTTTTTCTAACTGTTTCCCTTTTCTGAAAACTGCAAAATATTGGCGCTTGCACAAAAAAGGAATTTCACACACTTCTTTGCACCAGTAAACCTGGGATGTGACAATAAAGTTGTCTTTTCTGATTCTGCTTTCAATTCAGATATGTGTTCCTTTAGCTTAGTGTTGTGCTGGTTAAAGAAGCCATGCTAACATGCTTTTGGCATGTTGTGTACTTTCTTATCTGTGTAAGAATGGCAGCAAATGCCTCAAACTGGTTCATTTTTTATGTTATTGTTCAATGTTAGACAGTCTGATGATCACAAACATAAGGTATTCTGTGAAACTGGACATTACAATCAAATGATTTTGTGTGTTATGTGAGGAAAAATCAAGCTTACCAGACAATACCGCAATAGCAAGGACCACGAACACCTTCATGACTGCGTCTCTTCCTGAAAAACATATACAAAACACTGATCACGTTTCAATTCAAAGAGGACATGAGTTCATTTGCGTTCCCATCATATGTTCTGAAGCCTGGTTTAATTCCTACCTGCTTTCCCCCTGTGGATCTCTGAGAGTTCAGTGTGTTTGTGAGTGTGTCTGTCTGGTGCTTTGCTGAATATATACTGCAGTCAGATGAGAGTTGTAGCAGGGAGCCCAAAGTCCAGGGGTCACTGCCAGGTTGTCACTGCCACGCTCTTTCTGTTGCTGCCACACCTCTGGCTACTGTCACATGATACCTGATGATCACAATGGACACACAGACACACAGACACACACACACACACACACACACACACACACACACACACACACACACACACACACACACACACACACACACACACACACACACACACACACACACACACACACACACACATATATTGTATTAATATTAGTGAACCTTTTGGCAATCCCTGAAAAATAATCACATGCTGTAATAGGCCTCATGCTATTTGGTATTCAGCTCTCCTTGGCCCACAGTTAACTCAGATAACCCCGTACAAACACTACTGTAACTCAGGTAACCTCATGCTATTGGACTTTGTAATAAGGTCAAGCAATGAAACGGAAACAACTATAGATGCTCCTACTGTCTTGAGTATAATAGGTCAGTTACACACACACACACACACAGACAGACAGACAGACAGACAGACAGACAGACAGACAGATAAAAAAAATAAAATAATACTAAGTAAAATAATGGTAATCAATAATGGTAATCATGATGATGATAGTGTTCAGATGCATAATGAAAAACAAATTAATAGTTTTAATGAACAATCATTAAATGTTTGTACATTATACCAAAATATGGCCACTGACAAATCCAGTTTTACACATTTTACAGTCATCTTTTGATTCTTTCCTTACTCCTTCTCAACAGTGCTGAGTAATAGTGCAAGTAATGTTCTTCTATAAACTGAAATCTCCCAGGGTGCAGGAAAATGTTGAAATTCCGAAGAAGAAGAGAATCCCAGAACAAAGGCGAGCCGCGGGCTTCTTAAAGCTCACTGGGTGACGACTCCAGTCCAGATGGTGATAAGGTGCTCATCAAGTCAAAACAGGATCATAGATGAAGAGGGGTACCATCAAAGTGGGCAAACTTCAAGCACACTGGAGCAAGGCCTTAACCCATTTAGACTGGGAACGCAGCATGTATAGCAGATATACAAGCTTGTAGATCTGCTAAAAAAAGATGAAAATGTGAGCAAATCTTTGAATATATATTTTTTTCTTTGCTACTGGGGGTCCCTGGAACTAAATATTGTGAGATGGGGGACGGCGGCCAAATGCATATAATTTTGGGGGTCCTTGACATGACAAAGTTTGAGCACCACTGATGCAGTATAGCAACATACGTTTTTTCAAAAAAAGGATTTAGGAGACATTTGTAGAATCGCCAGAAGCAAAGATTTGAGTTACAGATGTTCGCTTTGAACAACATATATATTCAAAGATTTGCAAAAATAGCAGATCTACAAGCTCATAGCGTGGTACTCGGTGCCGCGCTATGAGCTTGTATATCTGCTATTTTTGAATAGCCAAAAACATCTAAAAATGACAGACATGCGTTCCTGGATTGAATGGGTTAATATGATATATACAGGGCTACTACATATTAAAACAAGGTGTCTAGTTATTGTTTTAATATGTACCGTAGTAGCCCTGTCATCATATTATAGGCTTTATAACTAAGTCCTTGCTCGAGTGACTAGTGTGCTTGAAGTTTGCCCACTTTGATGGGACCCTCTTCATCCAAGAAAGAAATCCCTTTAGGCGTTTGCAAGTAATAGCTTTACATAAAACATTCAAAGAATACTTGCTGAGCCCACGTCTTTTTGACAAATCCTGAATATAGCATGTCATGTCTGGTGAACTTTGTTCTGCAACAATGGCCAGGTCAGCTGCCCTTTGGTCAGTCTATTGACACATAGTAAGATAGATGGACACAGACATCACATCACACCGAAACTAAAGCATCCTTAATATGTATGACTTTGATGCCAATTGGCACAGCACCAAACTAATAAGGGATTATAAAACCACACAATAAACGTCTGATATCAAAGTCTTTGGGGTGAAAGGCTCAGTCTTTCCAGGTTACATGAGGCTGATTAAAAAACTAAATCGACAATCCTGAATTAACCTCTCCTTAGCAAGTGGCCCAGTTTTGTGCAATTTGTGTCAGAAATATTCATTCTCAAATCACACACTAAACAATTATCCTGTTATTATAACTGTGCTACTGCTTATGGAACAAAAACAAAACTGCATCGTTAAACAATGAAAGCCAATGTGTCAGGGTCACAAATGAACACTCAGTGTGTTAACATGCACTGTAGTAATGAAATTATTCCCTACCTTCAGAATAGCAGTAACCTGATTACAGAAACCGTCCATGTGAACAAACGTGGTTTCCATTTTCGGGTTAAGGATGAAGAGTAACCCTCTTTCAAACAAAATCATAATATCACTATCTATCAAATGCGTTATACGGCCTCGTCTCCTTTCATTGCTGCACAATGGATTTAAGCGGACATAGTGCTCTCGACGGTGCTCTACTTTTGTTTCTCTTACAAAAAAAGAGAGGTTTGGGGTTCATAAAGTTACATGCTAAGTGGTCTGTAACTGTGGGGAGGGCTCTTGGGGCATAGGCAGAGTGGCAGAAAAGCACTGGCATCTGGACTTTGGGTCTACCGTGGCTTGCTATAAACAAACACAACCCTACCAGTCTGTCGTTCACATTACTGACTGAATACACAGATACATAAACTCAGGTTAGAGGAAGGGAGAGGAGTAACTTCTTACCGGTAATTTAACAAATACAAATACAATTAATAATAAGTAAAGTAAAGTAATCGGTAAAGACAAAGAGAGTAAATATCCAAAAAGTGCACCTTATAATGGACCTATATATCATTTTGAATACTTGCAGAAAATTATTGATATCATACTTACCAAATGATTAACAGAAATAACACCTATATAATCAACACAGGCCAAATGGGATTAAGCTCTGCTTGACTGCTGTCCGACAATATTTGATATACACGAAAAATAATCAAGAATTCAAAACAAATTGATAGTGTCTGTACTATTGACCTTGGATGCAGAAAAGGTCTGGGGCAGTGGTTCTCAAAGGGACCCTCAGGTTCAGGGTTCCTTGAAAATGGACCCTTACAGGTCTGTAACTGTAAGTAAGCAAATTTGGTTCCATTTTCACTCTCTCAGAGTTATGATGGTCTTTGAAATTAAAGGGTTGAGAACCACTGGTTTAGGGAGACCTGATATCCCAAATGTTATTGTTTTTTTCTGGTTTCTCTTGCCTTTATTGATAATCATATGTAGTGAGTATAGAGACAGGAAACAGGAAACAGGGAGAGAGAGTCAGGGAGTTGACATGCAGAGGATCCGGGATCTTGCTGTCAGGCATCAGAGCATACTTGGTACATGGCTTAACCAATCGGCTGCCAGCGCCCCCTCAAGTTTCTACAAGCTAGAGGTTATGCAGAATAATCGCAGAACACCTTAATGATTAAATATATGATAGAGAACTACAACAACAAAGCATAAAGAAATACATACAAAAGCTAAATGGAAAGAAGAATTGAAAGATGTAGACTGGCAAACTGCGTCGATAAACATCTCTTCCAAGAACTGTGAAGCACTGTTGGACTCATAATTCCAGTTCCCCTAAACACGCATACACAAACATATTCATACACGTAAGATAAGATGAGATAAGACCTTTATTGATCCCACTGGGGAAATTCAAGCGCCAAAGACAGTGCATGCAAGAGTGCAAAATAGGACTCAGTGGGTTAGGAACTGCAGTGCAGTGGAGCCATGTGAACTCACTAATATTGTTATGTTCTTTTTTTTTAAATCTCCACTGTGGAGATATGATCAACAATAATGTGTGTGTGTGTGTGTGTGTGTGTGTGTGTGTGTGTGTGTGTGTGTGTGTGTGTGTGTGTGTGTGTGTGTGTGTGCAGTTACATCGTAGAGACGATGTTCAACTGACAATCTCACAACGCCGTGCTACTGTTTCATGGCTGTAGTTAGAGATGTAACTGCTCACCTTTCTATATATCATTATCAGGGCATGCCTCCTGGTCGAGATTTGCAATATACTGAGTGCACTTTTAGTTTTATATTATATTTTGTTTGTCCTTGAAATGAATAGAATATGCTCAGTGGCACACTGGCATAATTGCGAGTGAGGACATTCCTTTTTAAATACAATATATATTTTTAAAAGTCAATTAATTTAAGTCCCCTTGAATCTGTATGCAAATGAACTCCTGCACATAATCCCCCCCCTCCCCGAACTTTGTCTTCTTTTTTTTTCTCTTGTACATATTTTTTACTTTTCATACCAGTAACCTGTAAGCTGATTGTATGACGTTCTGTATAGTAGTGTGTATATCTGTCTGTCTCTTATATGTCATCATGATTTGTGTGCATGGGGATCTCATTTTAAACAAGCTTAGTGCTTTATATGAGCCTTCCAGTTTAGTAGACCTTGTATTGTGAATTTGTACTTCCATGTACTGTTGTTCTCATGTCTTACTAAATAAAGTACATCAATCAATCAATCAATCCTCCTATTCACACAGCCTACGTATGCTATTTAGTTTTGTATAAATACCTTGGAGCATGTATCCCAAGTCACACCACACACCAGCTCACTGTTTGCGATCACACTGCAGCAGTTCTGATCAGACAACAATGGCAAAGAAGGCAAAGAAAGTTAAAATAGATGTTTTATACCAGACCTCATGGATAAATATGGATTTGTTTATGTTCATGTCTTGAAAATGTTGTTTGCCGAACATTCAGTGTTAATTACCACTTTGAGACTAAACAAGAGGGGCCTTTCAAAGATCAAGCAGACAAGGCAGAGTCAATCAAATGTCCGGGTATGCTAACCTCTGAACTCTGACTAATGAATGAGATACGTGGGAGATAGGTGGACGAATTGTAACGAATGTCATTGATATGGATTTGGACAATCTGTTGGAAATATTTTATTTTGATGTGGTGTCATAATTATACTTAATGTTGATATGGCACACTGACTATCAAGATAATGAAAACATATAAAGACTGCCAACCCCTGTTCTATAATAAAGAGGTTATTCAAAGGGGTGCGTGCATGCATGCGTGTGTGGCCAGATGTGAGGACATTTGACCTTTGACCACAACAGTTTAGTCACTTCAGTCCAAGTGGATGCTTGTTCAGAAGTTGAATAAATTCCCTCAAACCCCTGTTATATAATAAAGAGGTTATTCAAAGGGGTGCGTGCATGCATGTGTGGCCAGATGTGAGGACCTTTGACCTTTGACCAATGACCACAACACTTTAGTCACTTCAGTCCAAGTGGATGCTTGTTCAGAAATTGAAGAAATTCCCTCAAAGCTTTCTTTAGCTGTCATGAGAATGGAACGGACTGACAAACAGACGGGCAAACTGATGAACGGACAATCCAAAACGGAATGCCTCTGGCCTCGGCTGTCACCTATGTTGAAAACTAAGTTACAATAAAGTACAAAACAATTTCACTTGTGGAATGGTGCCAATCTATTAGAATCTGAGGGGCATGTTGTGCTGGCTGTTTTCACTGGAGCATTAACCACATGAACCCAAGTGTCCATATTCTGGGGCCGAACATTCAACCAACATTTTCGCATTATGAGCATGTACATTGGCTATTTTCAGCCAAGACAATTGTAGAGGGAGAAAAGTAGGGAGCCTATTACCCCATGGGGGACACCGTTCAACAAACTATATAGGGTTTAAGTAGTTAAAATATTACTTAGAATAAAACACAAATGGTGAAAATATTAATATATTGGTATAGTAGAGACATGTGTTCAAAATACTTTCGTACAGTTGTTTTGCACTATATCGAAACAGAAATGTTTCCTGCTATCAGGCTGCCATGCGAACCTCTATTACTCTGATCAGCCCAGGCCACAACCAGATGCATTCTGGAACTATGATGCCAAGGCAAAGCAGTGAGTTCATGACACCCTGCAGATGAACAAGAAGTTTCAGTAGAGAGAGGAAGTTTATAAAGGCTTTGTTCAGACTGCAGGCAAAACCAAATTGTCCCTCAAATCTAATCTTTAGGACTGACTGTCCACACTGTTAAGTGATGAGATCATATTTGTGTTTTCAGACATCGTTGACCTATTTGCATTAGTTGCTGTGAGAACGATGTCACATAGGCGTGGGTTATGCTTAAATTATACTTTGTTGTGTCGCCGAAAATAGCAGATCTATAAGCTCCTCACAATGCGTCATGATGTACCACAATATGAGCTTGTAGAATGGCTATTTTTGGTGAGAGACAGACACCGCTGTACTATAAATCCGGGTTCAGTGGACTGAGACACATCTGCATCTGATTTATTTGAATCACATTTCAAACCACCTAGGAGTGTGATTCAAATCTGATTAACAAAATCTACTCCACGGGCCCTATTTAAGCGATCAATGCAATGTGCAAATTGTGTTGGTGGGGGCCATCTTGGAAATGTATGCGCTATCACTGCGCCGGAGTTAAGACCAACCAAAAGGCTGGCCTAAATGCAAAGCACAAAGTCTGAGTGTAAGATAGAAGTGCGCCCTGTTTACTTCAGAGCATACCTAAGACCATTGCACAATGTACAAAGTGCCCATGGGCGCTAAATAGGCACCTATTTAGTGACAGTTGGAAAATAGCACTGACAGTTGCACTGCACCCAGCGTTGTTTGCAAAAGGTGGAAGATAGGGCCCCATCAGTTTTTTTGTCGTACTTTCATCCCAAATCGGATTCCAATCTGGATAGGGCTGCCAGTCTGAACATAGCCTCAAGGCATGTGACATTTTATGTTACATGTTGGTATATTGTTGGACATGGCATTTCTCAGATGGTTTAAGATGCTGAACCTGAACTTCCTCTCTATGCCCCCACCCACTATTATCGTCCAATGGCTGTCTCGGAGAGAGTGGTGACCTTGCCAGCCTGTGTTTCACTGCAGTCTACAAGAAAAACCCAGAGATCGCCCAGGAAGCTGAGTTACTGGGGGAGTGTGTTGTGCATGGTCTGGACGTCTTCAGGGACAAGCAGGAGCCTTTGTTTTAAAGTGATTTATTTAACCTCTAACCAGTCAGATTATTAAGAACACATTCTAAATAATGCCATATCCCCCTGGTCCATTTTCTGTATGTTGTGTAGGGTATCAGTGGCCACTTTGGACACAAATAACATGGCGGCCAACGTCTTTGACTTCATTCTGCAAGCATGTCCGGTGAGGATGCGCTATGATTGGCCAGTCTTCGCTTTGACTGATAGTTCTGCCTTGGTGCTTTGGCAAATGCCAGGATGAAACTCATTGTCTCCCCTTTATACAGTCAAGCCCCTAGCAGGCGATTGTTATTACTTAAACATGTAACTTTATCATTTTGTGGGACATAATATGCTATATAGTTGTTAAAAAGTGACATAGTGAGGCTTTAATGGAAATAAGTAAATAAAAGGACATAACCGACAAATATCCACAGAGGCTGATGAGATGGTACCTTATTAAGGTCTTCATCTAAAATACAAAAACTGTTTAATAAAGCTGTGCAAATGAAGACTAGTGCACATGTCTTCTTGCATTATAACCTCATTGCTACCTGGCCAATATTGGATTTTACTTTATTGCACGACATCTACTGAACAAACAAAGTCTGTGTAACCACATGGATTTGAATCGGATCTCTGGTGTGGGCTACAGCAGAGCTCTGGGAAACCATACATCCACCGCTCATTGAATACCCCCTGCTCAAGGGAGATTCTGTTACATCTGCATACAATGTAGAGTTAGCACGTTGGTGCCTTGCATGGTTGCATCTGCCATCGGTGCATGTGTGAATAGGTGAATTAAAGATCCATAAGGCAATGTTTACCTGCCATGGTAAAGTGTGCATATTTGCTGTTATGTTGGGGCTTAAAATGTAATATCTTCCTAATCCAATCCTAAAATTAGTTTGGAATAATGACACATTGGGAAGGTAAAATTGGAAAGTTAAAGGGTGATGCCCAACAAAATGTTATCACAACAAATCTTTCTAAAGAATTGACGCCATCTAGTGACTGTTCAAGTCACTTGATTAGGCACAACAACATGCACTAAAAACAAAATGGCTAAATTGCATCAAAATTGGTTCTTTGTCTTGCAAGGGGAACCATTTTTGGTGATACAGTATATAGCACCTATCTTAAAGGTGCTATAGCACCTTTGTCATGGTGCTATAGAACCTTTAGAATCACCTGAACTAAGCTGAACCACACAACCACCCAACCGCTGATTTTTTGTTTTTTTTTGTGTAGTCTATATTGTTATTTTTGGAACAGCAAATCTTTATAGGCAAAATCGCTCATAAGAATGTCAATCAGTGTTGTTTGTTCAGTATCTGGTTGCAAAATCTGACACTGTGCCTCCACCCACCAGCATCAACTGTGTGTATGAGGGCATGTTGAGGTTTGTCTCTGCATGTCAGTACATTCAAGAACACCTTGCTTAATCCCTGGCATCCCTACTTTCCGCATGTCATAGCCATAAATGTAGAAGAACATAAAAGGGCACTTTCAAAGAGCCCAAATGTAAAATGGTGCTTAAGTAGTTAAAAGTTAATGTTCTTCCTCCTCTATCATCATCTCCACTAATACCCTGCTGCCAGTGCCCACCCACGCTACCTTACCAAGTGACAAATAACATTCTTCCAGATGTCACAGACATGATACAGCCTGCATATGATACAGCCTTACAAATGCCCACATGTTTTATGAGCAGCAGAAAATTGTACTTTTTCATTTCTTTAATAAAAGAAAAAGAGAAAAATAGACTATAAAGGTAGAGTGATAGCAGAAGGGAAAGAGATAGGAACAGGTTAAATAAAACAAATAAAGATATAAATAGATAGCAGGTATATATCGTGTTTAGAACATGCTGTGTACATGTTCTTTATAAACATTAGCATCATATGCCGGTATAGCTACATCTTATTTTAGGAACATTATCATCATATGCAGGTGTGTGTGTGGCATAACGTGCTGCCAAGAGTTTTTTTTTTAATAGCAGCAGGTACAGGATTGTTAAGGTACTGTTTCAAAGACCAGTTTGTGCAATATGGAAAGGTAAAAAAAAAACTAAAAAAAAACATTTCACATGGTTAAAAACCACCTCAGGTAACCACGGCAGGTAAATCCACACAAGGAGACTAGACCAACATGACGGAAGTATTCCAGCCTGTCGGCAGGCTGTGTTCATGCCTTGTTCAACAGTCTGATGGTAGCCGGGTAGAAACTGTTCAGAAATCAGGTGCTCAGGCATTTGTTACTGTGGTAGAGTTTGCCCGGCCGTTGTCGCAGTAGTGGCGTGAACAGATTGTGGCTGCATAGGGTGGTGATTGTCCTTAATGATATGCTGAGCTTCTCATATAATTCCTGGAGGGAGGGAAGCGATGAGCTGGGCCGTCCGCACCACCCGCTGTGGGTTTCTCCATTTGCAGCAGTGTTGATTTCGTCGACTAAAACTATGACAAAAAAATGTTTGTGGACTACTGTTTTTCACTGACGAAAACTAAATACAAATTAAGCTACGATGACTAAAACTAAGACTAAATATTTTGACTATTTAGACTATTTAGAAAATAGCAGATCTACAAGCTAACAGCGCGTCGCAGCGTGACGCGTTGTGAGCTTGTGGGTCGCGGCCATTTTCAGCATGCAACCAAGTGTAAAATCAGCCATTACGACGCCATTTAGGCACCGCCAAAATACATTTTAGTCGACTAAATCAACTGTAGATTTAGTCGACTAAAATCTTATGATATTTAGTCGACTAAAAATAGACTAAAACTAAAGCATTTCAGATGACTAAAATATGACTATAACGAAAAAACATCACATGGATGCACCTGGGACGTATCATCAGTGTTGTAGCCTGGGGTCATAGGATGTTTCGGGTCTCGCAACATTACATACACCCTCGCCCAGGTGACCCAGCCAGGGTTGATCAAGTCCCGACTTACGTCCCAGGTAGCTACCCACGGTCAGTCCTAAATAGGGAAAGACAGGGCCACTCCTGGCCGGGCTCCTCCTCCGTCTCACCAGGTCCAGGACCTGTGCGTTGCACCAGACTCCCCCGCTCCAAACATTTCATTCTGGTGTGATGGTGTCTTGGCCCGTGGTGGTACTGCAGGCTCCCTTAGCGGCTTGCTTGAATGGTCCTCCTAAAGGCCTCACCGTGGATTTGTTGGGCTTCTTCCTCACGGAAGACACAGACTGGGGCGCCAACCCAAACTGCTCCCGGATGCCGTCTACATTCCGGCTGTCACCCGTCTCTCCGGTGGTCACCAATCTATTCCTGGTTGTCACGTAGTCACAGTAGTGACTAAAACTAAATGGAATTTTATTCAAAAAACTATGACTAAAACTAAATCAAAATGTGCTGTCAAAATCAACACTGATTTGTAGGCGGTGCAGTTCCCATGCCAGGCGGTAACACAGCCTGTCAGAACACTTTCGATGGGGCTGTTGTGGAAGAGCCTGAAGATGCCGGGGTCTGCTCCGAACTTCCTCAGACAACGGATCCAGCCGCGCGCTGTTGAGCCCTTTTCACCACGTGGGTGGTGTGTGTGTGGCCCACTTGAGGTCCTCATCAATCGTGTACACAGAGAAACATGAACTCTGGGACCCTTTCCGCAGCAACGTCATCAATGAAGATAGGTGCATGCTCTCACCTCGGCCTCCTGCAGCCCACAATCAACTCCTTGGTTTTGTTGACATTGAGAGTGAGATTATGCAAACTGACCTTGTCCCTGGGTCTATTTCACGAAAGCGGAATTCAATTATCCTGGCTTAAAAGGCAAATCCAGGTTTGACAAGCCTGCGCTGTTCAGCCTGGTTTATTCAGTTCCACGAACGCCAAGCCTGGCTGAGAAGGAGCGACTTTGTCAAGCCAGGATCGTTAAACCAGGCTGAATGTGAGTTCACCTATTCCTATAAAAGACCATGAAAGTCGATAGCAGAATCCTTGAACTTGACCAATCATGGAGCCCAAAACCAGAGTGGCGTTCTTCTCTGTGGCTGAATAGCAGCACTGCAGCAGCTCATGGAATCATACAAGGAAGTAACATGTATCATAAGCAAGAAAGGAAACACGGCCGCAATAAATATAGATCCAGGGAGAAAGCGAATTAGCAAATTAAATGCAAAAGTTGTCCAAAAATATGCAACTAATTTATATACAAGTCCATAAATATATAATTCAGTTAGGCTTAAACATGGAGGAGTTTATGTGAATATTGGAATTATAATTACTAGACCATACCCGGTCGACGTATCCGTGGGGGGATATGCGCACATGATCTGGCAACCCGGGAGGCAGTTCGTCCCATAGCTGGGCAGCCCCGTAACCATGGCGACAGTGTTTTACACATAAACGCTAATCAGAAGCTGAGATTTGATGAAATTGAAAAACGGGCTTCACAGTTAAGTTCAGATGGTAATGGTCAATGGCTGTGTGCAAAATCAGAGCAATTGCTCCAGGCACTGAGGAGAACCGGGTAGCTTCACCTACTCACCACTACAGACGTTACTATAATTATAGTAGGATAAACACTTTTTTCACTCGAATAATTTTCGAATTTCTAAAATCGAAGATCTACAAGTGAAAAGCTTCCCTTTTGGCGGCCGGGGGTCCCCGGTCCACGGGGGTCAACGGGGGTCCAGGGGTACACGGGGGCCGGGGGTCAACGGGGGTTCGGGATTGGTTTACGATTGGAGTCATTGGACTAACAGCTATTTCACAAAAACCTGAAGAACAAAGGCACTGGATTAATAAAGCTTGGCTAACTTCACAGCTAAATTGCCATGGTAACTAAGGCAGGATTGCTTCAATTTTATTTCGTGAAACTGGATCATGGATAAACATATCCAGGTTTACTGGCTAAGTTAATCTGCCGAGCTAACTCAGTTTTCGTGAAACCGATTCCTGGATAATTTAAGCCAGGATAGCCGATTAAACCCGGTTTAAACCCGGTTTATCCCTAATCCAGGTTTCGTGAAATAGACCCCCTGTAGTGTAGGCGGACTCGTCGTTGTCGGCAATCACAACGCACTAATGATGCACTAATGACATCTACAAGTTGGACACCACCACAATGGTCTGGTCTTGAATTAACACCATCATCTGTTTTAGCATGTCACTCTGCCACCATCATCTGGATAAAGATGTTTGTATTTGGGGGCATAGGGTACCAGGATGAGTGCTACAACATCATACAAGTGTTTGACACAGAGTGAAACACGAGCTTTTGGGTCGCTCTTTTCATTGTACTGTATGTGCTGTAATAATAATACAAATCAGCAAAGTATCTAAGAGAAAAGTACAATATTTGTCTCTGAGATGTAGTGGTGTGGAAGTATTATTAAGTATTAAAAACTTAACAGTAAAAGTCCCTCAAAATAAACTGTCTTTAAATGTGCATTTAGTGTTGCAGTTATAGTATTACTGTGAAAAGGAAAGTGCTGCTAATAATGTCTCAGGAAAGTATTGTAATTGTGGATCCTGAATTTATGTAATTTGTTCATGTGTGGTCCAGCTATGGAATGTATGGTGCTACAAAGAACAACGGAATTCTTCCTACGGTTAATATAAGCATCAAAACTATATTTTAAATACGTTTTATTTGCACATGCATCCCATGCATTACATAGAGCTGGGCCACACATGGACAAATTACATCATCACTACAGGGGTTGTCCCCCAAGATGAACTCTGATCTCTAAAATACATAAAATATTGAATGTGTTTTTTTTATTTTTTACTTTAGTTATAGAGGGCAATTATAATGTATTAAGGCATATAACCTATTATCCAGGGATCCTTTTAACTACTTAAACACTTCGTCATGTGACAAATAGTGAAAATGTTGCATCACAACTGGTCGTGAGCATGTAGATCTGCATTTTTTTAAATAATAGGGACACCATGATTAATGTGATTAAATACATCTTTCTTTCTTTCCTTCTTTCTTTCTTTCTTTCTTTGCGTACAAAATTCACAGTTGCAGACTGCCAACAAGTTCAGGTCACCATGACATGACTGTGATAACTCAAACCAATGAAGTGAACAGAAGGCTCTCGAGAATTATCTACGCGATTCTGCATGGCACAGATCCCAGTCGGCTGATTACATGACTCAGAACAAGAAATATAGACATGAAAAACACAGCATTCTGAAAGTAGGAAAAACACAGCATTCTGAAAGTAGATGTAATCTTTACCCTAGAGGCATAAACTGTACTAACCTTACTGACTCATGTAAACAGCTGGGAGGGTGGGTGGCTGTCTGGTTTCTTTGAAAACCTGCTTTGCTGAGATAACACAAATTTGACCACAGACACACCAAAATCCTGCCATGACTTTTGGGAAGAGGAGATGATCAAACTGGGGTTATACTGGTGCAGCATTGACTGACAGTGGTGGAAAGTAAAGTAACTAGAATACATTACATTACATAACAGTCATTTAGCAGATGCTTTTATCCAAAGCGACTTACAATAAGTGCATTCAATATAGGTAGGCAAGGAAACTACAAATCACCAGAAGTTTTAAGTGCATTCTCTTCTAAAACAAGCAACTAAGAGTATACCTAGCGCTAGGGTAAAAGTGCAATATATCAGCTACCTACTTTCTTAAACAGATGAGACAGAATGAGATAGAATAGACGTCCACTGGATATTAGACAGGCTACGTCAGTGTCCACCTTTAAAACTCTTTTAAAAACACATTATTATACAATGGCCATTACCTAGAAGGAAACAGTTTTTTTTCAAGGGTGTTTTTTCCAACTTTTTCTTTTATTGTTCCTTTATGTTCTTATTTCATTCATTTTTTTCATTGTTTTGTATGTCTGTGAACATGTTTTTGAAAAGGGCTATAGAAATAAAGTTTAGAAAACGTTTTTAAAAAATTAAACATTTGAGTACTTTTACTTTGGTACTGTAAGTATATTTTGATACTAATACATGCATCTATACTTTTATTCAAGTGAAATGAGTATAAAGAGTATAAAAGAGTATCACTACTTTTACTCAAGTAAAAAATCTGAGTACTTCTTCCACCACTGTTGACTGAATGCCCTCTCACACACTGTTCTGCTAGACAATGGGACATTAATACATCTCAAAAGGGGAACAGTCAGAGTTCAGCCTGAGCCCATGTCTGCCTGTCTTCCATTATTTATTTTTATTGTATTACCTCGTGGTTCTTCTTTAATCCCCTCTTTCACATCCTCCTCTTAGTTTTTGTTGTCCTCCTCCTTCACTTTCTGAGTCTAATTGTCGGTCAGTGACACTTCATTGTGTTTTGACATTAACATATTCAGGTTATGCGGTGTGGCAGGCACCCTACAGGTCAGGGTGCTTGCCATGTTGACTACTCACTCGTCTCTCTATCCTCTTTATTTTCACTCTAGGAAGAAATGCTTAAAAATGTAATGTATAAAAACATATGGCCTGTCATAACCTGGATATATCTCTAACCAGATAGTGCAGGGGAGGTGAGGCAGAGTTCATGCTCCCATCACAACTAAAAGCTTAAGAAATGAGCCAATTTCAAACATGATCCTTAGATCCTGCGTGTCATAGGGAGAACATGGGATTTAGACGGAGATTATAGCCTACTACACTAATGAATGAGTGAATGAAAACCATTGGATCACTGAGGTTGTTTGGATTAAATTACTGTTATTCAGTTGGTGTGTTGAACTGGACTGAACTTGTACTGCTTTCTCTGCATGACACACCCTGGTTGTGACATACCACTGTCTACATAACATGCATGGTCAAAGGCCTTTTACTTTTTGTTTCAACAAATCCACAACTTCACAACATAACGCTCAATGCAGTCTTTTTTTGTGTGTACATAAGATTTTAATTACACAGTAACAGTTCCTCATCTGGATACTTAAATACACAATGACTGACTACATCTATAGATATTTTGACATGTCAAAATACAAAGTCCACATGAGGTATTTATCTGTGGGTCTTCTGGGTACAATGGACAGTCAAATATCCTGTTGACTGTTGAGTAAAGATATGAATTTATTATCATGACAGCACAGAGAGTAATTTGCAGGACTAACATCAACCATGTCATAAAGAACATTGCTCCTGATGGGTTTGATAGCCATTGACTCTGATAAGTAAAAGTTTGCTTTCATCACAACCTGAAAACTCTGTGATTAGTGGAAAAAGTACTCACATTGTTTACTTAGTAAAAGTATCAATACTGCAATGTAGAAATACTCCATTACAAGTAAAAGTCCAGAATTCAAAATGTAGTTGAGTAAAAGTACAAAGTATTGGCATAAAAATGTACTTAAAGTGCCAAAAGTAGAAAGTACTCATTGTGCAGAATGTCCCATTTCACAACTTTTCAAAAAGGGGGCGCCACGACGCATTGTGAGCTTGTAGATCGGCTGTTTTCAAATAGCCGAAATGCATAGGGCTGAAGTGGTTAATATATGTTTAGTAATAATAATCAAAATCTTCAAAGTAACTAGTAACTAATGATTTAATTTTCAAATAATTGTTGTGGAGTAAAAGTACAATATTTGCCTCTGAGGTGTAGTGGAGTAGAAGTAAAAGTGTTTTTTTTATTAATTGGAAATACCCAAGTAAAGTACAAATACCTCAAAATTGTACTTATGTTCCCCTACTTAGTTACTTTCAACCACTGGTGATTACTCACAGACTATTTGTAGCACATTCCTCTAACTCTTAGATAACATTTGTTAGGATTATGATTATGTCACTGACATTTATCTGCTTGACCCAGTACATACACACCTGTATGTTGAATCACTCTCATCTGCGTAAGCACATACTGATAGGCCTACCCGTGATAACATGACTATCAACTACTTTATCAGATAGATAGACCACTGTTTCCCAAACAGTGGGTCGGGACCCATTTGTGGGCCGTGGAACCCATTTTTATGGGTTGCGACTAAATATCCCTTTATTTTTTGATTCTTGTTTTGAATTATTATTATTTCACAAGATTTTTCATAAATTAAAAACAAATTCAAACATTTTTCAAAGGAATTTCATAGATAAATACAAAGGTCAAAGACATTTCATAAATTAGGGGGAAAAAAAGTTTAAGAAATAATGAAAACGTGTGACGTGCTGTGAGCTTGTAGATCTGCTATCTTCACACGTCAAATGACTCTTTTGGGTCTCGAGCTAAAAAGTTTGGGAACCACTGAGATACGAGATGCGTGTTCTATTCCTATTCATTCTGTTCTTTTTCTTGTCTCATATCTTCTGGTCACGTCATGTGTCCAATACTGCATTATATATTCCCTATGTGTGTAATAAACTATAGAACTTGTTGTGTGATATTGCCTGGTGTCATCTTGTTCTGCGCGCCCGCAACTCAACTGAAACAACACTCACCACCCTTAGTTAGAGGGAGATTCTTAGGACCACATGGTTGGTCAACTAAATTCACAACAATATATTTAGTAAAGATGTAAATATAATTTAACTTTGCCTTATTAAAATAAAACATCTAAAGTTAGATTTCCACTTGGAAGCATGCTCACATGAACCAGCTCCCGGATTGTCAAAATATAATGTGATATTCTGGGTTTCATTGTTCATTTGGAAGCTGATTCCAAAGCTGGAGTTTACATTTCACACTGTGGCTGCAGCTTCAAAGAAAAATGTTCTTGTAAAATAGGTACTGCTGAATGAATGGGCTTGCATTCCATTGTATTCATCTTGCCACCACTGTTCAAAAGCACACATGTCAATATTGTCCAATATAAAGCCACTGAATGTGGCAAGTTAACATCACTGAAGACCTTTGGCTCTGGTTGTTCCACTTCCATTTCAAGTGTTAGCCTACCCTAAAACCAAATTCAATGCAAGCCCCCCCCCCCCCCCCCCCCCCCCCCCCCCCCCATTGTTCACTCATCACATTCTGAAATTCTGGACATAGGTCTATACTGGCACTGCACCAATTTCATGCTATGGTCCTAACATGCCCCTGATAGCAAGTGGCACCCTACTTCAAAGACAACAAAAGAGAGAGAGAGAGAGAGAGAGAGAGAGAAAAAAATAAAAACTTTGACTTGAGTAGAAATAATAGGCTACATCATGGTATAGGCTACGTAATTACAACAATCATAATTGTATATTTTCTTTATAAAAATGTAGAAACATGCAATGTAGCAATGTAGAAACATTTGTATATTTTGTTACAAAATTTGAAAATAGCTGATCTACAAGCTCATAATGCATTGCACCGTGATACATTGTGAGCTTGTAGATCTGCTATTTTCAAATGGCCGAAATCTATATAGGGCTGCAGTGGTTAGGATGTTTTGTAATAATAATCAAATTCTACAAAGTAACTAGTAGCCTAACTAAAGTTTCCATATAGCCTAATTGTAGTGGAGAAAAAGTAGCCTACAATATTTTCCTCTGAGAAGTAGCCTAGGCTAGTGGGGTAGAAGTAAAAGTATTTCAAATTGTAAGCCTACTGAAGAAAGTAAAACATAGGCCTTCCTCTAAATTGCACTTATGTACAGTAGGCTACTTCAGTGCATGCACTCAGTTACTTTACACCACTGCACAAGTGTAATGTTGTTGTCATGTGCTGTTTATCTGCGTCGCCATGGGTGACGTTGCGCAATCAGGCAAAAACAATGAGTACTTCGGACGCTGCCACGGTGACACATGCATGGCGTGGAAGGAACCATGAGCTTTTGCATACATACAAATCAGCAGCATTGACTCGTGCACGCGCACACCAACACCATACATGGTAGTATGATGATTGCATGGGGAACACCCCCTCCCCCTCCCCTCGCCCCCCCTCGCGACGCGCGCACCGCATCGTCACCTGGGACCCTATAAAAAGCCTTGGCGTCTGTCCCCACAACAGCACGGACCCATTGACCAACGACGACAACTTCTGTCAGGTGAGTGGAGCGATCAGCAGCCAAGGAGAACCTAGCTCTGGTCCATAGCACCTCCTTCTAATGCTAAGGACCAGAGCTAGGGAAAACCTCACTACTACTACTACTACTACTACTACTAACTTCTTCAAATGCCATTTTCTATTAGCTGCATAATGCATTTACTTAATCTGTTTTTTTTCTCAGTGAAGGAACCTACAATTGTGGTAGCCTAGGCCTAATTCGTTCACATTTTGTTTAACCCCTTAAACCCCACATGGGTAACCAGGAGTCCCTCAGGGCTCTATGCTAGTGTATTTTCTGTGTTCTGTTATTGTGGGGAAAGCTTTTGCTGAAAATAGCAGATCGACAAGCTCACAATGAGCATGTCGATCTGCTATTTTCAACGAAAGCTTTCCCCACAAAATGGATGCAGGGTTTAAGTGGTTAATGGTGTTTGTGAAAAGAGGTCTATTTATTTGCACTACACTGTGACCTCGTGCAATGCAAATTGTATTTTACTAAATATTATTTTTTGTAAAAAGCGTTTAAAAAGCCAAATTGTGTGAAATATGACCGTACCACTGATGTAGGCTGCTCTTTGTTTTCATGTAGGTTTTGCCTGTCTGAAATGTATTTATTGTCTTGTGTTGTTTACTTGGAGAGGCAGATTGTTTTACACCTTTTCCCCCTTTCTTTTTTTCCAGGTGTAGGCTACTTCTCTGTCAAAAAACAACCACCATGAAGGCTGTAGCTCTGATCCTTGCCCTGGCAGTCATTGCTGGTAAGCATATTGAATAGGCCTATTGAATACTTTACTAATCAGAAATGTAAACAGCACAGAGGTACAGTAACATTTAGGCTAAAATGATCCTGATCATCTTATGTGGCACTAGCCTAATTCATTGTTGGTTAAACTGGTTTGTTAAATAGTGTTTATTTTGGACCAATTATCAATTATATCCTATATGTCTATGCATGTATATCCACTATCTTGGTTTAATCTTACTGTGTGCACACAGTGAGACATTTCTACAAACTTTAAATCAATGTGTCCATCCATAGGCTGCAATGCTCGTGCTGTGCGCGAGGCTGAAGCCTCTCCAGTCCGCTGGGAGGAGAATGTGGATCGGTTCTGGCAGTATGTGAACGAGCTCAGCGGCAAGGCTGATGGAGTTCTGGAGAACATCAGGGCCTCTCAGATCAGCAGAGAGCTAGAGTGAGTGATAGACAAAATGAGCAAGAGCTGTGACATGTTTGTATTTGAATTGAAGAAGTGTGAGAACCACTGATATTATAGCGACATAAGTTAAAAAAAACAGTTTGTAGAATCCCCAGAAGCAAAGATGTGAGTTAAAAATATATATATATTCAAAGATTTGCTCACATTTTCAAGATAAAAAAGCAGATCTACAAGCTCATAACGCGGCACTCTGTTCCGCACTATGAGCTTGTATGTTGTCTGCTATTTTTGAATAGCCAAAGGAATCTTAAAGTGACACAAATGCATTGCCGGATTGAATGGGTTAAAATGTCATTTGTCCTGACCATGTCTTCTTACCTCTGCTTTCCCCAGGACCCTGATCGCAGACACCATGGCAGAGCTGAACACGTACAAAGCCGACGTGGAGGCCAAGCTGGCCCCCTACACCCAGGAAACCGCCGGGCAGATCGGTCAGGACCTCCAGCTGCTCGCCGACAAACTGCAGAAGGACATGATGGACGCCAAGGAGCGTAGCACCCAGTACCTGGGCGAGCTCAAGTCCATGATGGATCAGAACACCGACGATGTCCGCGGCCGTGTCTCCACCTACGTCCGCAAGCTGAAGAAACGCCTAAACAAGGACAGTGAGGAGATCCGCAAGTAAGTTGAACCAGACACTTTTGTTTCTCTTTTTTTCTTAATTTGGTTTATATAACCAGACTAAGCTGATAATATATTGTTTTATGCCCAGTCTTTTGCCCAGTCTCTTTTGCTATTCTTCTTGCTTCTTGCTTATCTTAACTTTCCCTTCCAGCACTGTGGCCACTTACCTGGGCGAGGTCCAGTCCCGCACCTCCCAGAACATCGACATGGTCAGAGAGCAGGTGGAGCCCTACGTCAGCCAGGCTCATGAGACCGCCGCTGAGAAGCTGAGCACCTTCACAGTTCTGTTGAAGAACCAGGCTGAAGGCCTCGGTCAGCAGCTGGAGACCCAGGCAGAAGGCCTGAGGGAACAGATGGAGTCCACTGCCCAGGACCTGCGCACCGCCCTGGAGACCAAGATCGATGAGCTGACCCAGTTGCTCTCCCCCTACGCCACCAAGATCCGTGAGCAGGTCCAGACCGTCGTGGACAAGGTCAAGGAGACCGCTGCTTAAAACACACAGAGACTTGGGTTTTTCAGAGGGTTTGTGGCTAGTTGGTCGTCCTCTTTTAGCGGGAAGGGGCAATGAGGAGCACTGACTACCTTAAATTCCAAAGGAGAGGAGAAAGGAGGAGAGCTAATGGCTCATTTATGCTTCGGTGTGAGAGTGTCAAACTTTTGCCGAGCGACAAACACTTTTTCACCGAAGCATAAATTACGTTTTAAGAGTTACTGATCAAGTATTCATTTGTGTGGGCATTTTGGAGGGTTTTGATTAAGAAGGAGGATGATGAAAGCATCTTCTATTTGATCACTGTTATTATCAATCTTTCCTGACCATCTCCTCTGATTACCAAAAACAATGCCTCACGTTCAATAACAGCTTTCCTTATGCAAACAGTAAAACCACTGTATTTAATCTGCTTTGCTTGTCAACTTTGAGTTACCTGCTCTGGCAGACACACACACAAACTGTGCCGCTAATCTGTATTATTGGTTTTCTGCGTGTTGACAGAGACAGTTTGGGGGTTGAAACGTTCTGCTCTTGAGCCAAATAGCCACTGTTTCTCACTCAGACCGATACACCAAAACACACACCATGTGCAATTTTGTCATTGAATTTCAATGCACTGAATGTTGTCAGATAGTCAGCACATTGTATGTGAGTGTCTACAAGTTGCTTTGAACCATTGATGTGGCTTGCTGTATTGGCTCTGTAGTTACACCATGTTGTGTTTTATATGTGTCAGTATTCAAGTGAAATAGCAAGTGTATCATGCGACTTCTTGACTATCAGTAAATGTCTGTGTTCTATTCTGACCTGTTTCATCATGTAACATGCCCACCGTGTCACTCGCCATGGTACGCTGCCCATCTCTATGTGTTTGAGGATGCAGTGTGCTAAACAGCACTCAGTGAATAAATAAAATGACACACAAAAAGAGGTCCTCTGTCAGTGTCTGTTTCTCTGATCAAACATTTAAGAGTGATGTATTCTTTTAGATGTGGGTTGAGTTTCAATAATGGTTGGTCTAAATCACCTAACTTTTCTTGCAACACAACCAGTTAGGCCAACATGTCCCTGTTTATGTTATGCAGAGAGTGGAGGAAATGGGATTGAAATGAACAAATGAAAACTAATCATTTGTATTAGGGTACCATATACAGCAGTTGATTTAATATC
Organism: Gymnoscopelus microlampas; assembly: GCF_963454915.1. Lineage (NCBI taxonomy): Eukaryota > Metazoa > Chordata > Actinopteri > Myctophiformes > Myctophidae > Gymnoscopelus > Gymnoscopelus microlampas. Next base: position 17,498,856 of record NC_139940.1, read on the forward strand.
AACTATAAAGAGGGGAACAACTTAAAACCAACAGAACTTTGATTTGAGAATAATATAGGCCTACTTAAGAATATGTAGGATGTAGCCTATTTTTGGAACTATTACGAAAATCGATAATGGTACCTCAGCCTTTACTATGAGTGAAGGGTAACCGGAACAGTGGGCACCTGGTATTTCTGAGCACCTTATAAAAAAGCATGTATTTGTTTTAGTTATATTAGATTTTATATTTATTTTACAAATAGGGACGAAATACATAAAATATGTTTTAATTACATTTAAAGGACGACTTCACCACTTTTCAACCTATCTTCAATTGGTCCTCACTAATGCTCATGACAAAATGGTACCATTTTCTTGTACTCTGTCTGTGTCTCAGAGGAGGGCTGTGGACGGTTCAGAAACCGTCTACCAGTGACATCATCGATGAGGAATCCAAGCTAATAGAAACTGCAGGCTTTCTATTCCTGGAAAGTTGCAATGCAATAATAGAAGCCATTGTTCTCGTGTTAATAAAAATCTAAATAATAAACTTGAAATCTTGTTGGAAAAAAAAATCCTGCCTAATGATGATGTCACTGGTAGACGGTTTCTGGACTGTCCACAGCCCTTCTACGAGACACAGACCAAGTAGAAAAAAATGGTACCATTTTATCATGAGTATTAGTGAGGACCAATTATATGAAGATAGGTTGAAAAGTGGTGAAGTCGTCCTTTAAGGCCGAATATACGGTAGTTCTACAAATGCTACAAATTGCTGCAAAACGTAGAGGGGTAAATTTAGGTCAGATAATAGCCATGGATCACAAGACAGTAATTATCAGTCATCAGGGTTAGGTGGTCTGATAAGGATTTACTGCGCATGTTCAAATTAGCCTACTTTGCATTCTCTCTTTTCAAAAGCATACATTTATTCTATATCTTTTATTGTATTTTTTTTTAATTGTGGGAGGGAAACAGCTAATTTAACGTTGAGGTGCCCACAAGGTTTAGGTGCCCACACCGGACCTGTATTCGAGTGAAGCACTTGTCAAGTTTTGTATTCATTCATGTGCTGTTTATTTGCGTTGACAGGGCCGTTGCTCAATCGTGATAAACGTGCAAATATGTGTGAGTACTTCGGACGCGGTCGCGGTGGCACATAGTAGCGTGGAAAGAACCATGAGCTTTCACATACATAACATCATCACCTCATGCATTGATTGCACGCACACACAGCCAGTCAGCTACCATAAACACACACTCGCGCGATGAGGAACTCCCCCCCTGCGACGTGCATGCGCACCGCATCACCATCGGAGACGCTATAAAACCCTTGGCATCTGTCCCTACAGCACGGAGGAAACTACTTCTCAGGTGAGCGAAACAGCGCATATAGCCTACAAGCAGTGTTGCCATATCCGCTTATTATAAGTGACTTTGGGCTTGTTTTTCTGTAAAGTCGCTTGTAAATATTGGCAGTTGTTGCGGGTTGGGGTTTTCTTTGGGGCTTGTTTCTAAAGTGTAGTTTGCTTATTCAGGCTTGCTTCCAAATGTTTTAAACCAGTGGTTCTCAAATATTTCCATGAAAACGTTTTGTGCCAGGGAGCATGTGTGTTGTTAGAATGTTTCAAAAAATATTTCAAATATTCCACATTTAATTGCAAGAGTTTACATGTTGTGAGCCTGTAGATAATAGCCGATGTATAGGTTTAAACTATAGTGCTCGTGTGGCCTAAAGCTGCTTCTTTTGGGCTTGTTTTCCTTGACCTGGCTGCTTATTTCTTACCAAATATGGCAACACTGCCTAAAAGTTAACCTCACTAGTACCAACTACTTCAAATGCAATTTTCCATTTCGTTCATCTATTTTCCCACTGGAGGATTAGGACTAATCTAAACTAATTTGTGCTTTGTTTAATGCCGTTTGATTAATTATTATTATTTACTTGTAGGCTATTGTGATCTTGCAGTGCAAATGGTATCTGACAAAACGTCTAATGCAACATTTTGAATTATTGTTATACTCTTTTAAAAAATATATGTATTGCCTTTCTGAAATTGATTTCAGTCTTGAATGTTTTTTTTTGTTGTGTTTAATAGGTAGGCTACTTGTAGAGTCAATTGTTTTAAACTATTTTGTTTTCTAGGTGTAGCTTACCTATCTGTCAAGCAACCATGAAGGCTGTAGCTCTGATCCTTGCTCTGGCAGTCATCACTGGTAAGTCTATTTTGGTGGTTGGTTAAATTGGTTTGTAAAAGTTTGTTTTGGTCCAATTATCAATTTTATTATGTATGTGCATGTAGGTATATATATCTGCTATCTTGTTTTAAGCTTACTGTGTGAACACGCAGTGAACATTTCAATTTCAATGTCAATTTGCCCTTAGGCTGCAATGCTCGTGCTGTGCGGGAGGCTGAGGGCTCTCCAGTCCGCTTTGAGGAGAATGTGGATCGCTTCTGGCAGTATGTGAATGATCTCAGCAGCAAGGCTGAGGACGCGCTGGAGACGATCAAGGCCTCTGAGTTCACCAGAGAACTGGAGTGAGTGATAGACTGTCCCAAAACGTGCTTAGATTAGCTGTTAAATAGATGTTTTTCACATCTCATTTGTACATTTTATTCTTCAGTTCTGCATTATGTATAAATGTCTTCTATCTTCTCCCCCATAACAACCCTCTTCCTCCATGGCCCTATATGTCCCACTCCCATGCTTAAATGTTGTCCATATCCTCCTCATTTTGTCCTCTTACCATCACTTTCCCAGCACCTTGATTGCAAACACCATGTCAGAGCTGAACACGTACAGAACCGACGTGGAGGCCAAGCTGGCCCCCTACACCCAGGACGCCGCCGGGCAGCTAGGTCAGGACTTCCAGCTGCTCGCAGAGAGACTGCAGAATGACATGCAAGACGCCAAGGAGCGCAGCACCCAGTACCTGGGCGAGCTCAAGTCCATGATGGATCAGAACAGAGAAACCGTCCGCACCAGCATCAACACCTACAACCGCAAGCTGAAGAAGCGCCTGAACAAGGACAGTGAGGAGATCCGCAAGTAAGTTGAACTGCGGCAGGCCCATAATCCTGATGGTTTAGTTTTTGTATTTAACTTGATCATAACCAATCTAAGCTACCAACATGGATGGCAGTATTCTGGAGGAGATGTTTCTCTTGGTCTGTGACCTAACCTCTAACTTATCTCATCTTCTCTGTCCAGCACTGTAACCACTTACATGGGCGAGGTCCAGTCCCGCGCCTCTCAGAACTTAGACATGGTCAAGGAGCGCGTGGAGCCCTTTGTCAACCAGGCACAGGAGAGCGCTGCTGAGAAGCTGGGCAGCATCACAGCTCTGTTGAAGAACCAGGGTATAGACCTCGCTCAGCAGCTGGAGACCCAGGCAGAGGGCCTGAAGGGTCAGCTGGAGGTCACTGCCCAGGACCTGCGCACCGCCCTGGAGACCAAGATCGATGAGCTGACCGAGATGCTCTCCCCCTACGCCACCAAGATCCGTGAGCATGTCCAGACTGTCATGGACAAGGTCAAGGAGGGCACTGCTTAAAACACATAAAGACTTGGGTTTTTCAAAGGGTTTGTGGCTAGTTGGTGGTCCGCCATTTTAGCGGGAAGGGGCAAGTGTTGGAGCACTGACTACCTTAAACCACAAAAGAGAGTAGGAAGGAGGAGAGTTAATGGCTAATATATGCTTCGGCGAAAGAGTGTCATGGGGCATGGTGCTTGTAAAAATGTTGCATTCTCAAAGCGCCATGTTGCATGACAAGTTTTCACAAAGCATGAGGGGAACATGGGAAGTCTTCTGTTTCATCACTGTTATCACTCTTTCCTGACCATTTCGCCATATCACCAAAAACAACTCATATTCGATAACAGGCTTTCTTAAGTAAACAGTAAAACCAGTGTTTAATCTGCTTTGCTTGTCTACTCCTCCACACCGCACCCCCCATACACTGTGCAGCTAATCTGTGTCATTGGTTTGCTGCATTTTCACAGACAGAAACTGTACTTTGTGCTTGAGCTCAATAGCCACCGATTCCCATGTGCAATTTTGTAATTGAATTTCAATGCACTGAATGTTTTCAACTAGTCAGCACATTGTATGTGAGTGTCTAGAAGTGATATTGAACCACTGAGGTGCCTTGCTGTATTGGCTCTGTATTTACACCTGCTATGTTGTGCTTTATATTTGTCATGATTCAAGTGAAACAAGTGTGATATAATGTGACTTATTGACAATCAGTAAACAAGCCTTAATGCTGCCTGTCTGTGTTCCATTCCGACCTGAGTGTTTCACAATGTAATTGCCCACCGTGTCGCTATCCATCTATTACTGCATAGGATGCAGTGTGCTAAACAGCACTGAGTGAATGAATAAAATTACCCACAAAAAGAGGTCCTCTGTCAGTGTCTGATTCTCTGATCAAACATTTAAGAGTGATCTATTATTCAAGATGGGATTCCAGTTTCAATAATGGTTGGTGTACAAAGGCTTTGCTCTATACTCTGTAGCCATTTGTTTCTGAAGTAAGACAAAATTTTGGGATAAAATGTCCAGAAGCACCATTTAGTTCTTTCTGTAAGATGTTCTCTATAACAGCTGGGAAATGATGCATGGGACTGAAGAGTTTACTTATATAAAGTAATTTAGCCTAGACCTCTGTTGAAACATTTCTGCACAACACTCTAATTACCATTATTTTGTCCATACACCCCCACCTACCGTTTCATCTCCATTACCTCCCCCAAAACAAATTCATCTTCTAATCCATTGGTTCTAAAAGTGGGGTCCGGGGACCCCCAGGGGTCCTTGAGGGAGTTCCAGGGGGTCCCCAGCTGGGGATGGATAGTTAGGAACTAGCTATCGATATGTCTGTAACTCTGAGAGTGTACAAATGGAACCAAATGGACCCTAACGGGTCCATTTGGTTCCATTTGTACACTCTCAGAGTTAAATTGTCCCTGGCATATCTTTTCAAATGGGGGTCCGCTAATAAGTGTCAATTTGGCGGTCCTTGGCATAAAAAAGTTTGAGAACCACTGTTCTAATCTGTATCATGGAAAACAAAAGGTTGAGGTTCACCTCCCTCCCTCCCTCCCTCCCTCCCTCCCTCTCTCTCTCTCTCTCTCTCTCTCTCTCTCTCTCTCTCTCTCTCTCTCTCTCTCTCTCTCTCTCTCTCTCTCTCTCTCTCTCTCTCTCCCTCCCTCTCTCTCTCTCTCTCTCTCTCTCTCTCTCTCTCTCTCTCTCTCTCTCCCTCCCTCCCTCCTCTCTCTCTCTCTCTCTCTCTCTCTCTCTCTCTCTCTCTCTCTCTCTCTCTCTCTCTCTCTCTCTCTCTCTCTCTCCATCTCTGTTTTATTCCACTGCCTTCGATCTTGTCTTAACTTGCACCCACATTCCGCTCTTTAGATCACTGCAGGCTTTGAATGTTCTGTTCTGTGTTGGAGACACACCTAAATGTATAAGCCCAGAAAGCAAAAGCGCATGCATGCATGTATACGGCTGCAACTATCGATTATTTTCTCAACAATTATTCTATTGATTACCTTTTTGATTAATCAAATAATGGAGATGTGCTGTTCTTCTATATGTATAAAATATATATATACACTAAGGAATCAACATGAAAAAGTTCTAATATTCTTTTTATATAATCAGCTAAATCGATTAGTCTGTACTTAAGCCCTATTTAATATTTTGTTGTACAATGGTGTAGTGCAACAATAGCTCACAAGCGTGAGCTTGTAGATCCGCTATTTTCTGTATTTTTGAAAATCTATTATTTAGTCAAAATCTAGTACTTTCTTATAAGAGAATAAATTAGTTCCCTTAACTGTTGCACCCCTGCATGCATGCATTTAGAAGGGTGTGCAAAATGCGGGATTAATGTATGGAGAATTATGCAAGAAGTGTGCCTAGAGATATGATCAAGCCATCACTGTAAGGTGCATGAGACTGCATTTTAATGGACAGTAAGCATGGCAATTAACACATCATTTAATTTGGGAAACAGAGACACATAAATGTGGATTCATGCCACCATCAATATAATTTCTCACAAAATGGAATCCAACACATAACATTTGTGAAGATTGATAGATAACACTTTATTCAGTATTTTAATTCAAAGGGGCTTTATTGGCATGAGAAAACATGCGTTTACATTGCCAAAGCAAACATGAAATAAAACAAACATAAATCAAGACTAGTAAATGCATGTACAAAAATAATTAAAACAAAATAAATAAAAGGTAATAAGGAGGTGTGTAAACAGAGCTGTGTCACATTGCATTCGAAAAATTGCTTGCATAAACCAAGATAATAGTGCATTTGCTGTTATACTTTAACCCTATAATAATTAAATAGACCTTCAGTATTTCATCCCATGGGGGAAGTTTTCAGCTTCACCCAGTTGAGTGCTTCTCAAGTGAGCGCACAGGGAGCAGTTATGGCCCGGGGTTATGTCTTGCTCAGGGACACCTCGACACATTGCCGGGGGGCTCAAACCTGGGACCTTCTGCTTCTCAGGCGGGCTCTCTACCCATTCAGCTGTGGCTGCCCAACGCATTCAATACTTTGGCTATTGGTCAAAACATGTAGTGGTGCAACAGGTTGTGAGCTTGTAGATCTGTTATTTCCAAACCTTTTTTAAAACCCTTTTCAAATTCTTTGAATATTTTTTAATATTGTTTAAGAAATATTTTCTCTTGTTGGGAGTCCCTGTCACAAAATGTTTTTGATGGGGGTCCGTGGTCAAATGCATGGGGGTCCCTGACATGAAAAAAATTGAGAACCACTGGTCTAAACAGCAATAGTCCCTGGTAGATTAAAAAGAAAAGAGAAAAAACTGTTGTGCACATAACGCAGTATGGTTGTTCTTTTGAAGTGTAGAGTGAAGACCAGCAGGGGACACCATTTGTCTCTTGTTTCACCCTCTTTCCTCCTCTGACCCCTACACTCTTGTCCTCGCTGTGTAATGAGGCAGCTGTGTTGTCTTTTTGTAAGAAGACATTGAATAAACAAGAATTGTCTTACACATAGGAGTAGCAAATGTATTAAGAGCAAACTGCCTCCTTTTATGATATTAATTTTACTGTCAGATCTGGTAAATGTGATCGAGAGGTGAGGAAATGTGGGTAATGCTGCAGTAAAGACTAACAGGTAAACAAAAACAAAAATAAACGGGTTTCATCAGGGTTACAAAGAAACACATGATTATCTTATCTAATGATTCTGTTGAACTGAGTACTTTTCCACCCAGCCTTCAGATTGTTTTGAGTAAATCACTGCCTCCCACTGCAGTGGGAAAGTATCATCATCAACCGGTAACTCCTTGCAACACTTGTTTATATGTTGTAATATATGTGCTAAAGGTCATTGCATGCAAAGTGAAGGACCAAACGGGTGACTAAGCGATGGTTTCTGTTTTGTTCCTACTTTGGTGAAAAACAGTGTTTATCTCTGCAACTCCCCCTTCAAAAAGATTCTCCGCTGCTCTGGAGATTTGGCCCTTATTTAGTGAAAACAGGAAAACCGCAGGCATTCTGCCAGTCTGCATTATGCCAGTCTGCATTATGCATAGTCTGGTGGCCCTAGGGTGTCTCCAACTCAACTCCAAAAGGCAAAAGTCCCAGCAGGCTAGCAGGTGCTAACTAGCCCACAACCGCCAGTAAACCCTAAAAACACCCCTGCAGAGACTACCTTCTATAACCCCCCCCGCTCCTCCAAAGCTGACATGCAACTCATCACCACAGGGGCCTCCAGCCTTGGCAAAGACAAAAACAGCTTTTTAAGCTTGTTATTGTGAATTGGGTGCAGGTAATTACATGTGCTTTCACACCCCATAGGTGCGACATCATCCCATATTACTATTCAAGAGGAGCGTATGTGCACACATGCTAATGCATGAAATCCCCATGCCACTCCACTGTCCTTCTCCTCCTCTGTGGACAAAGACAATGCAGATTGAGATGCGTCGCTTCCCCAGTTAACATGAGAGTGACAAGTGGTGTGATGCTCATGCAGCTCAATGACAAACATGTATATACATCATAACAGCCTCTAACTGCAGGACCATGCACCTACCAATGGGCACTGGGAAGGCAGCAGACTCCTAAAATATTGGGAAATGAAACGCTTTTGTCTGTTCCCAGCTCAAATAGACAAAATGGCCTCACCTCACCCCTAGTCTATTGTAATAAGAGGTAACTTCAGTTCAAACAACTGTACTGACCTGTGCCCCTCTGCTGTGTGCTGACTTACAAGACAGACCACATGCTGTTCTGTCTGACTCATTTCCCCTATTTTTTGGATTACTATAAACATGACAGTCATCATAAATTAGGCTACAAAGGCAAATGTCAGTTTGTTGAGGATATAAGTGCCAAAATGAATCTACTATTTGATGCATTGAATTGGCCTACCTACAGGCTAAGGGAGGAGACTGCTAGGGTCTTTGCTGGACTGGAACTTTTGATAATGAGCTTAACATTTTACTCTGATCAGTTTTATATTTACAGATAACATATGCACCATACAGTATATACTGTACTGTACATCCAATCAAACCCACAGATCTGGATGAGGGATAGCGAGGGAGGCCAAAAAGTTGCATGAATATATTATAGATAGGATATGTTGGTTGGCAGATGTTGGCTGAGCCATTGTTTTTGTACAAGAGCTGTATTGCCCAAAAGGATTTTTTTCCTGACATGTCAAATGTACAAGGAAATGGTATGACTGTGTGATTGACTGTTCTCAAACAAAGTATAGCCTGTGATTCACTGTGACTGCCTGGCATGTTAAAGTGTTGTATTTTAGATAAAATCTCTGTACTCATTTCATCTCACTTTTCTCTGAAAAGATAATTGAAAAGTCACTAATGGGATAACTGTTGTATGTCTGTGAGTGTGTATGTGATTGGGGACACACTTCCTACACAGCTGTGGAATCTTGGAATTATGGTCTGCATTTCAGCACGGTCGCTTTATGGTTGGGTTTGTTGAGGAAGGTCCCTTCGACCAAAACATTGATGTTTTTAATAAATTCAATGCAGAGGTAATCAGTGTGTGCAGAAGTTCATTTTGCCTTTCATAACTACATTGTTAAATCACACCATCACACCATAAAATTGCACAAGTGAAAAGCAATAAGCAACAGAGCTGGCTGTAAGCAGTCTCAAACATGAGCCCATATAATTCGTTACCCTTGCATTTAATAGTGATAAGTGCAAGGCTAATGAATTATACTGAAATATACAGTATACTGCCAATAAAGAACCACTGTTCATTGAAGCGTTGGAGGTGCTAAGGACTACAGCGCAAAATCTGGATCATTTCATCCTCTGGGTGGTGACGTTGACTGAATGGTTAGGCCTATTCTGACTGAGTTTTAGTATAGGAATCACCATGGAATAAATTAAATTAACCATAATTGTATTGGTGCTATCTATCACCCCATTGATCAATACAGAGCAGGGAGCAACTGGCCATCCATAATTTACACTATAAAGCACAGTTGTTACCAATGATATGATTAAATCGGCATCCAGTGAGTCAAGCAGCCTGGCTCTGTTGGTGCTAAATGGAATTGAATCTACTGAGTATCATTGATAACACCTGTTTTTTAATATTTCCAGTCAAAATGGCTGCTGTCAAAAGGTCTATTATTGCGCCAGGCTCCTTGTGGCAGACTCCTGTCTCTATTCTCCCAGCAATTGCTGTGACATGAAAAACATTGATTGATTGATTGATTGATTGATTGACTGATGGAATACTTTACTAACAGTTTGCAGAAATTACAGCAGTATGATTACACTATGATGCTAAAATGGATAACACAAAAAGCCCAGAGGGCTTGTTTCCATTGTGGTCCTATGTATTCAATTCATGTATTCGATTCGATTGCAAACTCCTGGTGGATTACATGACAGCTGCCTCTTAACACCTTCAATAACTGTCCAGGTGTACTTCAGGTCCAAAGGGGTCAACAGATAAATAATGTCTGATAATCCATAATGACCAGTGTTGTTGTACGGCTCACCAGTTAGGCTAGGCCTATCAGCTATGGGCTGGACTCTGAGCTTGTGTTCTTCCACATCACTTTTCCTTTTCACCTAATCAGATGATATGACTGCTGTTGACCTAGAATCAGAGAAATAAGAATTTATATCAAAGGGGATTTGATAACAGACACCTGCAGCCAATCAGAAACTAGTCTTGTTATAATCTTTAATGTCATATATCTGTAGGTTATAATCCTTCAATTGTTCTGTCTCTACAGCACAGTGATACCACAGTGTTACCATGTCAGATTAATCGGAAACACCCGTCCTTGGTTCTGGTGACTGATATTGTCCTTCTTATACGTGAGGAGATTGTGTGTTTTTTCAATAACTTTTTTCATTTATTTTTTATATATTTTTTGGAAAATGAAAATGAAAAAAAAAATCAATACAATTCAATAAAATAAATGAAAAAGGTAATCGAAAATACGCGTCCCCCTCACATATTAGGAGGGCAGGATGAGTAACCAAAACCAAGGACGGGTGTTTTTGATGAATCTAACATGAAAATGGAGTTTGAAGTTACAATGTTTGTATAGGAAGGGGGCGTGTCTGATAAAATTAATATCAAATATCTAAATACTGAATCAAGCAACTTATCAAGGCATGTCATCCCTATTTTGAGCGCATGGGAAAAAAGAAAAGGTTACATTTAAACGTCAACATTTTCCAGATCTACAAGCTCACAATGTGTTGTGAGCTTGTAGATCTGCTATTTTTTAAACAAGTGGTTAACCAGTGGATCCAGGCAGGTTATGAGGACCAGGCATTTTCCCCTCATTGACCAGATATTTCTGTGTCCGTTTTGAAGTTTCCTTTGGAACACTTTGAACACCTGATTTAATAACAGACACCTGCAGCCAATCAGAAACTAGTCTGTTATAATCTTTAATGTCGTATATCATCGTGTCAACAACAGAGCAAGTGTAGACTTTGATATTAGCATCTAAACAACTTGGAGGTTACTAAGGTCAGCATTGTTTGGCTGCCTCGCACGTCACTGTCCTAGAACCTATAAAGGGCAGCACCGTAAAACGTTCCAACACAGTCGGTGTACTTTTCTCTGAGACAGAACACCAGGTAAGATTTGCTGTTCATAGGCTATTTCTACAACACCTGTCCTCATGTGTTTGCTTTTTTTTCAGCCGGACACCGACCCAGTCTATTTCTGCACTAGCCTACACATTATTCATTAGCATACCAACAAAATGCACTGCTATTGTGGCGACATCTAGCCTACACGTTTAAGTTAAAAACTAACCTGCAGCAATTACCCTATAATGAATGGGGAGAAAATCCTTATGGAAACATTAAGTTATCTTAGATTAGATGTCCGTTTAAAATTCATTCCTTGCCGATCTGATATGTTTACAGAGGCTGAGTTAAACACACGTTTGCGTGCATGTTGGAAAAACTTTATCCCGCAAATTGGACCCACATTAAATTGTTCATAAAAGCTAGCAGTGCTGACGGCCTGACACACGGGGGCGCTCTTTGCAAACCCAAAGTAGGCTAATAGGCTACTAACTTGTACTGTAGGTTACATGCCCAGTTTGTAATCCTTCAATTGTTCTTTCTCTACAGCACAGTGAAGATGAAGCTGTTCCTTGCTATTACCGTGCTGCTGCTGGCTTTTGCCGCACAAACAGGTAATCATATTCATTCATTCTTAATTATTTTAAATGTTTCTCCCCATCTCTGTGCATTGTTTCATTAGGCTACCTGAACCCACCTTGATTGACTGAGGTTTCTCTTGAAAAAACAGGCATAGGATATATGAAAATTTGTATATCTGTCAAAATGATAAAAAACTAAAAAGCCAGAGAGGTTATTTTCACTGTGGTCCTTTTGAATTGGTCTTTTGATCTTGAATAAAGTTGTTTCATCCTATCCTCACAGGAGCCCAGGAAGAGGACGCGGTCGCAGAGAAGACAGTTGAACAGCGTTTAGCTGAGTTTGGTGCCTCAGTGACTGAGCTGAGCTCAAATCTGGCTGATAAGACCAAGACTGCATTTGAAAACATCGGCAACAGCGAAACTGCAACAGGCATCAAGTGAGTACACGGATATATAAAGAAAGAACAGACACAACAGTGCAATGCCCGTTCATAACTATACGTATGTTCTCTTCTTGTCAGGAATTGGTTCACTGAACAGTTTGCAAAGGTGAAGGATGGTATTAACGGCATGTCCAGCAAGTAGTCTGCTGACCTCTCGTCCTTACCTGAACTCCCATGCTGCCACACCAAACTTCCATGTTGACCACCAAAGACTGGAGTTTTTCCCCTTTCTGTGAAGAAGCCCTTAAAAAAATTTGTATAATTTTAAAGAAATGCATGAATGTGAAACAATGTGAAGTGCAATAAAATAATAAAGCCTTTTTTTTTAAAATATATATTTATATATATATATATATCTGTGTCTTGATGCTTTTCCTGGTTGGATAGTGAGACATTATCATGCAGTTCTTCATAAACTAACTAAAGGCAATTAAGGTAAAACATGGCCACAAAATATTTCAAGGTTCAATGTAAATTAATGTTCTTCTTTATGTTTGAAGCATTTTAATGTAACTGATTTAATAAAGGGAATATCTAGGCAAAAAAAAGTAGGTAACTTCAATTATAATTCATAAATTAAAAGTTAATTGCCTTAAAAAAAGGGAATGGTCTAAGTGAAGATTTCAAATGAAATTATTGGATAAAATGTTAATATGTCTAATTCAAGCAAAGATGTCAAGAAGGCTTTAGAAATGTGAAAGAAAGCATATGTCATTTTATATGTAGAAATGGAGACTCGGCAGTCTAATAGTTCTTTCTCTTGTGTTCCTCCAGTCCAGACCTCCATATCTTTTAAGGTGTGAATATGATAACATATATTGATACAATATTATATGAAGCACTTTGAACCTGGTATCCCCATTTTGAGCATGTCATCCCTATTTTGGGCATGGGAAAAAAGAAAAGTTTACATTTAAACGTCAACATCTTCCAGATCTACAAGCTCACAATATGTTGTGAGCTTGTAGATCTGCTATTTTTTTTAAACAAGTGGTTAACCAGTGGATCCAGGCTGGTAATGAGGACCAGGCATTTCCCCCTCATTGACCAGATATTTCTGTGTGTCCGTTTTGAAGTTTCCTTTGGAACACTTTGTACACCTGAGAGTAACTGCTGTAAAGTTACGACTTTACAGTCTGCAAGACATAATATGACCTAATATCCATAACCACAGACTTGCTAATTTGACACAGTGGGTGGAATTCAGATTCAGATTTGCATTTTTTTTGCTGTAGATGAGGTTGTCACAATGCTAATTCTAAAATCAGAAAGAAACTCTTATCAGTCCCCGAATCTCTTGCCTTGACTGTGTGTTTGTTTATCAAACAACCAAGTTTATAATGGGGTTGGTATAAAATATTAAAGAGGGTTATCATTAGTTATTAGAAAAAACAAAGAGTCACAGTCTTACACCAACACCAACACTAGCTAGTCGTTTATTTGTGTCAATAGCTTGTACCAAAGGGCAAGTGCCAACATGGCTGCTTTAATCATATTTCACAAGACATGGACTAAAGTCACTGTTTATCTTCGGTTAATGATCCATCAGCTGTCCTATTTCCTGAAACCTGATGTGATTGACAGGAGAGCAGTCAGAGACAGAGGTCAGAGGGCAGGGCACAGGGGTCACAGACTGTACCATAATCATATAGGTCAGGGGTCTTCAGCAGGGGGTCTGGGACCCCTAGGGGGTCCTCAGAGGTATTACAGGGGGTCCGCCAAATCTTTGTGTGATATATATATATATTTTTACATTAATCACTTACCCTAGCATCCCTTTTCTGAGAAGAACTTTAGCCAAAAATTGCAGATCTACAAGCTCAGCGTTGTGAGCTTGTAGATCTGCTATTTTTGGCAAAGAGGTTTGGCGTAGAGGGGAAAAAGAGCAGACCAAGTAAAAAATCTGAAACAAAAATTTCTACAATATAGAATTTATATAGCGCTTTTATCCAAAGCGCTTGACATAGATTGTGCATTACATTCACCCATTCACACACCGATGGATGAGGAAACCATGCAAGGCACCAACCTGCTCATCAGGAGCAATTAGGGGTCCCCTAATATAGGTAAAGAGAAGTCCAGTGCTCTTCAGCCAGTAGAAGGTAGAAGGTCTCGTCTGTGCTCAACATGGACAACTTGCATACTGGAGCACAAATATTTTATTTGGGTAGTCTCTCCTGAAGTGCCCAGGTATTATTATTTTCTCTGTACCATAATCATATATGATCATACTGGGGTCAGTTCATCAGTTAGATTCAGATTAAACTTATGCCACTTATTGGTTAATTATAACATACAGTTATTCATTTATCTTATTCATGATGGGATGCAGGTAGTCAAATCTATAATAAAGCTGAAGTTGTCTGTCTGTTTGTCTGTATGTCTTTTGATCACGATCACACAGGTCAGATTGGGCTGAAACTTTGCATATAGAGGTGTGGTATGATGCAGGGATGGTCATTGGCAACGTTTTTGAAATGTTCTATACTTTTTACAACTTTTTTGTTTTACACTGGAAGTATTGTATTGAATACATAATTTTTCATGACATGAGTCCAGAGATATTTTGTATTGATTTGTGTGAGTTGAACACATGTAACACATGAACACATGTAAAAGGTGTGGCAAAAAGTGTGTAATGAAGAAAATGCTAGATGGCGTAAAATCTAGTTAGACAGAAATAGGTGTGGCTTATTATGGAGAGTTGGATCATGAAAACGTTTGAGTCTAAGGCCTATGGACCTAAGAGTTATAGGCCAAAGCATAAAGCAGGTCAGTATAGCGGCAATATAAGACCAATTGGAAAAATACACACACACACACACACACACACACACACACACACACACACACACACACACACACACACACACACACACACACACACACACACACCCAGACCCTCTTATAGATGGCAGCACGACGTGTTGTGAGCTTGTAGATCAGCCCTTTTTTTCTAAAGAGGTTTGGTGTAGAGGGAAAAAAGAGCCGACCAAGTACAGAGCCAATTAAGGTCAAGTTTACTAAGTATTGAGGATGTAAGTGGTTGTCTGAAATACAAATTAACAAGAATCCAACATATTCATTAGAAAATAATTTGTAAACAAACAAAAAAACATTGATTTACACAACACTGATGAAATCTATGAAAAAGTGTAATCTACAACACAATTCTATACAATAAAGTGGACGTCCCTGCTTCATCTCTCTGTCAGTTAAGGGGTCCTTGGCATAAAAGACGTTGAAGGCTCCTGCCATATAGGCTATCATATCAAAGCAACGTTCAATCAACCCCAAACCTGAATAGCATGTTGCAATCTGACCAATTATGTCAGAATGAATTTCTTCTTTGGGCCGCTGGCGCCGGTAGCCAAGTGATTAAGGCACATACCACATAGGCTTTGATGCCTGACAGCGTGTCACCCCCCTACTCCCCTACCAGTTTCCTGTTTCTCTTCACTGTTCTATCAATAAAGGCAGAAAAGACCCAAAAATATCTTTATTTATTTATTTTTTCTTGCCTGCACACTACTCATATTTCAGCCATGGAAAAGTGCAAGGGCAATCAGCCATACTGTATCCGGCCATTATAGAGGCCTAGACATTTCTGACGTGGCAATCAAGAGGATCAACGTTAAGTTTGCAGCAATGCAGAGTTTTCATTCCACTTTTTTACAGCGTGGCTCTGCAGGAGACTAGCCGTCTGTCTGTCTGTCTGTCTGTCTGTCTGTCTGTCTGTCTGTGCATCGGAGCTAATCTCACAAACCCCTGGACCAATCAGTGGCAAATGTCTTGTGCACACTACCAATAGACCAATGAAGTACCCCATCAATTCTTCTTTTAAATCACTTTTGTTTGATATTTTTTTAAATGCGTAACTTTAATATTATAATGTAAGTCTAAGGGGAATGAATCGGGCTAAATCCTTGCCCAACGTTGGAGTCATACATCTTGGATACGTCATAGACATAGATCAGTGGTTTTTAACCTTTTTACAAATGGACCTTTTGGTTCCATTTGTACGCTCTCAGAGTTACAGACACATAAAGTTCAATTTGGTTCCTAACTATTAATTTGGCTGGTGACCCCCTGGAACCCCCTCAAGGACCACTGGTGGTCCCCGGACCACTGGTTGAGAACCACTGACATAGATGAATGATGTCACAGGGTGGCCACACAGAGCCCAAGATCCACATGAAGCCATGCAGTTCCTATGGGATTAGAATTTAGAATTCAAATATGTGTAGTGTTGTCAATAGTATAACCAAAAACCCTTTCTTAACAAAATACATCGATACACAACAAAACCAGAAGTGAATCTAATTTGTGCTTTTTTTTTACTGTGTAGAATAGATGAAGAATAATGTAGACCGGGCTTAGATAGCCCCTCTTTGAACGGGCATTTTATCAATGAAACTGATGCAATGAATCAATTGGCTATAGGACAACATGACTTTGTTCTTCATTCAAGGACTGTAGAGATTGAATTGATTTGTACGTAGGTGGACTCTGTCCACACAAAATGCGCTTGCTAGGCTGAAAGTGCTTATCTATTTCATCCCCCCCTTCTTTTCGTCTTCACTAAAGCCCGTATCACCTAAATTGCTAGGACTTACAGACTTTGACTGGTCTGTTTACTTATCATGATGTGCCAAATGGGTTGAGATGTGAACCAAAGTGCATTTGGACAGTTACTCCTAAGTCAATGCTGATCATAAATGAAAGAACCTGGTCACCAAGAAGAAGATGGAATGTCGACACTGTTTTGTGAATGTGAATAGCTTAAAACTGAATAGCGCAGCTGCAAACATTTGCAGAGCTTGGCAGGTAACATTTGACTGAGATCAGATGTACTCAAAAATGAAAATACACAGAATTCAAGAGCATAAAGTAAATAAAACCACTGTTACATGCCAGTGAACATAAACAGCAAAGTGGTTGCCTCGCCAACCTCTGTCCATCCAAAACAAAATAAGCTATAGGCTATGATGAGTATTATGTACTGTATGTGAATTGGAGTATACTGCGCCTGTGTGTGTGTGTGTGTGTGTGTGTGTGTGTGTGTGTGTGTGTGTGTGTGTGTGTGTGTGTGTGTGTGTGTGTGTGTGTGTGTGTGTGTGTGTGTGTGTGTGTGTGTGTGTGTGTGTGTGTGTGTGTGTGTGTGTGTGTGTGTGTGTGTGTGAACCTGCTGAATCACTTGTTTTTACTACTTCATGAAGATAAAGTTAACTGGTTTAGCGAAATAAGGAGCCACACTGTCAATTGTGTTGTCATTTTTAACATTTAACAGACCTTCACCTGAACTGGGCTACTGTGACACCTACTACATTACATTGTTGGGACGAAAGCCCAGAAGAATGAGTACAACAACAACACGCCTGTAAAGGAAATCTCTTCGCCAGTGACTGATGCACAACAGTGATTTAATGTTAACATGACATTGTACTCGATGACCTGATGGTTTTCAGTCCCCAGCGGTCAGGTAACACGTAAAAACAAAAACAATGAATAGTCATGCGTTCAGCACTGATATACACGTAGACTCACACTGCCTCACATCTGATCAATGGTGTGGTCATCTAATACAAATATATGTAGCCTGATCACACCCACCTCATTCAGAACGTTGACTAGAGCCAGGGTGAAGGTAAAAAAGTACTTTCATTTTTTCGCTTGTTCTTTGTGATAGTTATTGTGTAAATGTAACACATTTTAGGTACGTTTTTATTAGCAAATTGTTGATTGTTGACAGTTAGCCTACAGACTATGTTTTTAGTTGAGAATATGTTGTATTTGGGGCTATAGGTGATAAGTCCACCTAGCTTTGTTTCACATTGTTCATGGTCCACATTGCATAATGATTTATAATTTTGTTATTTGGATTTATTGTTTTTCCAATGTTTCTCTTCTCTATTTGTAAGAGCAGATGCAGAAGAAACTGATAATTGTTGCCCTCTTGCTGATACAATGTATGTAATAATTTGTTTATGTATTTAAATGACACGTACAGTTTTACACTCTCCAAATGTCTCATAGTTTAAACAAATTCTAAACTAATCCAATGTTTACTTCTCTTCATGTTTCTTGTCCTATGATGTGTGTGTGTGTGTGTGTGTGTGTGTGTGTGTGTGTGTGTGTGTGTGTGTGTGTGTGTGTGTGTGTGTGTGTGTGTGTGTGTGTGTGTGTGTGTGTGTGTGTGTGTGTGTGTGTGTGTGTGTGTGTGTGTGTGTGTGTGTGATGTGGGCCCATCATGACTGTATCCGTTGTATCTCGCAGTATGTGGGCCCCTTTTAGCCCAGACACCAGCTCCAGAGAGTGAGGAATCAGGCTCTCCAGGAATACTGCAGAGGGTGGTGGAGAAAACCAGGTATATGGACACAACCTCAGCCTTTGTGGCCTCTTTTCAGACCTCTCTGTAAATCAGTTACTTTGCATATAGATTCACTGTAAAATATGTTTGTGTTTGCACACAAATGTGCACTATTTGTAGGGGAGAACAGGGTCCATTACCTCCTGTTTATTAAGCAGATTTGTATATGGCCCACTCAAAGTGCCCAGTTCTCCCCTGTGACCACTTCACGAAAGTTCCGAATAGGCTCAGCCATATTGGAAAGAAATTGGGCCTCTTCCTTACTTCCTTCACAGGTGTTACCAATGATACTAATGAAGGCTCTGTTCCATTTAGTGTAGCACAGTTTTATTTCAAGGACCCCATAACTCTGAGAGTGTAACAGGTGTCAGAGTTACACGGGAGGCATGCGATAATCCGACAGACCTTTTCTCCGAATATGTGGCATCCGCGTGCGGTTAGGGTTAGGAGTTACACACCCGTAAGGGGCCATTTGGAAACACCTCAATGAACCATGAGGGTTCACTTTGAGACCCACTGGTGTAGCAGAGTGTTTCCAGTGAGCCAACATACAGAACATTAGCATCCTGACTCTGTTTGACCATAGTGGAACAGAGCCTTCATTAGTATCATTGGTAACACCTGTGAAGGAAGTAAGAAGAGGCTCAATTTCTTTTCAATATGGCTGCTGCGCATAGAGCCTATTCTCCTGTATTCTTTGTCCCCTGCATGTAGACAAATACAAATCCTCAGTTTTAAATGTATCCATTTGTAAAGGAGGATTTTTACAGTGTGTACTCATGGTGTGCCTCGTTTTCATCTCCACAGGGCAGCCAAAGATCATGTCGTGGCAGCAGGAGACACGGTGCTGGAATATGCTAACGCTTACTACATGGATCACATTGAGCCAATGACGGACCCTTACATGAAATGGGCGTACAACACAAGCAGCTCCCTGTGGGACAGAGTACGCGATCTCCGTCATCGACTCCCCAGCATCCCACTGAATGTACTGTCACAATAAAATCCATTGCTGGACTCCTACACTGAGAGCTTTGACGTCTTAACTGATCTGTTCTATGCTAAGCTGACCCAAATGTAATACTGGATACATCTCACATACTGTAGGGACTGAAATTAGCGTGCGTACACGTGTGCACAAGCGTGTGCTTAGTTAGTGATAGTATTGTGATCGAAGAGACATTCATTTGAATATAAGATATGATATTTGTTAATTGCAGTTGCTAAGGATTATTATCTCACAATGCAACATGACACATTTTTTAAAGGGTCTACACCATGAATTTAAAAAATAATAATAATATTTAATATCATATTGTTTATGTCCCTCAAACGTTTTTCAAAAGGTTTGAGCCTAAATCAAGCCTCAGATATACTCATTCCAACTAACTTCTCTCTGGCTTATAAAGCACTTTCACCTGCAATACCACATTGTCCTGTTTGGCACGGGGCGCTATGGAGCCAGTTTGTATGCATGTTATCTCCTGGTTCTGTGTGGAAAAAGTAAAAAAAAAAAAAAAAAGAAAAAAAAAAAAAAAAAGAGGAAAAAAAAAGTTTTTTTTTTTTTTTTTTTGCAACTGAAAAACGTGAGGAATTGTTCCCTGACGTGACGTAGGCAGGGGGAACAAATCTGACAGATTGTTTTCAGACCAATTTACATAAAAACCACAGATAGCCTATGAAAGCCTGCCTGCTCGAAGTCGGGTATTTTTTGGAACAGAAGAGAGGTGGGGGATACCAAAAACACAAAAATGAAGAAAAAGTTAAAATTCATGGTGTAGACCCTTTAATTCATTTTGTTAACGTTCTGTTTATTGAGTTATTTGGAATTTTACACACACTCATAGGTCATAAAGACATGAACTGAAGTATATAAACAAGGTGTCTCAAAAAAAGATATATATGGATTATTGGATAAGTAAATACAAAGAGTGAGAAGAAAGATACATTGAATAGGGTATAAACACAGTAAAACAAAACAAAACAAAAATAAAAACAAACAGAAAACACACACAAAACCAAACAAACAAACACAAATGTACAACATAAAATATCCAATGAAATCAGTGTGCAATACAATCACTGTCCATCAATCACTGTCCATCATCAACGCCACTTTGAGTTAAGTTAGGCATGGCTTAGAAAGCAATCTTACATTATGTCAGTGAGGTGATAAGCAGGCATTCAACCAGGGGTTATTATACAGCTGAATGTCTACTGCCATATAGATGAGCTAGATACATTTGACATGATTGCAGCCTGTTACACCGTTTCCAACTTTATGAGAGTTCAAACACGAAAACGTTACTGTACTGTATGCAATACCTCTAATTGCCTTTTATAACTCAGTACCATTGTAAATGATTCTGAATAGTTTCTCAAGTTGAGAAGGTTAATATTAATAATGATGGTGAAAAAAAGGTTGACGATGATGCAATCAACACAATTACAATAGAGAAAAGTAGAGAATTTATTAAAATAGAGGTGAAAAATAGACACACAGACCAACATGCTGAAATAACTTAACAAGTCGTGGTATAGTTATTTTTAGTCTGAATATCTTTAAAACCATTGGAGTCACTTGAAAGCCTCTCAAGCAATTTGCATAATCATTCACTTGTTTCAAGAATTATTTGAAAATAAAATAGTGGGATAAAGCCAGAGGCAGGGAGAGAGCAGAGATGGAGGGGAAAATACATGAAATATTGAAATGAAATATTAATCACTCTACTACTTAGTAAACTTTACCGGGGTTGACTCTCTACTTGATCCACTCATTTTCCCTCTACACCAAATCTCTTTGCTGAAAATAGCTGATCATTATAGGGATGATATGGGTTCTGTAGTTAAGAAGACATATTTCGCAATAACGATCAAGCAGGATCCTACAGTACATTCTATGTGTCACTATGTGAGAGGTGAGGAGGCCACAGATGTGTATGAGTGTGGGTGAGAGTTGAGGGCAGACGTCCAGACATCCAGTGTGAGTTCAGTAGGTCCATCTGGTCAGGACAGGTCCTGAACTCTGTGGGAGCAGCTTACATCGTCCTGCTGGCCATTTGACTCTGATCCCATTAAGCAGACATTACACATCAGTCCTGGAAAGTTGTCAAGGGAGCAGAGATTGACATGAATAATGTTATAATGTTTTAGCGCAACCAAGTAAAACTAAATGAGCAAAAATATGCTCAATACTGTAATTTCATCTAATATAAGATCCCTGATGTGTCGATATTTCTGCACAAACCCAATTCATGCACAGTCAAGGCTCCCATGTGAATTGCCAAGCAGATATAGATAAACGAACATTATAAGTGACATTGCATAACTGCAAAGTCATATTTCCACATACTGTATTTCAGGAGAAATGGACTTTGGTTAAATGTGTATGTTGTGCGTCCATGTGTACCATAACATACAGTGATTAATTCTTGGAACATCTGTGTGTATCTGTGTATGCTCCACAGGTCACCAGTGCGCATGAGTGTGTGTGTGTGTGTGTGTGTGTGTGTGTGTGTGTGTGTGTGTGTGTGTGTGTGTGTGTGTGTGTGTGTGTGTGTGTGTGTGTGTGTGTGTGTGTGTGTGTGTGTGTGTGCGTGTGAGTGTGAGTGTGAGTGAGTGTATGTGGGTGTGTGTGTGTAGGTGTGTGTATGCTCATTAGATGACGTTTGTTTGCCGTCCCCCCCAACCGTATATCATCTTGTCCTGCAGCGAGAGCCGAGTTACAGACAACTCACTTTCAGAGAAGACTGTCAACTCTGGGATCTGTACACCTAACATCCACAAGTAGGTACCATCTCCTCCTTATGCATGGGGCTTTTATTTATATACATTAAATATAGTGAACATTTTTAGTGAATCACTGAAATGTGCTATCCTTAAATATGATCTTTTGTTTGTATGACTAAATATAAGTTTATGTTTCCAGAATATTTAAATGTTCTTTAAATAGATTCTAAGTGACCCATTCATCATTTTGATGTTGTAATTTTTATTTTTTACTTTCTTGTTATAGAGATGAACGGAAAGTACGCCTTGGCGCTCATTCTGGCTCTGCAGGGTAAGGCCACACATCAAATCGTCACAATGCATGGATTTTATCATTTGAACTGCAGAGCTAAGAAACATTATTGAGTTTGCAGTGGAGAGAATTGTAATACATCACCATCACTGAAGAACAATGGGAGAGGCACTATACATTTGGTTGTGTACATTGCCTATCGTTAATCCACAATATAGAATTATTTCACTCTATCACACTTGAATAAAAGTGAGCATTTTCGAGGGCAAAGTCATGAATATATTGTAGCATACTTACAGGCAATGCAAACTGACAGGCTTTGGGATAAGTGAGACAGTCTGCCTCTTTGCATGCTTATCTGGACTGAGAAGGCAAGATTTAAAAGGCTGTTTATCTGTGGCCTTTGGACAAGTAGCCTTCTGACACATGACATAAGAGAGATACTCCACCCAATAAGCTCCACACATTATTATCTTGAATAAGCATCCCCTTGATAGTCAGCATAATAATTACTTTATATACTTGGCTTACAAATCAGAGAAAACTGAATATTAATCCTTAATGTTGTCAGTCTGAGGTCCATAATTCAACAGAAATAGCATTGATTCATGATTCAGAATTTGCATTAATTAATTTATTTTTGAGTTTGTGTTTTCTCTGTAACGTATCTTTGCTCCCAAATTAACATGGAGATTTCCTTTGTCCCTCTTCTATCCTGTCGGCACCAGTCTCTATGAGCCTGTGCGATGTTCCTGCACCAGAACAGGAGCTGGTGGATAAGTATGAGGCAATGAAGGCCACATTCTACAAGAGGATCCTGAATGCCTTCCACAAGGCACAGGCAGCCTCTGGACCCCTGGTGGAGAAGATTGGCGAGAACCCCCATGGCCAGGCCGCCAAGGACTACATTGAACAGCTGCAGACAGACCCCCATGTACAGGGCGCCGTCAAGATTATCACGTGAGTGTACACTATCCACTACACCTGTAAATTTATAAACCTATAATCCTTTCAATGGAGAGTTTGATTGTCACTTTAGTTTACTCAAATTCCATATTTTTTTTGCAACCAAAAAACAACACTACTATAACACTTCTAAACTAGATCACGTCCATAAAAGAGACATGTGCAAAATAGTTTATCAGACAAGTTTCAAATAACTATTTCCACCTTTTTAACCTCTCTTAAAAATAAAATGCATTATTATAATCATTATTATTATTGTGACTATTCGACTAGTGAACATGGTGGTACATTTTTACTAAGTTGGGTTCCATGTTTTGTGCAGCGGTGTCGCTGGTGAGGCTGCTCCCCTGGTGGACAAGGCCCGTTCCGGCGCCCTGGGCGTGTACGGAGCATACGTGCGCCCATACGTCGGCAACGCCCTGAGCGAAGGCATTGACTACATCAAGACCGTCCTGGACCGAGTCCTGCCCGCCGAAGAGCACTAAACTGGAGTAAACCACAGATGTCCGTGCTATCTTGGGTAGTCCTAGCAGGCTTGTGATTGATTTGTTGCCAATAGAAACTTTACGCCAGCAGCTTATGCTGAGAAGAGCAATGCGCAATGCAAAATGTGTTCTCTGTCTGTACTTTAAACCACTATCTACCTTTTTACAAAGTGAGTCACGTTCCACAGTGTGACAAACATGCCAACACCACCTTTGCATAAATTGTGCATGTACAGTGTTTTGACTTTGATACACTTACCAGAGATTTCGTGTGAGAGTGTTGTATGTGTGTGAGAGAGAGGGTTCAATAAAAAATAAAACAGTGAATTGGAAATAGTTTGTTATAAATTGACCACTATCATGATTTCCAAAGGATACACAAGTTATGTAATGAACGATTACTGTTATGATTTTAATATGATCACTTTTAAAGGGGTTTGTTGGTAATACATGTAAGTGGTGAAACATATTAATGATGTGTGGCATTTAAGTGGTGAATTGTCCATATAGTTGTGAACTCCTACGAAATAATTATGATCATACTTCATAAGTCATCATTCATGATGACATGACATACTTTGATTCATGTGTCGTCCATGCACATGAATGAGGCACTCTGAACTCATGCAAATTCCTGATTATTCCTGAGGTATTCATGGCTTATGTCATGTATTGTCATGCAAGAATCAATGCCATTTAATGTATGGGACTCAGACTGACAACATGAAGGATTAATATTTAACACTCTTGCACCTCAAGCATAGTAGAGTGATACATCATTATACATAATTATGATTTTTCACCACTTTAACCCTGACATCTCAATGTTGTGCATGTCATTACAGGCAGAAAAGAAAAAATAAGATTTAAAAAAAAATAACTATTTTGAACATTGAGCATCTGAGAGCAGGCCATGTTTCATGTAGGTGGAGTCCGCCTGTTGGCCATACATGAAATTGCTTTTAACGTCAGTACTGTGTGCCAGCATGCAGCTGCTCCGTACACAGTCAAATCCTCAATCATGTTACTTTGTGTTATACATCTTACTTAAAATGTATATTTTAAGTTAAGGTAAGTTGAGGTAAGGGTCCATTTGAGTACAGTTTTACACTGAGTTAAATGAACACCAAGGATTTTACTGTATCCTCTCCACAGGTGAGTTGGCACCTGGTGATTAACAATCATGCAATAAAATATCTAAATGCAGGAACCAAAGACAAGTACTGTGGGCTATTTTAGAAACGTCACATTGAAGGCCACACGATCAATCCTCAGAAAAACCCATGTGTCCATCAGCAATGTGTCAAAACTGTGGCATTGAGCCAAAACACTGAACGATTTTGATGCCAACCCTGTGTTTACCCATGTTCCACTATAGTGACTGTGTGGGGTCGCTGTGCGGAACACAACTGTAGGGTCAAAGCTCCAAAGCAACATGACATGTGAGACTGCATCACATGACCGGTGTGCGCTGTGTTTGCTCCGTGGGCTTGGATCAACATCTAGTGCACACAAAGAAACAACAAACAAGACACAAACTCTTGAACCAAAACATCGGACCAGAGATTGCATTGTTTCCAAATAAATGTTGTAACAGGGACAAACGGCTGTGGTGGACTGCACTGATAGCTGAAAACCCTCAAAAAACCCAGGCTGAACTAGGGCTGTCACGATTACAAAATTTAAGTTGACGATTAATGATCACACAAATAATTGCGAATTAACAATGTAATTGTGTTTTTGGCAATGAGCATTGGAACATAATGAATAAAAACGTAATTTCTGTTTACCTTTTAGGCTTCGTAATCAAAAATTGCACAGGGCAGATATGACAAATAACTTAAATATACAAAGAAATTACTGACATATTTATTATGTAAAAATAGCTGAAATAGCTGATCTACAAGCTTGTTGATCTGCTATTTCTGCTATTTTTTGGAACGTTTCAAAATGTATGAACATTTTTCATCATAGAAACGATTATGACGATTATGCAAAATGATTGCGATTAGGTGATTATGTAATAATTGTGACAGGCCTAGACTGCACTGGGTTATTTGCTGGACTAAATAAAACATTGCTCTTGCATGTTGTATGTGAATCAAAGACTGGAAACAGTAAGCTTGGGATGCATTTATTGGCTCATGTAAGGTTTAGATTCTGATTTAGTAAGGCTCTCTAAAATCAAATGAAATAGCCTTTGCTCTTGTGACTAATTTCAATAAAGAGCAGATTTTTCTTTTCAAACATAACCATTATACCGTTGCCGTACAAATGTGTGCAAAGACAACAATGTTTCACTTTTGATGATCAGAAACCAGCTGTCATTAATGAACTGAACTGAACTGATCACCCCAGGGTGTCATCTCATGTTCAGCAAACATTCAGAAATGCTCAGGCAGAGCAAAACATAACTCATCTGTCAGCAGAAGGAACCCAAAAAAAAAACCAGGAAATCACCCAAATAAGAAAAAATCAATCAGTTTATCTGGGTGGTTTAGAGGTACAACACTCACCCACCACTGCTGAGACCAGGGTTCAATTCCGGGCAGCAGTTTGGCCAGGCAACGGGCGGTGTTTGTGGGTGGGAATCTGGGATCCTTTCCTTGTCACTGCACTAGTTTACAGTTTAGCCATTTAGCAGACATAAACATCATAATACATCATAATAATACACATAATACATCAAATGCATAAAAACTGTAATCTAATAATAAAATAATACATAAGTAAACCAATAATCTAATAATAACTAATACATACGTAAACCAAGAACCTGTCGACAGCCTATAACTATACACACTATAGGATGCCAGGCCAACAATGACCTGGCATCTGTCTACATAACCTACATAAAGGCCACTAGTGACCTCTGCAGGTTGGTCGCATTGCCTGTGCCGCAGGGAAGGGAACTTTGGGAACTAATGTGAACCTCTGTTATCACCACAGGGGAAGCGAGGCTAAACTGGGGGTGAAATTAGGTAAAATACACAAAATAAGCAAGCAAGTACAGTGAAGGTGAAGAGATCAATGATTGAAGATTTATGGATCCCAGAAGTGTCAGACTTTTGATATCAAAGTTATCTTTTTATTACCAAGCAATAAAACAAATCTAGCTATCTTGCATATTGTGGCAGTGGTGGAAAAAGTACTCACATGTTTTACTTCAGTAAAAGTATCAATACTGCAATGTAGAAATACTCTATTACAAGTGAAACTCCGGGATTCAAAATTTACTTGAGTAAAAGTACAAAAGTGTTGGTATCAAAATATACTTAAAGTCCAAAAGTAAAAGTACTCATTGTGCATAATGTCCCATTTCACAAGTTCAAAATGTAAAAAATATCTTTTGAAAATATCCGATCTACAATTGTGAGCTTGTAGATCGGATATTTTCAAATGTACAATATTTGTACAATATTTGCTTCTGAGATGTAGTGGAGTAGAAGTAAAAGTACTAAAAACTGGAAATACTCCAGTAAAGTAAAAAATACCTCAAAATGTTACTTATGTACAGTACTTGAGTAAATGTACTCAGTTACTTTACACCACTGCACTGTGGTTTGGCTTTGCCCTGTGCTAGCCCCGATGACGTGTCCAATATGCTCTAGACTTGGACCACGGCAGTAGGACTTAGGACTATTTTAGTAGCACATGGACGCACCACCATCAGTCCACCATTATGCAAGTAATGAAAACGGCCTTGTTGACGCTGAAATGAGGGCAAGGTGTAAGACTAATCAATAGAAAGAAAAACAAGAGATTGGTTGGAATAGTTCTGTTATCAAATTATAGGAAACCCCCTCCAACTAATGAAATCCAACCACAGCAAGAGAGAGTAAATCAGCCATTGACGACCCTCACAGCCCTATCCACCAATTAGCCTGCCATGCCGTGTTTACAAAGACAGACAATCTGACTCACTCCTTTATCAAAAACACAGTGTCCCCCACACACACGCACACGCACACACACACACACACACACACACACACACACACACACACACACACACACACACACACACACACACACACACACACACACACACACACACACACCAGAGAACAGTAGAGGTTTATCTCCCTTGCAGTGCACTTTGGCTCTGGGAATGACATGTCAACACACCTAACACTCCTATATATACAGGCCAGGTCAGCAGTGACTCTTACCGGATTTTCTTCGTCAATTCTGGAGAGGAGAGACTGTGAGTACCACCGCCTTTCTATGGTTCACTGAGGGTTACAGAATGACAACTTCACCACTTCAGCACATCACCGATATGCATTGAACGTATATATAATATACTATATGTATCAGTGTGGGAAATGTGCAACATTTCGATGATAACATCTCATGCTGCTTTTCCTTCAATATACTTTGACTGGGGTACCCCCGCTCCTTTTTTCCCCCCTCACCATCAAATCTCTTTGCTGAAAACAGCTGATCTACAAGCTCACAACGTGTTGTGTTGCAACATGTTTGTACATGAGCTATTTTCGCCAATGCTTGCCCCCAGAATAGGGACACTAGGGTTGAAGTGGTTTGCGGCGAGATACAGAATGAATGATAATGCTGCTTACTATGTTGACCGAAATAAAGTTGACCCTTTTATGACTCTAGGGCTGTTTCCTTGTACTTACAGATACCCAGTGACATCATGAACAAGCTTCTGGTTATCGCTGTGCTGGTTGCACTCCTTGCTCTCAGTAAGTATACACTTGGACACACTGGCTGGCTCTGGATAGGGTTGAAAAGTTAGCATGGGGTCCTGTGCTGATAGAGGCCGCTGAAAGATACCATGGCTCATAGATTTTGTATTATGCGACTAAATGCTGAGAGTCCATAGTGATGCTTTTGAATATGGTCCACAGCTGGAGGCAGCTATACTTCGTTGTATGGAAAGAAATAAATCAAAATGAAAATGTAAAAAATAGGGATGCCAGGGTTAAGGTGGTTATGGGGAGGAACTTCATTTTTAAAGGGTCGATTTGAAGATGGCTGCCATCCTTAAACGAGTGCTCCGTGCAGCACACAGTGCCAACCTTTGACTTATGCCACTCCGACCTTTTTGTTCAGGTGCCGAAAGCTTCCGTGTCGCAAGGCAGGCTGATGATGAGGTGGTGGGCCCAGTGACCCAGATCACAGATGGCATCAAGTACTACTATGGCCAAACTGTTGACACCGCCAACAGCTACATTGAGAGCATCCAGGGCCTGAAGCTGGAGGAGAAGGCCAAGTAAGAACACACACACACACACACACACACACACACACACACACACACACACACACACACACACACACACACACACACACACACACACACACACACACACACACACACACACACACACACACACACACAGAATCTGAGAGTATACACGACCATAAAGGGACAGAGCAGGATGATAGGACAAACATGTCATGACACATTAAGCCGTGTGAGGTCATAATGTGTTTTTGTTATTCATCCACTGTTGGCAGGTCTGGTAAACCTGCAACATTATTTGGGTTTTAAATATTCTATATATATGAATTTTGGGGCATGAGCATATAGAAGGTACCAGCTCCTATAGAACATATTCCAAACAGCTATCTTTTCTGTGTTTCTTTTAGGAACCTTTACGATGAGACAGTCAAGGCTGGAACCACCTACTACGGCATCATGTATGACCAGCTCTACCACGTCTTCTACCCCCAGCAGTAAATAACCACCACAGCTGTCCCTGCCAATGTCAACCCAAACCACCTCAATGACAGCTGCAGTGTCTTGTGGCAAGACTTCTGTCTGTCTCAAGTCATAAGTCATTGCATTACAAGTATCCACACAAGAACTTGAACTCCAGATACAAGCGGAGTCCATCAGAGTCCTACAAACTGGAAGGAATCATTTTAGTTCGAGGGAGAGAACACACAGCACCTTACCATTTTTGAATGGAAACCTCCATGGGCCTTGCAGCCAGGAATCACACAGCCATGACAATGTCACAACTAAGCTTATACTCCATCGCCACCTAGTGGTTGTGTTCTTCCTTTTCACCAGATTGACTGACTTCCTGGTCATCCCATATCCAAACAAATTGAAATATTTATAATGTCACATATCACTCGAAATAAAATATTTGTAGGAAAACAAGTGTTTGTGGTATTTCGTAATTGAAGAGTAAACTGTGAATTAACGTCAATTAGTATTCATGTTCTATAATGTAAATAATGAGGTTAAGTGACTCAGAGAAATGGAGGACATAGTTCTGTTATACATCACCGACAACAACATAATGGTGTGCCGTGTAGTTGTATTACAGAGTTGCATGATATTGAAATCCATATTTCCATGTTTGTGCTAATGTAAAAAAAAAAAAGTTTTGTCAGTGCAAGTAAACCCAGAGTCAAGTTAGTGATTAACAGTGGATGAAAAGAAAGTCATTATGATGAAAAAAGTATTAGCATAAGGACACAGAGGAACACAAAACAAATATGGCCACGACCATGTCTAATGAATGCATATATTTGTAACATATGGTCTCATTTGTCAGCCTGCTGAAAGCTTGTTTGCTGAAACATAAATGTCACAGCAAAATGAGGATGACTTCCTGTGCTATTGTGCTTATGGATTTGTAGCATTATTTATTTTGAAGCTACAAGCAGCACAACCACCTTATTAATCAAATACCCTGCATGCTTGTCTCGGAAATATAATTCAATACCAGGTGTGTGTGTGTGTGTGTGTGTGTGTGTGTGTGTGTGTGTGTGTGTGTGTGTGTGTGTGTGTGTGTGTGTGTGTGTGTGTGTCTGTGTGTGTGTGTGTGTGTGTGTGTGAATAGATAGGCACATTAAGCATGCAGGCTCTGTTGAAATCTTTAAACAACACTAATGGGTGTGGGTGGATGGATGGATGTGTGATGGCCACACCAGCAGCCACACATTAAGGCGCTAAAACATGGTGTCATTTAAGTCATTTAATTTGCATTTGAGTTGATTGGTTTTCTGACGAGTGCTGCTGGAGTTGATTGGCTGGCCAAGGAAATGTAGCCTGGTAAACCCTCCCTCCGGAAATCTCAATTTCCATTTGATTTCAGGAGAGAGTCTGGCCTGAACCGCCTTTCTGCAATAATCGCTCTATACGCCGAACTGACGAGCCTATCAGCGTCGTCGCACATCGTTCTGTGATTGACAGCGACAGTTGGCCAATCAGGTGGCGAGTTCGAGTGAGCCCGAATGAAGCCGAGTGCAGCCTGACTGGGGCCGGAAAAAAACGAACGGCAGCCATTGTTGTTCTGCGAGTGCCGTGACTTCTTATTTTGGGTTTTAAAACGGTCTCAAACTTCTTTTTTGAGGCACGGAATTTACTATTAAGATATCGTTTGGATAGAATTTAGTTGTTTAACTTCATATATGTGGTCAATTAATCATGACAGAGCCTATGTAAAAATATAAATTTAGAGAACCGGCAGGGGCGGGGAGTGACACGCATGTATCCCAATAAGGCAACCTATTTTCGGCATGGCCGTCCCAAAAGTCCCGTTGCGTCACATAGTCTGGAGCTCGTCAACATGAACTGCTGATTGGCTGAAGGGGAAAAACGATCATTGGTTGAAGGGGTTGTCAGTCAACGGTATTACTCCCGCCCAACTCCAGCCCACAGCGATTATTGCAGAAAGGCGGTTCAGGCCAGACTCTCTCCTGAAATCAAATGGAAATGAGATTTCACACAGAAGTAGCAAAAATGTCCAATCTACAAGCTCAAACTTCGTGATGTGGCGTGTTTTGAGCTTGTAGATCTGCTATTTTGGCATTTGTTTTATTTGAATCGTGAAAAGTAGCTAACAGTTATGGACATATGCACCGATACGTTCCCCTCATGTCTCATTTTGGTGAGGTCCGTCATGCTGTGAAGTTAAGTTTTGCTCAGTTCAGTCTTCAAGATACGCGAGAAAACAGGGATAGGCCTACCCATGTACCTGTTAGACTACTTCAATAGCGTAAAAGACACACACTGGCACAACACCAGAAGGAGCCCCACTGATCTCATGAACCCAGTTTCAGGCACAAAAATGGGGTCAAATGTGTTAGACTGCTATGCCACCAGAATGTGGAATGCTCTACCAACAGGCATAAACAAGTGTGACTCCTTACCCTCCTTCAAACCCGCTCTAAAAGAGCACCTACAGGTGGCTGCAAATTGTAACTGGCCCCAGTAAAAAGTAAAAAGTCTAAGCTCACCCTGTGTTTATTACACAGGAAGAGAAAACAGTTCAGTGAGTATTAAAGTCCATAGTGTTTCAACATCAGTCTTGTCTATAGATAATCCAAATCCAAAGTCATTATATTATGTCCAGTCCAGTGGAAGTTGCATAACACAAGATATTTGGTGCGGCTACGACAAGCGGAAATCATGTCATGGTGAAATATTAACCTTATTAACAACGTTTTCAATAATAACTCCAGACTTATGAGTTGTGGAACTTCCCATACTGACTCTGCAAAGATGTATCCTGTGATGAGAGAAGGGTAGCCTATATTGCACATGGTGTATTAAAAAAGCCCAACGTTGCAATATAACAAAATGAATAGATTTTAATATTGCCCCCTGAGCCCGAGAGTATTTATCCAACTGTCTTGGTTGTTCTTTCATCTGTAGAATGAGTTCTAGTTCTATACATTTCAGCTATTTTCAAAAGATTTGTTTACATTTCATACATTTGAAATCTTGTGAAATGGGACATTCGACTCTTCGACATATGAGTACTTTTACTTTTGTACTTTAAGTATATTTTGATACCAATATTTTTGTACTTTTACTCAAGTACATTTTGATTATGGGATTTTTACTTGTAACATCTGTAAAAAAAAATTGTACTACACTGTAAAATCCTGAGTGTCAATGGATGGAGTTACAAATGGATACGTTTACACAGAGTCATTTTACTGTGTACAAAATCTTTCTCTGTCCCAATTCTTTGGCAAGGGCATGTTTGTTAACTGTACCTGAGGTGTGACCTTATCATAAGCTCAGGTGCCGGGAATTGTTCTGATAAGAACACTAGGACAAAACTTAATGTGAGCCGGAAATCCTCTCCCTGTCCTCAAAACAAGGCCAAGAATAGGTATATAAGAGCCAGACGGTCCAGGCTGTAGTCATGTACTACTTGAGAGATACGACAACGACATACAACAAAAAATAACAGAGAGCAACATGAAGCTACTGGTTCTGGTCATTGCTTTAGGATTCACTGGTACGTATTTAACACTGCCTGAATGACTTCATATTTTGTTGACCAATACACTGTATGTATGTAATGTCCTTTTATAGGCAGCAACCTAATGTTGTATTTATTTAAATGAAAATTAGATCTTAGAAATGTTTTTTAAAACAATTTCCAGGCCATTGTGAGCTTGCATTGGCTATTTTCACTATTCTTCATATGACAAAGTATACAGGGCTTCAAGGACCATATCACCCATCTTCATGTCATTGCTCCTCACTAATGCTCATAATAAGATGCCACCATTTCTGTCTCCTCACTGTGTCTCAGAGGAGAGCTGTGGACAGGTCAGAAACCTGCCTACCTGTGACAACATGCAGTTTGGTCTTTTCAAACAAGATTTTGATTTTTTTTTTTCTTTTTACAAGAACAATATATTTCAGCATGCTAATTGTTCAGGTGGAGAAAGGCTGTAGTTTCTATTAGCTTGGAGTCCTCATCGCTGATGTCATTGGTAGGCAGGTTTCTGAACTGTCCATAACCCACCAATGAGACGTAGAGTGAGTAGACTTTTAAACTGTGCCATCTTACAATTAGCATTAGTGAGGACCAATTATAATGAAGATCAGGTTGACAATGGATGAAGTGCCCCGCCCCCTTTTTGTCTCCCCCTCCGTTACTTACTGTATGTCATGTATGTTACAGTATGTAGAAGAAAAATAAATGGGACTTACTTAAGTGGTAAAACTGATGTGTTTGTCTCAGTGCCTAACACAGGGGCAGCTCCGTTTGAAGATGACAAGGAGTGTGAGCCTCACTCCAGACCATGGCAGGTCAGACTGAATGGCGGAGGAGCATCCTGCAGCGGTGCCCTCATCAACGAGTGGTGGCTGGTGACCTCCTCCTACACCTGTAACCCCAGGTAGATGCTGCTGCATGGTTGCTAGTACTATTGCACTTTTGTGCTGTGCGACTCGAGAGTAAATGTCAAATTTTCCTACATAAAAAAAGTATATATATATATATTATTTCAACAACTTTTCATCAATTAAATACAATTCCAACATTTTTCAAAAGTATTTAAAAAATAAAATTTGAAAGATCTAATAATTTCCATAAATAAAATAAAGTCTAAGAAGTAGTGAAAAAGCAGATCCACAAGCTTGCAGATCTGCTATTTTCACTTGTTTAGGTAAGGCAAGTGTTTCTCTTTTGGGTCTCGAGCTAAAAAGTCTGAGAACCACTGTTCTATACTATCTCTTCTTCTCTTCTCCAGACCCTATAACACTATAGCATCTCTGGGGGAACATGACCTGAGCGTACAGGAGGGGACGGAGCAGCACATTCGGGTGGCGGAGGTGATCCATCACAGCCCGTACCGCTCGCCCCTCCACAGCCTCACCATGGTCCGTCTGTCTGCGCCCGCTCGCCTCACCCCATTCGTCCAGCCCCTCCAGCTGCCCACACGCTGCCCACAGCCAGGAGAGACCTGTACAGTCAGCGGCTGGGGCCACACCAGCCGAAATTCCTGTGAGTACATTTCATGTATTTCAGTTCAAATCAGAGGGCAGGGGGGCTTAGCAGACATCTGATGATGTAGTCTAGGACCTTATGTCTTATTTCTGATGTTGATATTTCTAGTTGGGTAACACTTTATTATAATATATTATAATAAAAATGTACTGTTAATTTACTATTCATGTATATTGTAGGTGGACTAGTGGTAGAAACAGACTGAAAGTCAAAGGTTTTAGAGTGCTGGGCTGTGGCATAGCAGCATCAGCTGAGCTGTGATTTTCGCTGTGATTGATCTACTTTTATGGGGACTATAAATTGGTGTAGCAATGTCAGTTACGCTGTGTGGTTCGCTGTCCATCTACTTTTGAAATGACTGTGATAGGTGTCAGCAGTGTCAGCTCACTCAGCTGAGCTGTATTAGTTTGCTGTGATTGGGCTACTGTCCTTGGGACGCTGCTCTGGGCAGCTGGCCCCTTTCAGCCACACCATAAAACATGCTGCTGAACAGAATGTTTACACTGTTGTAAAATGTAGAAGTGTTCTAGGAGTAGGGAGGCCTTAGGAACAAATGAAAGGTCCATACATGGCAATACATGTCATTGTTAATTGCTTTAAGTTTAGATGTTTGTTTACATTTTGTCCAAAGTTATGACATTTCTTTTTTACCAAACTTGTCGATGTTGGCCAAAAATAAGTGTACCACTAATAAGTTATTAACATGTTAATTGTGGTGGTAAATCTTTTCTCCGGGGACAATCTTCTGCTAGATATTTTTAAACCAATACTATTTTAAAATGCATTAAACGCTGTGATAATAACACAATTGTATTATTTAGCTTGTTGGATTCCCTCGTTTCAAATCAAGTTGATTGACATACTACACTGAAATGAATAGAATTCAACAATACCATTGGTCATAGTCACGGTGTAAGTCATATATAGAGTCATAGCCAATAGTAGTAGAGTAGAGTAGAGTCATAGTCAATGGGCTACACATGATGACAGACCACCGGTGTGATCCTTTAACGCTGAAGATTTTACTGTGTGGGGTACAGTGCATCAGAGGAAATGCCGTCCATGATTTGTCTGTATACACCTGTCTGCGTGTGTGCGTGCATGTGTGTGTTTGTGTGTGTTTTGATACGGATACTCAGTCTCTCCTCCTTCCTCTCTTCACAGTCTCATCTCAGCTGAAGTGTATATCAGTGCCTGTTGTGGATGACCAAACATGCATGAGCACCTTCCCAGGGGACCTCTATTGGAGCCCCAGAATGATATGTGCTGGTCGATACGACACCGACAACTGCTTGGTGGGTACACAACAGGGTCCCCCAGGGTTCTATTCGGTCCCCTCCTTTTCCCCTCTATTTTACACCAAATAGGAGATCTACAAGCTCACAGCTTGTAAATCTGCTATTTTCGCTGAATGTTCGCACCCAGAATAGGGATGCTATAGGGTCCGGGATGCTGTAAGTCAGCATAATTGGCATGGACGAGAGCATCATAATCCTGCAATAGTTTACTACTATAATGCACTGCTGTGTCTCTTTCATCTCTATCTACAGTATGTGTCCCCTTGACCACTCATGCTCTTCCTCTGATGCCCGTGTTGCCCTCTCCATCTTTCTTTCTCTCCCTCTTTCATTCTCTCCCTGACTTCTTTTCAATTCCCCTTGCTTTGTTGCCATGAAAGTCACTGGTGTGATTGCCCAAGCATCTAAATACAAAAGCTATTCATCAATGGATAAATAACCATGAACTCTCTCTCTCTCTCTCTCTCACCCTCCTTTAAACTCTTTCCCTCTCTTCTTTCATGCCCTTCCCTTGTCCTTCTATATACCCAACTCCCTCCTTCCCTATCCACCATCCTTCTCTCCCTCCTTCCTCTCTTTTTTCTTTCTTCCTTACCCTCCCTCCTGACCTCTCTTCCTTTGTTCCCTCTTTCCCTCTATTTTTCCCCTTCCTTTTTTGTCCTTTCATCTCTCCCACCCTCCATCCTTCCTTCCCCGACTCCCTCTCCTTCCCTTACCATCCCTTTCTTCCTCTCTTCTTCCTCCTCGTCCTCCAGACGGACAGTGGCGGTGTGATGGAGTGCGGTGGTCAGCTGCAGGGCCTGTCCTGGCTCAGACGTGGCTGCAGCGACCCCGCCCACCCCAGTGTCTACACCAAGCTGTGCAGATACAACGGCTGGATCGCCAGCGTGATGGACAGATACACGCCCTTCACGACCACTGCGCTGCCTAAGACTACCTGGCCTGTGGGGACACCGCAATAAAACCCTTGCATGCAATGTGCCTGATAATCAGTGGTGGAAAAAGTACTCAATTTTTTTTTAACTTAAGTAAAAGTATCAATACTGCAATGTAGAAACACTCTGTTAGTAAACGTCCAGAATTAAAAATGTACTTGAGTAAATGTACAAAAGTATTGGTAACAAAATATACTTAAAGTACAAAAGTAAAAGTACTCATTATGCAGAATGTCCCATTTCACAAGTTTTCAAATGTATAAAAAAAAAACTTTAGAAAATAGCAGATCTACAAGCTCACAATGCGTCGCATCGCGACGCATTGTGAGCTTGTAGATCTGCTATTTTCAAATGGCCATATAGGGCTGAAGTGGTTAATGTACATTTTGTAATAATAATTATACAAATCTATAACTAAGTATAATTGTATGGTAAAAGTACAATATTTGCCGCTGAGATGTAGTGGAGTAGAAGTAAAAGTATTGAAAATTGGAAATACTCAAGTAAAGTAAAAGAAATCCTCAAAAGTGTACTTAAGTACAGTACTTGAGTAAATGTACTTAGTAGCTTTCCACCACTGCTGATAATTACGCAGCAGTCGTGAGAGGAAAGTTATATAGACTAGAGATTTGAGGTACTGTCCTGTGACATGACAGAAGTGTCACAAGTTTGATCCCTGCCACAGTGAATGTGTCCTCCTTGTCAACATGTCCTTGAGCCAGAGGCTGAACTTGCTCGCCCACTGAGTCACTGTAAAAAAAAAAAGATTGGCTCTGTGACCGCCTCTCTCGCAAATGGAAATGCAGCACAACCTATTTTCGGCAGTGCTTATTTAAATGGAAAGCACTGAACGCATATTCAAAGCCGTGTGTCCATAAATGGAAACGTAATTGTGTATATGAATACAATAAAGATAACGGCGCAGAATATATGTGCGGGGTTCACTGATTTCATTACAGCGGTTACTGTGGCATTTCTCCTCTTTTTGATACAGCAAATGTTCCCACAACTGATTTACTGTAATAGACCCCATCATACATAATATAGTGCATCAGTGTGCTCCTTGGTGTGTGTGTGTGTGTGTGTGTGTGTGTGTGTGTGTGTGTGTGTGTGTGTGTGTGTGTGTGTGTGTGTGTGTGTGTGTGTGTGTGTGTGTGTGTGTGTGTGTGTGTGTGTGTGTGTGTGTGTGTGTGTGTGTCTGGCATACAGAATGTCATTGTCTATGATGAACAGTCGGTGCACGGCACGCCCAGCTCTGTGCTCACTGTCTTGTTCAAAATAAAAATAAAAGCTGCAAGCCTGAGTGAAAACCCACAAAACTACATGATGGAGAAATATTATGGAGCAATTTAAATTCAAATGGTTGCTTCCTGTGATTGCCTGAGGTCATGATTCTCAACTGGTATTCTCTTAAAAAAAAGTTTTAGTACATCATATTACCACTAGATGGCAGTAAATGCTAAGGATACTTGAGGGAATTCTATTCCATCCAAAAAAAGACACAGATAGTGGGGAGAGAGAAAGACAAGAAAAGAGACAGCAAAAAGACAAGAGAGCAGAACAGGGGTAAAGACAGAAAGAGGAGCATGAGACAGATGAAAATAAATGAAGACAAAGGGGACAAAGAGATAGAAAAGACAAAAAAGAGTGAGAGCAAAGGATTGGGAAGGGGGGGAAGGAAGGGGGGACAAGTGGTTAACAAGATAGTGGGCAGGTGAATTGAGTTGGTTTTAAGCCTAATTTATGTTCCGTCGCACGGTGGCTGTCGCATGGAAAAAATAGTGGACCTTCATTACAAGCTTCAGCTTTTAGGTTGGCTATTTTGTATATATATGTATTTTTCCCTCCATGAATCGGGCTTTAGAGATGATCCAGAAAGGGTGTGTCCAGATCTGAGCGTGGCAAACACATTAGGGCCCTGACACACTCTGGATGCCAGCTGCTGCTCAAATTAATTTTCATGCCTAGATGATGCAATAACAATAAATTTATGTATGTGACAATGAAACGAAGACATGAAAACACTGTGTTAACACACACACACACACACACACACACACACACACACACACACACACACACACACACACACACACACACACACACACACACACACACACACACACACACACACACACACACACACACACACACACACACACACACACACACACACACACAGTGACTGACAGCTCAGTCCATTATCACCCAGGCAGATGAACATAGAATCCGCTCCACCATCTGTTCTGTGCCCACTTTTACCCCTCTGCTAGCCCCCGCCCCCCTCCACCCCCTTCTAAGGTTCCATCCAAAGACGCCACTTTAAGAACCACTATCGTATATGCTAGCATACCCATATTCTTGTATTTATTCACAAAGACAATGACAAAAACAACATTTGATCAAAACTAAGTTCATAGATTAACATTACTGTCAACAGGGAACTTCCCTGGCAAACCAAAAGGTGGGATTCCCCGAAGTGTGCAGAGAGACAATCAAAGATCTCAAAACATGGTTGTTGTGTTGCTGGTTACTGCAGGTGTGCCTCACCTTTGCTGGCAGGCAGCCATTCTCTGAACCATCAAAGGTTGTTTTTCACTCTGCGTTCTGGTTCCATCGCACCCGGATAAACTCCAGCATTTCCTCAGCAGTGAATTCCACAAAACGATCTCAGCAACCATGTTTGGCAGCCGAGTTTCATCCATGTTTGACATGGTAGTCTATTGTTTATAAATAAAACCTGTGGTGTCCCTATTATTGGGTGAACATTCGGTGAAAATAGCAGATTTACAAGCTCTCAACGCATTGTATTGTGACTCGTGAGCTTGTATATTGGCTTTTAGCAAAGATATTTAGTGTAGAGGCAAAAAAAGGAGCATAGGCTGATGCTCAAACAGCCGTAGAGCTGTGAGGCAATACCCTCCCAAACGTGGTCACTTTGGGGCGTTGGGGTGGCACGGGCAGTACATAAGTTCCTGCCCACTACTGTGGAGACTAGAGGTTTGAATCCTCCAGCTTGGCTGGGTGTCCTTACTGAAACAGTTAGCCGGGCGGGGAACGCTATCTCTGGTGCTGCAATAGTGACTCCTACAGTGACAATAGAGAATACACAGGGGAATCAGGAATTGGCATGATGACTAAAACTTAGGGGGGGGGGGGGGGGGGGATGTGGTCACTTTGGCTTTTAATGGGCTACTACTATCATACATCGTAGAGATAAGGCTGACCTTACAAGTGAAAGGTGTTTTTGTGCCAGGGAATACCATAGATTCACTCAAGACTCCCACTGTGCTGCTCTCCTCCTTGTCGCTCTTCTTACCATCGCGCGCACGCACACACACACACACACACACAC